>NW_020270366.1:7540547-7706279 GCF_002803265.2 Melanaphis sacchari | reverse complement strand
ATATATCATAGACAGTGGCGGATCCAGGGCTTAATTTGTAGGGGCAAAATCTAAACCATTTCAACATATAAACAATATCTCAAATTTATATTTTATAGTATATTTTCAAACAGCCTTAATCGTAAGATTTTATAGTATTTATTGAACGTCTGTGTCGACAGTCTAGTCGATATTTCATCAGAAAATGATAAAAGCAATAATTAATTGCTATTATTAGACTGGCGGAAATTTTAGAATTGTAATATTTTACGATGTAACTGTAACTCAAAATATGAAATATCATGACATAAAATATAGGGAAATTTGGCGTTTGTGTGGGGGTGGTAATGGGGCCATTTGCCCCCTGATCCGACCACTGATGGTTAAATGGTTTCGAGATAAGTACAGATTCTGATTCAGCAGGCCGCATTGGCTATAGTAGTATCTATGCCTATATAATAAAGCCGTGGTCTGAGATAATATCTGCGGTTTATTTTGTAGATAACACCATTCAAAGTAATACGTAACTGAACGAAGTACAACAGCTACGGTCTTTGAAGAATCTTTAAGATCGTGTAATGTAATGCACTAATGCAAGATACTTTTCTATACACGATAACCATATTTTTGACTCATTAGTCATTGTTAAAGTTGTTTAAAGACGTATCAATTTTTGATTCGTTTTCAATTTTTATTGATAAAAAAAAATTAGCTTGATCAAAAAGCTTGGAAATTTAATACAAGGCTTTTTAAAAATCGTTATAATAATTAAGTATCAAAAAAAACTTTATGGATACGTAAGTATGTGCAATTCGTTTTAAATTCATTTAAAGTTCGAATTTTAACAAATTTCGTCAAAATCACTTAAATTTTACAACATTTTTTGTCGTATGAAATAGATTTATTCATAATTTAGAAGTCGTATCCATTCTGATTATTTCAGAATCATTTTTCTTAATTAATGGTACACTCTGAATTCAAATTTAACATAGTCATTACAATAATCAATTTGACAACTCTATACAGCGAGGGGCAGATTTAAGGCATTGCAAACTATGCAGTTGTATGGACGGCTTTTTATACATAGCAAATTGTATTTAATATTTATTTTGTTCTTGAATAAAAAATGTTTAATATTTTTCTTAAATTTTTCAATTTCAAAATAAATAATCAACATTAAAATTATTTATATAACCAAATAATAATTTAATAAATTTATTATTATTTATTTTTTATTTAATGAGAATAAAGAAAAAATATTATATTTAAATCAAAATATTTTTTTTTGAACTTAAGTTAAAAATAATAATTGTTTAATACATAGAAAATTTTATTATGCAAAGAAATTTTGTTGTACAGAAGTGATTTTTTTTAAATAAAGGCAGTAAATTTCTTTTGCATAGGGGCGGCAAATTGTTAAATCCACTCCTGTATACAGCAGAGTTTATCATTGAGAAGTAAGTTACTATAATGTGTGTTAAGTTTAAATTCAATAATAATTTATTACATTCAATTCTAAATCTAAATAACTAAGTTTATTTTATAATATATTTATATGGCTTTTAAAATGATATATTTTAATATTAGTAACTTAGTGAGATTCATTAATTTTTGCCAAAAAAATTTTAAAGTGCCATTATGTATAAAATATAATATTATACCCTAATAATACCCATGAATAATAATTATACCATGTATAGAATGTTATTTTAAATATTTAAGATTATTCATTTTTAAATTACAACAAATCAATAAAATTGTTTGATCATTAGTTTATGTGTAAATATTAAATGTCATCAAAATCGTTTTAGACTATTTATTTTTAATACATATAATCTATAAATCATTTTTTACAATAAGCATGTTTGATGTTTAACATTTATGTTGATATGAATGATATGATGCAGTAATCACCCACTGGCTAAACAAAAATAGGGTTATTTTAAGTCACGGTTCCAATTTTATTTTAATCTTCTAGTTAGATTTTACTGGAATGGATTCGGAGTTAAGAACAAGGATTAATGGATTAAAGTTGTTTGTATGACTGGCTCAAAATAGTTTGTAGGAATTTTTGACTTCCTCTTGAACAGTACAAATTTTTAAGTCTGATTGTAAGGTAAAGTTTGAAACATAAAGAGGAGCGCTAGAAATCATTTGTAATAATGTCGATTGGAATGTTTGGATTTTGTAAATGTTACTTTTTTGCTGCTCATCAAAATCTAAACTTCATACATCAATAAAAAATATTTGTAGATTATGTTCAACCATTCTTTTTTTTTTAAATTTCCAATAATAAACTGTAAAAGTTATTTTGTTTATTACTCAAAAATAATAACTTACAAAAGCAAGACTGAATATATTATTAATTAAATAATTTTTTATTAATATGTTATTCAAAAATGTATAAATTATTTTTTGATGCAAGTCAATTTATATATTATATATGGTGATAAATATATATTATATATTCTTTTTACATTTTAGATTTATTAAAAATAAATATTGATAGATGGTCAATTCAAGTTGTGTTGAATTTTTAGTCTAGTTAGTGGCTGATTCAAGTCGTGTTGAATCAGCAGTCATGATCATGCTTTGCTTACTAAATAAGTCAATAGTCAGACTAGATAGTAAAACTGGTATTGAACGTTGCTGACCAAGATGTAAGGCTATCATTTCTTCAATAGTTTTTGAAAAAGGAGTTTCTAACAAATGCATTGAACCTTCATTTAACTAAAAAAATAAATAAAAATATCAGTTAATTTTTAATGACCAAGTGTACTATTAAATATTTTTATTTTACCAAGTAATTACATTAAGTTCTATTTATTTTTTCCTATAATAAAATACATACTCCAGTCAATAAGTAATAATTTTATTCCAATGCACCTCAAGAATTTAGCAACCCAAAACCACAATTTCATCTTTTTGTAAACTATACTTATTATTAAACTCAATAATAATATTTAATTAAGCATATCTGTTCTTTGTTTGTAGCCATATTAAATCAAAAACCTTACTCTCTCCTCGCTAATTTTTCTAGTATATCAAATAAACCTATATTGGCAATAAATTAGATATCAATGATAGAGATTTCCTTAAAAACAATAAATCTCCTAAACTCATATCAAATTGAATAATAAAAGTATTTGATTTCCAAGCTCCATAAGAATAACAGATAACATTATTTTTTGCTGCAAACTTCACATTTAGCTTATATAAAGTTATTAGTTAAATGCCTTTAAGAAAACACCAGAAATCCCCAATTCACAAATATCAGATAAAAGAAGATAAACTATATTGAGATTTCATTAATATGACATGGATACTCAAATAGTAAAACACTAGTGAAATTGATTGTAGTAATCCAATTGTATTTTAGTAAATTTCTATTAGAAACAAATTCATAACAATCAAAATACAATTGCATTGGACAACACGTGTATAATCAACAATTATAAAAACAATAATCCAAAATGACTTCCAGAAAAATTATGCGCTCAGTGCTTACCATATTTTTATAGAACATCAATAAACAAAAACATTATACCTTTTCTAAGTTTTATTAATAAGAACCTAGCTTTTCTCAGAGCAATAAATTCTTAGATTTTCTGATAAACACACTCTTTTTCCAGGCAACATACTCTCAATCACAAAAAACTTAATGTATCCCTGATCATAATCTTATCAATAACAAAATATTCAGCAATCTGTCATAAAACTTATTATTCTGATTTATATTTACATTTTTAACCAATTCTATCAAAACATTACATTTTATTAACTTCATTACATGTGGATTACATTGCTTCTTTTTTTTAAACTAATAAGCATTATACTTAAATATTTATCAATGTTGCCAAACTAGGCACTTGAAAAATTGTGGGATGAAGGTTTTGTATTTAAACTTTAACAAACTCAACTCAATGGTTCAAAACATGAAAAATCTAAATTAAAAAAACCAAATCTACATATGTCCAATACACCTTCTAAATTAAGAACTATTATTCTCTAACCATATAATAGGAAAAATTATTCTTCAATCAATCAAAGTTAAATATTTTGGTTTTCTAATTGATAGAAGACTGACTTATGGCCCTTATCTTCAATACAAACTTAGATGGCTCAATTTTTATGAATATATTTTAAGATTAATCCCCGCCTATCTAATTTGAACATTTCATATTATTTTCTGTTATATAAAAGTCATATCAGCTAATTTGGTTATATTGTAATACATAGGTCCCGCTAAATTATTTGTCATACTAATTCATTTGTTTTCAGGCGATTACTAAAATACTTGATCTGTTGCTAACAATTTGTTTTACAAAGATCTAAAAATAAAAATCATAAAAACAACAACCCCACATCCCTAGTATACTTCCAACTTAGTTATAAAATGCAACATCAACATAACATAGAATTTCCCAACTTCATACTAATACTCAACTAAGCAATTTAAACTGGTATTTAGACCATGTGGCCTAAAAAATTACTTAATGTTTAATAAACAAAATAAAATCATACAACCACAACTTCAAATTTTATCCAGTATAAGAATAGACCAAGAACATTGACAATTGAGCTCTAAGCATTATTTGACACCTTGTTGGCCAATTCAATAATGATTGTTTACAATATATGGTTACGATAGGTAATTTTTCAAATGAGGAGTAACATTTTTAACAAATGAGTGAAGAGAGTCATATTGGAGATAACATAAATCATGTGTTTTTGTCAACCAGCTAGTCTGTCCTTATTCTTAACAAAGTAAAACAATTTATGTTTAGATTAGATTATCAAAGCCTAAGTGCCTCTTTTTCACACTTTTCATGTTAAATTTTAGAAGTTAGGTTATCATAAAATTTACTTATTGTACACAAAGTACTTAAAAATTTTAAATAAATAATTTCAAACAAAAAGTAAAATTAAGTACTTGAAACATTAAGTTGTCTTCCTCATGAAAAGCAAATTGACTTGTCAGTCTATACATATTATTTTGAAGTCCATCAACCTTATAACCTAATAATGTATAAACAGACTCTCTAAATTCTTGACTACTCTTTTTAAAAACTTCACGTAGTCTTTGATTTTGAATTTCTTGAGATTTCAATTTTTCTTTAAGTCCTAAAATGTAAAAAATATAATATATTTCAAGTTATTTTACTTGAAAAAATATACTAACCTTCTACTTCTTGGGATGCATTTGTTTCAACTCTATTATCAACTACCTGTGTAAGGTTCATAGAAATTCCTTCATTCATAGCTTTAATACGTTCCTTCAATTTTTCTATTTCTTGTTTAGCTTTTGCTAATTCATTTTGATAATGATTGAATCCTTCGGATGCGGGATTCATTCTATAAAAATTATTAAAAAGATAATTATTGATACTTAATATGCAAGATGAGTGATGTTTTACATACTTATAGTGCAACACTTTAGTTTCTTTTAAATTGAAATCTCCTTTCAAAGCTCGATGACCTATTTGATCATTTAAATCACTACACTTGTCTTCCAATTGCTTACATTTGTTAATAAGTTCTTCTTTTTCTTTTAAAAGAATGTTTTTTTCTTCAATCCAACGTTTATTATTATCAGTAGGAACATACATAGATGGATCTGTCTCAATTTGATTCATACGCGATTTGTAACCACTTATAGCTTTTTCTAATACTTCCATCTTTGTATCTTCACCATTTATATTACCTATGACAGTTACTTCTTTTTGGAATGAATCTAAAAGTTCTCTTAAATCATTACGTTCCTAAAATATTAATATATTAATAAAATATATAATACAATAGTCTATAAAATGTATTATTTACCCATGTAATAATGTAGATTTGTTTCTTCAACCGTTTAATGATTAATTCATTTTTATTATTATTATTTGTTCCAATAACTATTTGTTCTTTTGCTTTAAGCAACTCAACTTCCATTTGTTTAAGTTTTAATTCCAATCGAGCAATACTAAAAAAATATTATCAATTATACATACAAATAAATATAAGAAAATATAAATAATTATTTTTTAATAGAAAAATTTTAACTAATTCTAATCAATCAAGCCTAGTAAAGATATAGTGTTACACCATTAAGTGGATGCCTTTTTTTACATGTATCAAGACAAAAAAAAAAAATGGATACCCTCTGACATGCTCATTGTAAATAAATAATTACCAATAGTATGTTTCAAAAAAAAATTATTATTTTCCAATATTAAAAGATAATAGTAAAAAAAATAATTATTTTAAAAATATTTTACCTAGTTTGTAATTCTCCTTTCTCATTGACTAGAAATAAATCTTTTTTCTTAAGATTATCAACATAGTAACGCAAATATTCTGGATAACACTGAGTTTCAGTAACATTTTCACAGACTTCTCGGCAAACATCTATCCATGCTTTCAAACGATCCTCACTAACTGCTAGATTTGATCGTAATTGCATTGCTTCCTTTTCAATTAATTCATGTTTGTTTAATTTACTTTCAAGGGTAGAAACTTTATTTTCTAAAATTTCTGTTTGCTTTACATCATTTCTAAGAAAATCAAAAAACAAATATCATGAATTTTATAACATCTGATTTATTCTCAATAAATAGTTAAAAGTAAATCATCACCTGTAAATAGCTACTTCTTCTCTTAGTGAAACAAGTTCGTTTTCCATAGAATTAAACCGTTTTAATTTTTCTCTTTGAGCATTAACTACCATAGCACTTTCTTGTAATGAAGCTAATTCGTTTTCCAAACACTAAAAATAAAATTAATTAGTCTTGGAAGTTTTAAAAAAGAAAATATGCCTAAAATTGGCAAAAAAAGATAATAAAATAAGCTAATTAATTAGATTTCAAACTAAACTGTGAACACATTTAAAGAAATAAAGAATCATCTAAATCATACCAATTATTTATATTATCTTTAATAATAAATTATTTTAGTTACTTTAATTCTTTGGTTAGCGGTGTTCATTTTGACTTGATCATTTTCCAAGGTATTAATTTCAATTTGTTTTTTCCTTAAATTGCTGGTTAATTCCTCAATGTATTTTTCATTTGATCTAAGAGTTTTTTTTAGTTCATTTAATTCATAATCAGTACAATTTCTTGACACACTTTCATTTTGGTATTTTGTGAGCTCTGAAGTTACCTATAAATATTATTCACTTCAATTTTAAATCAAATAATCAGCATTTATAATATTTCATTGAATTACTTCATAAAAATAATTAAAAAATAGGCATATGTTAAGTTTATTACACTTAATTTTTTTTTTTTTTTAACACAATTTACAAATCAAAATAGATATTTTATGAATCAGTATCTATAATATAGATTATATTTTGATAGTAAAATTAAAATTTTTAAATTAAAATATTGATACACAATTTAAACACACATACATTATCCTTAAGAGGATTTTGTACCCACATAATATGTTATCTTTGTCTTACTAATGTAAAACTTCACAAATATGCGTTCAGCAGAATTCATTTTATGCTATTACCATGATATTATAGTAAATTGACCTATTATCAAACTTAGACTTCATCGACATTTTAATTTTAAAGTGAGTTATAAGCATTTTAAATTTTTATTATTTTACATAGCTATAACTCAGTAAACATTAAAATATCAATAAAAGCTTTCATAATACCCTAAATAATATACTTACCTTTAAGTTTAATAATAAGTAAATTTACTATTAAAGCAAACAGCACAAAATAGATTTTGCTAAACTCAAATTTGTTAAGAAATATATTAGCATTAATAATAAATAAAATTAAAAATAGGTAGCTTACTGCCATATGAAATCACAGAGCAAAGTTGCCTTTTTTTTTTTACAATAACTTAAGTTCAATTATTATCCTAATTCTTATTGTTATTTATAATTTATAATGAAATAAATGTGATTTTAAAAAATTAAAAATTTAAACATAGTTAAGTTGATTACTGCTAAAAACAAATAAAATTATTAATTTGAAATATTTACACTGGAAAGTTTATCTTCAAGTTCCTTGTTTTCTTTTTCAAGATTTGATGTCCAACGCTTGTTTTCTTCCACTAATGACTCAAGTTTTTTCATTAAGCTATCATTTTCTTCCTTTAAATTTGATTTTTCATATCGAATTTCTTTAAGCCTGTTATCTAACTGATCAATCTAAAATCAATAGAACAGAATGATAAAATATTTATAAGTATGTTATTTTAAATATTCCAAACCATTAAATTTGATTTATTAATATTGTGTTCCAAGGCAGATTTTTCTTTTTCAAATAAAATATCAGATTCTTTTTTAAGGTTGAAAAGAGTTTTATTTCGTTCTTGAAGAGAGGCAATTTCTGCTCGAGCATTAACCAACTCTTGTTTTATTCTACGAGATTCCCACGGTGAAGTAACAGGTGCTAAAAATACAAAATTGTTATTCATAAAAGTATAAGTTTTCATTATTTTTATTTTTAACCATACTGAGCATAGATTCTTGTAAATCAGGACTACAAGACCGTCGTCGTTTGTTTGATAATAACAAAGAATCATTTGAAGAAATCATACTGGTATCATAATGCATCCTTAATGGCTTAGACCGATTATTCGATCGCAAATCATCCAATATTTTTATTACAAATGTTTGATCATTATCTTTAGATTTATTCATGTTGATTAGGATTTAGAATTTTAAGCTGTTGGAAATAGAATTATTTTAAAACAAAACTATTTAAGTTCATACAGTCGAAAATACTTTTTTATTTGTTATTTTATTCCATATTATATTTAAAAAACGAAATACACGAATAATAAAATAGAGAACCAATAAATATTTAGCAATCGTCAAACAACATTATAACTTGATAATTTATTTTTAAAGTTAAAACTATCATCAAATGTTAAAGACAATACCAAAAAAATGACAATAGTCATTAGTCAATAACCGTTTGTCTTGAGTACTGAAAATTATCTAATACATTCATACACATCACAGGCAATGACAAAATTTACAGAACACATATTTTATAGTGATGTTGTTAATTAATTATATGACATTACATCGAATGTACAAATGTACAAGATACCATACCAGTCATATTTAATTTTATATTAATTCATCAAGTACAATACAGAATTTAATCCCAACTTCTTGACACAATTTAAATGTATTAAAAGATTTATTAAAACTAAAAAAAATGTTTTATGAAACAAAATAACAGTAATACAAATAACAATCACAAATAGTAAATTGTAAATAAATAGTAAATACCTACTGAGTACAGAGAACAGTGAGAACTTAACAGTGAATAGTGAATACTGATTACTGATTAGTTGGTACACAAACACAACTCAAATCATAGACCTAATAGTTATTAGGTCTATGACTCAAATGGATAAATATGCTTACACTTCTTTTCAAAGAAGTTATAAGTATTTAATACGAAAATATTAAAATTTAAGGTTATGGTTTTTAGTTGGCTTTAAATAATAAGTAATAACCATAAATTTTAAAATAATGTCGAATATTGATAGTTTTTAATTTTTAATATTTTTAATATTTTAAGTTGATTAACGTAAATGGACTGTTTTTGTTTGTTTGTGTTTTAAATTATAATCATTTCTATACCCTAAAATGCACATTAAACATGTATGTATTGAATTTGAAATATACGTATTATCATGTCAAGTTTATATAACGTTTTCCGATAATGTACCTATTGATTATGACATTGAAATTGATGTGAAATCAATTAGTATAACGTTAGCAGAAAAAGACGTATACATTTTAAACATTAAAGAGTATACATTTGAAGAAGACGAAGTAAGAGATATCAAAGTTTATGGCAATAAATTACTATTTCGAGCTCAGTTAAATAGCTGCCCCAAAATTGAATCGTCTTGCTTTTCATTCACACCTGAATATATGCCTAAAGTGAAAAGTGCCGAAGAAGTCTTCATTACATGTTGTTCGTGTCAAAATTTAATTGACAGAAAATCATTTAATTTTCGCCGAGTCTTACCAGTAGAGTTATATGAAGTTGATAATATGTTTTGTCATGGAGGAACAGAAAATTTAGTTTTCCATCCACAAGAAGATGACTGTTACTATGACAAAGTATCAATCTATATTAGAAATAAACATTGGACATCATCCAACTCTGTCAAATGTAAAAACTGTAATTTATGTTTAGGTGTATGTGTAGAATACGGCTTAAGGTTGTGGTTAGACTCTGTCACTTTTAAATTTGGGGATAACGATGAACAAACAAATGCTCCACCATATGACTGTTTTGCTATTTTAGTAGATGATATTGTTAAAACGATGCTCGGACCAATTTCACACATTATAATGAAATTCAAGGATTCTGAAAATCTGTATCATTATTTATTAATGAAAGTCATTAAAAAAAATGAATTTGCTATTGCTTTAAATCCTAATTGTAGTAACGTTCTTACGCTTAATAGAAAAAATTGCTCAAGTATTATTTGGCATACATCTTCTGAATTCGTAGAAAAATGGAGAAATGATTATTTTGTCACAGAAATTCAAATATCGGAAAGAATGTATCAAAGCGCAATTAAATATTTAACTGAAATTAACAAACAACTTCTTATTGGAAATTGTTCAACCGGAATTGAGAAATCACGGAAATCTTATTTATTCACAGATTTAATTGAATAATTTCAACATAATTCTGCATAAAATATTGTAGAACTAACCATATAACCAATTACCTATATGCTCAATACAATATTATAGTTTTAAATTTTGTATAAAAACATTCCATTTTTAATTTATCATTGTTATGAATCATAAATAAAGATAATCTTAGTATGATTTTGATAGCTACAATTGTAATTAATATAATATATTTATATTGTAATAAATGGAAATAACTATTATATTTTTAATTTTCTATCCTAATTTAATTATAAAAAAACTCAAACCATATCATTTTTGAAAAGAATATAAAAATTGTTTACAATTTTAAGTTCAATATTATAAACATTTTTTTAAATTACGTGTTTTGATTATGTAATTAAAAGGTTAATGGTTATCTTTAATAAGACTAAAATGTTAATCATAAACATATTTATTTAGAAGTATTTTTTATATAGTAATGATATCTTAAATATTGTTTTTAAGTCGCCTGGTTGTGTTAATAATTTTAATTTTAAATGTACAATTTGATAAATAATTTATATACTTATATTAGCATATCCTTTAAAAAGTTAACTTCATTTATTCGTACATAATTCAAGTTTTATATTATTTATAAACTATGAACTGTCATCTGAACCAAAAAATATAGTCCTGAATCTATAGCTTCTGCCTGAACGCGCGCTACAGTGTAGTGACCTAGTAGTTATTACTCATTAGAGTATCTTGATAAGTTATATTCAAAAGTTAACAGTGCCTCAAGTTACTCTATTGATTATAATAATTTTTTATAAGTGCCATAAGACATTAAATGTATTTTTGGTTTTAGTATTATACTATTTATGTTTAAAATTATACAAATTATTAATACATGTTACACTGCTTAATTTTAATTAAAATACACATTTGAAAGTCATTTGATTTATCATATGTCTATATTGTCTCTCAATCCTAAAATCATTATTGTCTTGATTAAGAAATATTTTCATTGATAAAATAACCCATGTACATTTAATATCAACATCATAACAATTATTTTATTTTATTAGTACCATGGAGGCTGCAACATTATAACATTATAAGTAATAAACAAAGTAAGACTATGGAATGAAGTACCATTTTACATTTGTTCTAAACTGAAACAGAAAAGAGTTACTTAAACTTGTCAGAAGTGATCTCTATGCAAATGGCTCAACATCATCCTTTGTTAACTTTTTCTCATAACTAGAGTATATTTCATTTATTATCGGTCCAATTCTATAGATAATGCTTAAAAAATCAAAATTTCATTGAAAGTTAGTTATGTTAATTTGAGCATCTATAATTAATCAATATATATTATTTTTTTTCCTTACATATTGTAATAAGCAATACTTGTAATTTGTATAAATACTTAAAAGCAAAAAGTTAATATTACATTTTTAAAAATGTATAATGATAAAAGCTTTTTAAGTAAAATATTAAAATGTAGTCAAAGAAAATACAGTTTAATAAAATGTTATTTTTATTGTCCTCAAGTAGCTATTGAGTATTATATGAACTTAAATATCCTTTTTTAAATAAATGCTATCTACATTTCAATTGACTGGTTTAAGAAGAAATAAAAAATATACTTATTCAACCACTTTTGGTTTTGATAAATTTATCAACTATTATAACACAATTTAACTTTAACAAAGTTATCCAATAAAAATAAAAAATAACTAACTTTTAATATCAGTCCTACATATACTATTGTTATTTTAAATAATCAATAACATACAAAATATAACAAAATTTCTTATCATATAAATTTGTATTGTTTTCATTAAAACTAATCTACTTTCTAAATTTTGTTTGTATAGTACTTGATCATAAGTTTTATAACTTGTAATAAAATAATAAAACAAGAATTACCACAAATATTCTTAGGCTTCTAATGATACACGAGTAGACTAATGTTTTGCAGCACGCTTTAACAGATGCTACATACCTGGATCCACTTTTATCTATGGAGATTGGTGTCACATAACTAGCTAATGTTAATAATATTACATTTACAAGTTATTTGATTCATTATCGCAGCTTAAATGTTTAAGGCGCGTCTAAAATCATATTCATTATTCAACCTAGAATAAACTATAATTACTATTCTGTGATTCAACCACTTGTTGGTTTGTCTGTACATGATAACATTAAACAGTTGTTTCTACTGCTGATAAGTGATGAAATATTCTACCAGAGAAAGGTAGTTGTCAGAAAAATGATAAGTAATTCATAATAATATCTCAAACGATAGACAGCGACACCAACATTAAAAACCAAAAAGTGTTAAACAAAATAATCACAACTATCAGTATTACCAAAAAAATTTAAATTTATTAATAATGTTTTAACTGTATTTTTTAATACATTTTAATACAATAATTAATACAATTCAAAATGGAAACAGTAAATCTAGGTCATAATTATGTTCTTCCACCACCTGAAGTTCAAGAAGCAGTAGAAAGCAACTTTAAATAATATTATTTTTACTGATAAAAAAAGTATATTACCCATAGATAATACATAAATGGATTATCTATGGTATTACCTAAGATAGCTAGAGGTCTAAAGATATTCATGAACGTGACCGATAACGTAATATGTATTATGTAAAAATGTATAATGTTAAATGTATATAAAAAAAAAAACAAAGTCGTAGAAATAATGTAACGTTAGCTTTCTCAATTTGCGGGTTAAATACAAAATAAAAGTATTAAAATAGTCTATAATATAAAAGCATTACTTTTTGATCAATATATGAAATTACTGTTAATTTTAATTGACCTCAATAAAATTTTTTCTTAAAAACAATTAAAATGTTGAGAAGGTATATTTTTTATACTACTAATAAATTCATTACTTGTCGGCATGTTTCCCAATCAATGTTACAGTCTACAGTTGATGAAAAATCAGGTACCTATATAATATATTATATTTAATCTAGTTTTATTGTTCAATTTGATTAATCAGTATTTGTTTTAATATTTATTGTTAGTTGTTATTCTATAGATACCTGTTCATTTTAAATTATTTAAATTTTATTTTTATAGGCATAGCTATTTTAACTATGAATAAGCCGCCCGTTAATAGTTTAAACCTTGAGTTTTTAGATGAAATTAATACTCAGCTTATTAAATTACAGAAAGATAAAATCCGTGGAATGATATTAACGTCAGTATGTATATTATTTTAAATGAATATATTTTTGATCAACTATTTTAAATAATTATTTAATTTCAGGGACTACAGAAAATATTTTGTGCAGGATTAGATATAACAGAATTTTATAAACCAAATCCTGATAGATTAGCAAAATTTTGGACTACCCTACAAGATACATGGCTTTCACTTTATATGGCTTCATTTCCTACTGTATCTGTCATCAATGTAAAGCAATTATATATTAATTTATTAAAATTTTGTAATTCATTTTAACAACAAAAATTTAAATTAATATACTTAGAAAAATATCATTCTATTTGATTAAGTGTGTATAATGTATATAACATGTTAATATATAGATCAAAATAATCTTTATTTTTAAGCTTAGATGTTATTGCACTATTTTGTTAATATAAATTAATATATTATTTTTACTCAGAATGTATTTTAATTAAAATAATTTCATTAAATTTGATTTAATTTAATACTAATTGAATAGTTGCATAAACTGATTTTTAAGTATCTATTTTTACACTTACAAATACAACACTATCTAAGATATATTAATTTATTATTTACTGTAAAATAATTATCTCACTGCTTACATCTTGTACAAATTATATAAAGGGCCACAGTCCAGCAGGAGGTTGCTTGTTAGCCATGAGTTGTGATTACAGAGTCATGGTTGGGCCAAATTATACAATTGGACTTAATGAGACAAAATTAGGAATTGTTGCTCCAAAATGGTAAATTAAAATTCAGTGAAATTTTAAACTTAAATTTTTTTTAATAATTTTTTTCTAGGTTTCAAGACACTATGGTAGCAGTTATTGGTCAAAGGAAAGCTGAAATTTCATTAACTACAGGGAAAATGTATACTACTAATGAAGCATTACAAATTGGTTTAATTGATGAAAGTTTGCCAGATACAGATAGTGCTCTTAAGAAAGGAATACAATTTTTGAATAATTTTCAAAAGATATCTCGTAAGTTGTATTTAATTTGTGTTCAAGATAATCAATTATAGTAGGCATGTTACTACTTACTTATAAAATTAACTTATTATAAAACTTAAAGGTTATTATCCAAGGAACCTCCAAGGCTTTTATTGTTTAATTGATACTTTAGAGTTTAGTTAAAAGCGATTGAAATCATTTTAAAATCATATTTTTTTTTATAAATTTTAAAATGATCATAGGTACCTTATTTTAAAATTAAAATTTCATTAAAAGTATGGATAATAATCTTACTTTTAAATTATATAATAAATTAATTCTTTCTAATTTAAAAAAAAACACATGTTAATTGACTATATTTAATGTAATATTTGCTATGTTGTTCATTTATAAGACTGTAACAACACATGTGAATGTCACATCTTCTTAAATAAAATTGTAGAAATTAAAATTTATCATTAATTTTTTACAGCTTGGGCTTATAAGATGACTAAAGATATTGGTCGTCAACCAACTATTCAATGGTTAATTGATAACAAACAAAAGGATCTTGATTTTGTTATTAAATACATGCAATCTCCAGCTGTTCAAAAAAGTCTTGAACTTTATTTACAATCTTTAAAAAAATAAGATAAAAAGTTATTTTTATTTGAAATTTTAGTTTACTTTTTTTTTATAATATTAATTTTCATAAAAATAAAATTAATACAAATCTCATGTCATTGTTATTTTTAAAAAATATAAAATAATTTATTGAATACAATTTACCATTTATTGTATCTTAAACTTTAGAAAAAAATTATACAAATATAAATGACGTAATATTCAAAACTGTTTGTTCTGATTGATAATACTGTTATAAAATTAATTTATTATTTTACTACTTATATTTCTTAAAAATATTATTTAAATATGTATTTAAAAGTCTTACTTTTGTATCTATCATCAAATTATGTCAATTATACTATCAATAATACTCTAGCCAGTTCTCTTAATTCTGTTCAAGGTCCAGGTTTTATACCGCTTCCCAAACTATTTGTTAAGGAAAACACTTAAAATCTTGCAATTCATCCAATATATCTCTTTAAAGTTCAAATTGAACGGTTTGTTAAAGATTCTAAATTATTCCATGGCTTACTCTTGATAACTAAACATATTTTAGAGTTGGGATTTATTCATTTAAATTATCTATAAATTCCCTAGTAATTAAAATGTCTCATCACAAATTCCTATCATTTATTGTTTGTTATGACCTAGGCTATAGTAAAATAATGACATAATTAATTTCTGTAATTATAATAGTGTTTGTTAAAGCAATTATTTGTTTTCTCTAATTTTAAAGGCAAAGGAATTACCTATCAATAATAAAATTAAAACTATAATACTTCTGTTGTTTTACCTATTGCAGTTTGTTTCAAGTATATATAAATGTAAATTGGTTAGAAGAAAAAATTTTTTACTACATTACAAGTTATATTTGTTTTATACAATTTAAATACAATTCATTTAATATAACTTTATTTAGCTTTATTTGGCAATGTATTGTTATAAGTTATAACTTATAACTAAAATTGTGACTAGCATGGATTTCTAATGTAATAAATATCACATTTAATTAGTCAAGAGAGATTGTGTTAATATTGTAAAATTATAATTATAATTTTAATTATTACTGCATAACTCTCACATGAATGAAATGGTATTTATGAATTGTGTAGTAGTTTATGTTTGATTTAAACAATTTAATTGAATTGTTGTAATTTGACCTTCATTGTTTTTTTTCTTGGTAAAATATTAACATAATTTTGTCTAAGCAGCACAAAAAAAAAAAACCTAGAAATAACATAAAAATTGAAAATATAAAATAGTTTTTATTACAAGATTATTAGAAAAGAGTATTAATTTATGAAGAATTGGGATTATTAGAAAAAAAAAAGGTTATTTAAAATTTAATTTAATGAAAGAGAGTCAGGCAATTAATCAACTAACCATATAGACTCAATATAATATAGACTGTGATTAAGCTTTAGATTAAAAATATAATTAGGAAGAAAATTAAAGCTTGTACTTATACTGGTATATTAACCTTGATTATATTGTTACTAGCTAAAATATTTTTATGAAAATTTTGGCAGTTATTGGCAATACTCTTTTGTTCAAGGTCAGTCCTTTAAATATTTATGTAACGGTATCAATCTAGCTAAAATTATAATTGAATGGTAGTTTTGTTTCTAAAAGGTTATCAAAAGAACAAATATTATCATAAAATATTACGCAGCAATAAATTGCATTATTCTATGAAGCCATGTCTAACCTGAATAATACTTTTTATAGTTACATATATTAAGAATTAAATACAATAGATGTTTAATTTCTGATAAGAATTTTTTCTTCATAATGATTTTAGTAAACAACAAAATATTAAAAAGGAATGTAATTACTATGACAAAAATAATTTAAAAAATCTTGAACTGAATTTCAGCTTGAATTGATTTTTTGAAATTTATTTAATTTTTAACTTAAATAGGTTAGATTATACAATAATTTATATGACATACTTAACAGTAAACATGTTCAATTTTAACTAAAAAAAAAAAATAGGTATTTAGTAACAGAATCGCATACAACATTGTATTATTTTTGTTTTGATTAACATAATATAGTAGTTTAATAAAATAAATGCTGTTAATACAGCAATAATTACAGTCTTTTTGTGCTTTTTCTTGATACAGTATATGTATATAAAAAATACAATCAAATACAGAAATAATTCAAGACTAAATTAATACTAAATTCTACTAAAAACATTTTTTTTAATTATTAAATAATTTTTGGAATAATAATCCTAGTTAATAGTTTTTATGGTTGCAATATTATATATAAACATATTGACATTATTTAAAAAAAAACTATGTAAAACAAATCATATTGCAATTACAATAACAATTTTAATACATAGCAATGTCTCATTACAAAGTAAACAATTAATGAAAACATTTAATTTTTAATTATGTCAATGTCTTATTTCTCTCCTTTTGATTTTTAATATATATTATTATAGGCACGAGGCACCTAAGAGTCTATGAAAGTCTTGCTTCAAATTCAATTTTATTACTACAAATTATTCAATATTTATGAATAATTTATTCAGAAAATCAGTTATGATATAATAATTATCAAAATAAACAAAAATACAAAAATAATTTAAAAGTGCACATTAATATAAAAATTAAATTTTAGATTGTAATACAGAAAAAATATTTATTAACTAGGATTAAGATTATCACAAAAGTAAATATAAATACACTATTAAAAAGAGAGCATAATAATAATAAATTAGACTAGATAAGTATTTAAATAATACTATATAATATTAATATATTTTATATTTTGTATGTTAAGCCCAGGAACTTAATTTATTAGAATATTCTTGTCTATGTAAAATTTTAACTTTATAATCATTAGTTTAAAAATAATTGCTTCTTGAATAATTTAACTAACATTAAGAAAAATATAAATAATAAATATTATAATATTAAATTACTGGACTAAAATAGGAAAAAAACATTTTATAGTTTATAAGACTTAAGTAATATCTACTGGTAACAATAATATTTCTCACCTATGGCTATATTATAATATTATATCAGATATATTGATTTTTTGGAGAATATATAAATCAATAAGAATAAATAAAAATGTTTACTAATTAAAAATTAATTATGTATGTTAAGTATTGAAATTTAATGATATTTTTTTATATAATTATTAAATTTATGTTCATAAATATTTTAAATCAGAAATGATACAAATTATATTCAAATACTTTAGCAGTAAAAAATAAAAACAATTGTAATTTTTAAGTTTTAAGTTCACAGAAGAATGCCACACTCACTTTTGTAGTTCTTGTTTTACATGAGTGTAATAATGAAAATGAAAATTTAATTTGCTTAGTTTTTAAAATAACTATAAATTTATCTTTTATCAAACATAAAAGTTACAACATAAATGAAGTTTTTCTATGATATTTGGTTTTTAGACCTACAAAATTTAAAATATTAACATGTTAACTACTATATGATCGCCGGCAATCATTCAATAAATATTTGTTATACGCCAGAAATATTTTTCAATGTTTTCCAAATTTGTACATACTAAATATTAAAAAAAATAATGTAATATAGGTATCTATATCAAAAATTTTTAATAATTTCCGTTACGCCATGATTCATAATTTGGTACATTATTGTAGCGCCATAGAAAAATTAATAATATGAAACTAAATTAATTTATGGTTGGTAGCGGTCATGTGGCATGGTAGTCATGATGAACTATAAGCACAAGCGGTTACAAATTTATAAAATTTGAGAATTACATATGACACCAGTGGTCATATTATGACGGTTAGTGTGTTAAGATAATGAGACAATTTTTTCACTTTATATTTATCTAGTGTTTTTTTCTTCTATTAATTCTAAACTTTTAAAATTAAAATATTGAAAAGTCACATATATTATTAATTATTTTTAAGTTTGATAATAGGAAAATAATTAACTGTTATATTGAAACTATCAAAATGAAATGTATATTTTGAAATTCTTCTTTGTAATCATTCACAAATAATACTATATTTTCAAACAATTTACAAACATTATAGTGTAAAAAAGATTAGGATTTTTAAATCAAATAAATTATTCTGATTTAAAAAGAGTTGAAATCTATATTTTTTTTAAATTAATTTAATTACTCGGTGAAAATTATTTTAATGTTTATGTTAAACAAGAATGTAATTGGGACATTTTAATATACAGTTTTCCATAGATAAGAATATAAAATGGCAACTAATTAGTCAATTTTATATTTTAAAAGTTATCTATAATTTACAAAAATTAAAAATAAATAATACAACTACAGATTAAAAAAAATAAATATCAAAATTTATTATAAAAAATGAGTAGTTTAGTTCCTGGACTTAAAAACTAATGCAAACTGATAAAATTAGGACAGTATATAGGTAAGGTAGAATTTTAAATAATAGTAATAATATTAATAAATAATTATATAATGAAATTAATATTACTTGTGAGAATTTGATTTAGTACAATCAAATTGTTTCACCCTATCTGGTATACTAGCTCTTTCAACTGGCACACAGTCATAGAGTTCATCTAAACTGTTAATGAAATGTATCTTGTTACCAAATTTTGAGCTTACAAATGGTTTGATCATTAATACAAGTGTTTTTAACCAAAATGTTGGATGAACCAAGTATAAGAACTTCAAATTTTTCCTTAGTTTTCTATCAATCATCTTATAACAACGTTTCAGCCAGGAGAAACCAGGAACACAATCCTTTGAAGTACCTCCTTGCAGATATACCAGAACATAATCTTCTGTAACTAATTGGTCCAATGTTGAAACTACATATGCAAATAGATTATTCATAACATAATTGTAGTCTACACGATCACGATGCGGTAAATAACATGCACTAAATACAATTATAGCATTGTGTGAACCAGTTGTCATGTAACCACCATGTGATAGTACACATTTATAAGGCTCAATTACTTTCATGTCAATCTTACTAATAACACCAGTTACCGTACAAGACCTCCAGTTACGTTCATCTTTGAGTTCTTCTTCAGCTGTTAATTCAGGTATCGATTTGGTTCCAAGGTCCACATTCAAGAATCTGTCAGTATTATCACTGAATTCACTACCAGAACTTGATTCACAATCATAATCATTAGCTTTATTATTGATAGGTATCAATCGACGTCTCCGTGATGGAAAATTAATAGATAATGGATTGTCACGTGTCAAATGAACACTTTGTAGATTATTTGTTAAAAAAGCACATTCTTCTTCTTGCATTTTAGAATGTTCACAAGAAGCATTATTAAATGACAATGAATTGTTTATGTTTAAATGTGTTTTACTTGTCACTTGAGAATCAACTGAATAGGTATGGCACAGCAAATCTGGTTGAGAAATATCCTCCATATTGTAATTTATTGATTGACTGCTCTCAATGTCCTTTTCATTGTCCATAGTGTATGTATCTTACACGACTGAAACCAAACCATTCTTCATTAAATTCCATTTTGTATTGTTATTATTTTATTTTTATATTTTGCTCCACTGAAAAATTTAATTGAACTCAATTGACAACAGGGATAGATGAATGAATGAAATATGTACCATGAAATGATTTATAAATACATCATTATCTTTAGTGACGACCACTTTATAGCATTTTTAACTAATTTCCAATGTTATAAAATATGTACATTATGTGTGATATGTTCAATATAAGTGTTGTATTATATTATGTTTATACTCAATAAAAATTGGTATTTTTTAGTTTATACAACTTTAGGGAAACTTAATAAAATCCAAAAACCATAAATATTATAAAAATATAGTTTAAATACAAATAACTTTATTAATTCATCAATTATTGTATCAAAACCATACAGGTAATAAATGAAAATTAATACATATAGTATGCTAATAATAATAAATCACTCAAATTTAGTTAATTGTTCATCAAATTTGGTTTTTATATTGAGTATGTGATATTATTTAAAATGTTTAATTAATTAAAAATAAATAAATAAATCTGTATTTTGTCTTTACTAAGAAATATGTGCACCAGGGGACTGACTCAGGTTTCAACATGTTTTTATAAGTAATCACTTAGCTTATATTTTTAATTTATTATAATAACAATACATTTTAAAATTTTAACTATCTAAATTAATCAAAAAATATTTTCTTTTTGAATAAATTGAAGCAAATGTGAGTTTATATACAAATTTAAAATCATTAACTTATGAAAAAAGGTTTTTTTTATTTTTTATTATTGTATTTTTTAGCTCAAATGTATATTAAAAGTAACTTTAAATAATATTCATAAAATGTTTAAAGAATATCTTTATTTTTGAAAAGTATTCAAACATTCATATCATTGGGTAGTAGGTACTTTTGATTGTTAAATTTGTTTTTTAATAGTTTTACTCTATAGTTGAAAATACCTCAATTTTAATACATAATATTAAAATTATTATGAATACATTAACTATTGTAGATAATCTAATGCTCAAGCCACTATTGTAAACATTATTTTTCAGTAACTAACACTTGTATAATTTAACACTTCAGAAAATAAATATATATTTATTTTATAGCAACTCCAAGTCTAAAGTTGAACTTGGATGTTTACCTCAAATCTTAAATTGTCCTGTAAACATTTATTTTATTACTTAATATAGATCACTAACATCAAAATTAAAAAATTAAACTCAAAATTTAATATAATATTTGTATTTATTTATGTTCTACATTTTAATACAATTCTTACAAATGTTTTCAATTTATTTTATAATATATTATACAAAACAATTAATAATAATATGTATAATATATAAATTAGCAGTTTTGTAAATTTTATGGCCGATTGGTATAGCCATATAATTTAATTTCACAATATAATGATTTAACTGTAGGCCTAAATAAGTTTTAAATTACAATGACTGTTTATGCTGTAGTTTTTCAATAACCCATTCTATAGCTTGTCTTCCTTTTGCTGCATTGCCTGAAATTTTACTGGTAAGTATATTTTCTATATATCCACTACATGGTAAACCTTCTACAGTGACATAAGCTGTTTGTTTAAGTAAAGTTTTTTGTGGATCATCAGGATGTGGCTTATAAGTGAGTTTTTCTCGTACTATGACAAATGGTCCCAATGATAAGTTTTGACTATCTAACTTTAACTGCCGACGATCTCGATTAACTTTAGAATACTCACTGGCATAAAACGTACTTATTGGACCCATTAATGCACATGCCCAATTTGGCAATGTCCATCTAGTAGTAACTAACCGATGTGAATGAAGTTCTCCATTAATTACTTGCCGATCAATAACATCTATTCCAAGGACAGCTGTATTCATTGGATTTGGGTACTTGTTCCAAGCTGCTTGAACCACTGTCTCCCATGGATAGTTAAATGTGTGTTGAACAGTCCAGATTTTCATGATGAAGAGAGAACACAGGTATCAGCTTTTGCGATTTTGCCTAAATTAAATCACACCAATGTCTTTTGATGTAAAAAAATATTTAAGATAGAAAGTGAGTAATTATTTTATATATAAAAAAAAAAAAATGCAGATCATTAATGTGTTTAAATTAGTTAAGTATAAACAAATACCTATGTATTTTTTATTAATTAAAATAAATCATCAATACACTTATTTTTTTATGATTTATGGATTGATTACAATAAATAAGCGTATATACATATAGAGTGATTATTTAAACATGAAACCAGTCAATAATGAACAAAGCCAAACTTATTAGATAAAAAAAAAAATGCGAATATAAATAATTTCATAAATTAGCAACATTTAAAATATAATGTGATACTTAGTTAAATTAACTTTGAAATACCAATCAAAAACCAAAAATTAATTCTCTATAAGCAAATTAAAGTGTGAACATGTTAGGACTTCGGGGGTAAAATATACAATTTTAAATAAGTACACACAATAAATTATTCAAAAAGAAATACTGACAGATTCATAAAATTGTCAATAAATAATCACACTATATAAATATTAACTATAAATTAAAATTATATAGAATTATTATTAATATTTTATATACACATATAACTAAAAATAATTTAGCTTATTTATTTTTGTCAATTTCACAAAGTCAAATCTTAAATAAGTAAATATCTTAGTGAGCTTGAAACTGAATATATTGCCCTTATAAATTTCATTCAATTTTATTTTTTATCATCTTAGTACAATAAAATATAATAAAGTATAGTAAGGTGCTAACATAATTCATATAGACATGGGTTCCAGGTTTTTAAAATTCCATTATATTAAAATACCAATGAGTTAAAATCATAATCATAAAAAGTAATAATAATAGTTTTATCTACATGTATTGTTGTTAAAAACAGTGAATTTGAATGTATACAAATATAGTTTTCAATATTTTACTGAGTTAATTCATAAAGGCAATATATGTTCCACTAATATAAATCATTCAAAATCATAAAAAGTACAATAAAATTATATAATAAATAAATAATAAGAAAAATTTAACTGAGTGAATGTACTTATTTAAATAAGTTATATAGAAACTAATATAATTATTATAAAAACTTTGAAATCAAAATTAAAATGATATTCATAAAAAGCATTTTTTTTCTTTTAATTAACATATTTAACTATTTTCTTTTATATTAACTAAAGATAGACATTAAAAAATAAATAGGTTTTGCATCATGGCTTTTAAATATATATTTAGTATGAGGTCATGCAGATTGTATAATACACATCATTTGAGACATAACTACATAAGTCAAACTTACATGACCATCTATTACGTATATTAAGTTAATATTCTGTTTAAACAACCAATTATAAATTAACCATATAGTGATAAGTAATTACCAGAACCCAAAATAATTTAAACCATATAGAAACAATGAATTAGTAAAATGAAATATTTTTAAATTATTTATTTAAAAAATGATAATAGATTTACATTATATAAGTCATTAATATTTTGATTTAATGTAAATATTATTTAGGTAAATACAGGGATACAAATTAAATAGCATTACAATTTGATTTGAAATAGGTAAAGTATTTAAAATCATTTTAGGTACTATTCAATTTACACTAAGACCTAAGACAATTTATTGGATTTTTAAAGAAATATTTATACACGTACCTGCGATCATTAATTTATTATATAGATATAATATGGAAAAAATTTAAGTCTTAAGAGAAGTATTATTTTGTTTCAAACAATCTTTAGTACTTTGAATAAACTATATAATTATACTTAATATTATATTATATATATATATATATATATATATATATATATGCAATAAAATATTGTATGCTTTCATTTTATAAGCATACAGTCAATCACTATAATGGTATTTCATTAAAATCTTAGTTCAAAGATCATATAAATGAAAAAAAATGATGTTAATGTATCAATTAAAAAATAGAATAGTTTAAAAATAAAAGCAGAGATGACATACTACTATTTAATGTGTTAGTACAATCATATTATTATTAAATAGGTTAAACAGTTGTTGCAACATATTTTAGTATAGAAAAAGTACACTATCATTTTATTATTTTAGTTGTGCCACATTACACAGGGCGAGAAACATCTTTAGAAAAATATTAGAATTTTTGCTTGGAAACAAAATAATAATATAATTAAGTATGTAAATAATAGTATTATTATTAATTACAATACAGGTGCATAGATGATCTTTCAGCTTACCTGGTACGTGTTTATAATATTATGGTCCTTGAATGTAATGATCGTATCGTGATGTGGGTATGTGGCAACGAAGATGTGTTCAGTTTGTATTTAGACAGAAATACAATACGTATTTTAGTATTATTTCATCATCGAACTTCTTCAACAACCAGTCAGCAACACGCAGTAAGAAGAACGCAATTAAATGACACTAAGATATATCACAGACACCAGGCGGGCGCGCACCATCGAAGACCAAATATGTTTCGGCACACAACACAAAGTCGCAAGTTGCAGCCCTAAGGTAGACTTTCCCTATAACTCTGTAGGACGTGAAGACCTACAGAGAAAAGAAGAGAGAAAGACAGAAGGGTTAATTATCGCCCGACGTACGGACGTAAAAGTGCCGTGGTGGGCAGATTATGTGAAAACTGAAAATGCAGTATAATCTTGGAAGAAAAACGTGAACGGTGTTTGATATCGATTTTGTCAAAAAAAAAATAAATAAAAAAAAAAGGTGATTTCACGACTACTGACCACCTATAATCACTATAATATAGAAAAATATCACCTGGGAGCAGAGATTTTAAACATTGTTGAAAATCTCTGCCTGGGAGTCAGTGTCATGATATGAACAGCTGTTGCAATCATTATACTATAACGTCTGTGGAATATGGATACAATACGGTACAAACCAAGGGTCCTGTATATTAAGATATGGAGTATGAATTATCTTTGGTTGGTGAGGCTACGAATGAGGTTATGTCCGCTATCACTGTTCGTTTTACCCGCGATATTTTTAATTGCCTAATACTATAATTATTTATTCATTTGTGTTTTGCAGTTTTGTAACTATCGTATTGTAAATTGTAACTATTGAGAGTAAGTCTGAATAAAACAGCTAAAATAGTAATATTCTTATTCTAGGGAGAATCCGATTTGTGTACTTTAGAAAATTGCAGGAGAGCGTCGACAGTAATCATCTCTGATTAACTGATATGATAAAGATAACAATTAACAATAATTATTATTTTGAATTTTGAATTTTCTATTGAGCACAATAAACAATTTTAAATCTTTTACGTTTTTTCATAACAGTAATATAAAAACCGTTCCCCAACACCAATTTTCAAATTACTGTCATAGTGTTATGGCTCCTCGAGGTAGAAAGCCAAAAGTAAAAAACGAACAAGAATCCACAGAGTTTGAAAAAAATCGTTATATCATTTTACCAGGTAAACTGTAGTGCGGTTTTTAAAATGCTTTAATAATTCTATTTATGGTACAAGTAATGAATATTTGTGTATTTGTTTTAGATTCTTTAACAAGAGATAAAAATACTGATCGACGATTAATAAAATTGCGTCATCCACAAACTAGTGAATTGGCTATTTTTGTGTACTCGGAAAATGATAAGACTCTAGCACAAATGCGATCCTTACCATTTAGTCATCGGTAAATTATATTTTAATTATCTTTGTCTTTTCGAATTTTTCAATGTAAAATTATTTTTACAGATCATTTTTTAAAGGCAATGAAATCATTCCTATTGATAGGATTGATTTTGTAACATTAGTTGATCCTCTGTTTCTTTTATTACCATATTTTATCAAAGTAAGTATAACTCTATAGCCTGTTACAGGCATTCTCCATTAAAGCTACATTATTTTAATTAATTTTAGTTCATAAAGTTTAAACACTGATAACAAAATTGTAGACAGTAAAGATTATTAAATAAATAATGAATTGTTACAAGTTACAATCCATGTCATTAATAAATAAGGATATCTAGATTTTTATTTCAAAAAATGTAATGGTTAATTTATTTTGTTCCTTTTACAACCATATAATTTGAATGAAAACAATTAGTATTTAATCAAAATTTATTGATTGTCTTTATTATTAATTATAACATTAAAACTTGAGAAGTTTGACAATTTTTTAAATACTTTATTTTATTTTTCTGAGTATTATAATTTTTTAGTGTTTTTAATACATTGTTTGTACACCTGGAATAAATCTGTTTTTTTGTTCACCACATTCTCACATGCTCTAAGTGATTTTGCATTATAAGTTTAGAGATATTAATTTCCAAATAAACCACACTTTTTTTCATGTGCCTATAAATCTATTATCTTTACATGACTAGGATGATTTTGTAAGACAATTAAATATTTTTCATTAAAAAGCAATTTTTATCATGTAATGAAATATAATAATTGTTATTGATTTTTTTTTTTTTTTATTATTATTGTTAATATGATGGTTTTAGTGTTCTTCCATGTTCTGTCCATTGGATCAAATTTTAGTGGATGAAGATCTTTCAGAATTAAATAACCTCCTGATGAAATTATCTGAATTGAGCAATTTAAAGCAAATTGCTACTAAAAAAGGTATAACTATTAATTTAATTGTTAATAATATTTTTATCCTCATAGTTTTTATCTTGTCACATTTATTAATATTGAACATTTTTGTAGAAGTTGGAGATTTAATTTTGTGGCAATATAATGAAAAAAATACTTTAGAATGGCTAACACCTAAAATAGATAAAGTAGCAAAAGTTTTAGTCAATCAACAAATAAATGTTAATCAAAATGCAGCCATATCATCTTCATTTAAACTGAGTGAAACAATCATACACTCAACTGACGGTAAAACATTTCCATTTGAATAGTAAAGATTTTTTAAAGTACCAAAATGTTCACGTATAAATTTAAAAAAAGAAATGCTATACTAGATTCTACATTAACCATTCCAAGAACTTTGTCTCAAAAATGATTTAAATTTTATTATAAAAACAAAATGTATTTTAAAAATTACTTATTATCTACGGTTTACAGTTATAAATGTAAATTATTAGTTACAAGTCAAGTTCTTTTATTCAATATAGAAAATAATTTTTTTTAATATTATTGATACCTCTATGACTACATTAATGGTTAATTATCATTAATTATTTTAGGAGTTAGACTTTGTTTAATGAGTTATATTGTATAAAATAAATTATTTTTACAATTATGTTTTTTATACAGAACAGTACAAAAGATATGCTTATGATATAATTTCGGAATATTTACACATTGATATTCAAAAATCATTGTTAAAACATCTTGAGCTTCCAGAAATAGTAGAATGTAATAAACGTAAAGCCAATGAAAATAATGATGTAAATAAAAAGATGAAACATGTTCAAGTCGAATTTGATGAAAAACCTAAAGTTGAAAAGGTTAATAGTTTTTTTTATTATATCTTTTTTTCATAAATATGTATAATGTTATTTATTATTTTTAGACTGTCATTCCAAAGTTATCTGCTAAAGATAAAGCATTAAAAAAAGCTGCAACGGGTACAAAATCAATATCATCATTTTTTAAAAAAAGTGTATAAATTAATGTGTTTATGAAATGAAATATGATTAATCTAACTTTTTTTTTTATTATAAAGCACTGATAACTATTATATATTTTGTACATGAATAAAAAATTAATAATTTTTCAATAATATTTATTCATATGTATTTGTAAAAGTTAATTAATTATTATCTTTTAAAATTAATTCAATATTAAATATATTTTGTATTAACTTTTTGAATTCATTTAAAACTTGTATTAATTAAGTTGCTATCAGATGACAGATATAAGGTAATAAACAAAACTTTGTTTTATTTTTGGTTAGTTTAATGAAGATATTTTCAAGACAATTTATGGATAAAGTGTATCATTAATGGTTAACCTAATCTGATATAATAATGATGTGAACAATAGCATTAAAATTATTAACCAATCTATAAATATTAATTTAAAACATTTTAAATCAAATTATAGTACAATTATATAACCTTAACATCTTTATCTTACACTCAAGAATATAAAAGTTAATTAGTTTAGCTAATCAAGAACCTTCGGTAATCACTTTGACTTCATCATTTTCTAAAGTATTGGGATCATGTCTAATTTTGGAAACATGGATTTTCTTATTTGACACACATACAGAATAATGATAGTGTTGATATAAAACTATAAATAAATAAAATTATCAAAATACAAAATGTTAAATTAGTTCAATTTGTAATTCAACATACTTGACATGTTCTGGAATTGTTCATCAGGCACGTATAAGCTTTTACTTGTGCTAATTGTTTTTGATATGATGTCTGCAATTTTTTCATTATTTTCTAAATCACCACCAGACTGAAATAATCCATAAATTTGCCATAAATACTTACTAGTAGATCATTATTAATTTTAAATTATTTTTCTAAACATAGTTCTTGTATTTTTACTCACGGAAATCACAGCCCCATCCATTGTCATGATCAAATAACCCATTTGTTCGGGAATCCTTTCCATCTCTCTTAATTGTCTGAATACACTATGCATCCATAAATTCAAATCCCTTGAATATATTCAAATCTTTAATAGTAAATACTAAATTTTAAATAAATTCCTGTAATTTTAACTATTAATTTTATTTAACTATATAATCGGATAGTGGATATTGTACTATCACAAAAAAGTAATTTTGATACTATATAAATGATAAGAAACTATGTTCAGTAAGTTCAGTTGCATTTATTTACTTTTCAGGCTGTTCCAAACTGAGTTGAATATAAATTTTATTTTTTAAATGAATAAAATACGTATAATATACACAAATATACAATTCTCTGAATATAATATATATATAATCGATCATAGTAACAAGTTCAAGTAGTTAAGAGCTTTTAGTATGAATATTGTTATTCCATTAGATAGCCGCTGATTCCTACATTTTCCATTAACATATAGGTACCAAAGTATTATATATAATATAATATATATGTATTTATAAATAAAATATAGTCGATTCGCTAAACATGCTGAGTGCAGTCCTTACACCACTTTAGATTCCAAACCATAAATTTATTGGTTTTTCAGTGATGTGTTTTTGACTGTTGTTTTTTATTTATCTGTTATTAGTCATCACTCATCAGACATCATCACATATCACCATTAATATTTAATAGATAGATAACTAAAAATATAGTCACAATTTTTTTTTAGTAGTATTAATAGTTTAAATAGACAAAACATTTAACTAGCTTTAAAGCCTTTGTGAGTTTAAAACATAGCACAGCGGAAAGACCAAAATAATCAAAGTTGCAACCAATAGTTTGCGATTTGTGAATATAATTGTTAATCATACACGATTTGCGGCAAGCATTTTAAGATTAACTGGGCCAACAACGTTGAAAAAGTACCTATGCAGTAACATGCAAGGTACATCAAAAAAATACGAAAAAAAATAATATTTTAAGCACATTTTTAACAAAAATCATCGGAAAAGTACGTACGTCGTATACGTAACACATAAAATTATGTATAGCAATATATGTTATATATTTTGTACATAGAGGAGACAAAAAAAAAAATTGTATTTATTATTTTTTTATCTAAATTTTCCATGATCTTGGCAGTCACGGCCCGCGCTTTTGATATACTTGCCACTTGGTTTACGGAATACGAATGTTAGCAATGTTAACACGCTTTTACCTGCGTACGTTGCAAGTGTTGCAACTCGCTCGTTTTTTCAAGGTTATTAAAAGTGGTTACGGTATTATATATTATATACCAGTCTATCTACCATCATTATCGCTAGACGTCTATGCTGGATAGATATATAAGTTATAACACAACTTTATTATAGTGATTGCAAATTGGTAATTATAGATATATATATATTTCTATAGTGAATACTGAATACTGAATAGTGTCCAACTGTCCACTGTTTTATTTCGAGATTCAAGACGGTGCTACAAACATAGATCTTAGTGTTTCGTGTTCGCCCGTCGCCGTCCGGGTTTTTCAACTATACCAGACTAGCCGCCGGGGTTTAAACTGTAATTATAATTTTTTTAAGATTTGACATACTTTTTTATTTTCACAAAATTTTCTTTGGTTCAGTGATTTCGTTTAATATTAATACTTTATAGGTAATGTAATATACTATACTTTATTTTATTATGTTAAGATCAAAACATAATTAGATTACGTTGAATAGGTACTTGAAAAACAGCCTAGTATTTTTAGGTATTAAAATAAATACATTTAATAATTTTACTTACTTTATATAATATTATGTTAGGTTTAAATATTTAAGATCTCAATCCTTATTTTTTAGTAGAAAAGTTATAGTTATATGAACTTACTACCTATTTATCAAGTTGTTAATTATACATAATCTAGGCTTAATAAATAAAAATAAATAGGTCCATTAATTTAAATAAATATAAACTTTATTTTATAAATATTATTTTTTAACATTGTTTTAATATTAATAATAATATATATTATAGTATTATTTGGTAATTCAAACCATCATAGGTACTAAATATTGTGATTAATTTTCTATTATTTTTCATTTTACAGTTTTTTAGTATCAACATTTTAAAATGGCAATTCAACTTGAAACAGCTAAATCAGCCATTAAAGATTCATTATACGATGAGTCTAAGCCTTGGTGTAAATTTTTCAGTTGGGCTGAAGCACAAACAGGAGTCAGTAGACTGAATTTATTTATTGGTAAAAAATTTAAAATAAATAATTATGTTTTTTTTTAAGAGTTAATGTAAAAAAAAAAATAGAGGAAGTTACTTTTTATTTAATTATTCTTTAAGATATTAAGAAATTTTGAAAAATAATTTAAATCACGTTTCAAAATAATCCACACGGTAATAAATGTACAACAAACAGAATGCCAATCATGGTTAATATATTCCTGTGAAGTGTGAACTGAGATACATCTCTGTACTGTATTTTTCATTTTTTTTCACGGCCAAAGTCTAGTTAGATAGTTTTGAATATAAACATAATGCTTATATCATTAAATTTATGACTAAATAAATATCAGTTATCATTTATCATATTAAAGTAATTACTGTTGATTTATGTATAAAGTATTACTTAAATTTAAAATTAATATCGAGTTTTCTATATTTATATTAATATTTTATTAGGTAAAGATTATATCATTAATTAATTTATTGATACATTTATCATAGGTACTTAAAATAATCTCATTATTTAAAATTTATTTCATGAAATCTTAATGTTTCATAAATATATTACATATTTTATAGAATTTAGTTTTGACATAAAATGCATGTAACGTTAAAGTAAATTTATATTAACTTAAGTTTTTTTTTTAATAAAATTTTAAAATTTGTTTTATTTAATGAAACGATAAAAAATTAATAATTATTAATTACTTACGTTTTTATAAATAATATAATATTAATTAAATAAAGTAAATATTTTGCAATATTGCAATTTAAAATTGTAAACTAATAAATTTTTAATTGCATAATTATTTTTCTATTTATGAAATGTATTATTATTTATTATGATTCATTTGATTTTGATTTTAGATAATTTTAAGTTCTAAAATAAAACATAATATTCTTGTTGAATGTTGATTATTTAAATAATGTAAATTACAATAGTAGAAATATTTTATTCTTTGTAATTAATGTCTTGTTTAAATTGTTAAAATAAAATATATTTCTAGGTTTAGCAGTGTTTCTTGTATTCTACTTAATAATTGGATATGGTACCGTATTGTTAAGTAATTTGATCGGCTTCTTATACCCAGCATACGCATCTATTAAAGCAGTTGAATCTAGTGGCAAAGATGATGACACAAAATGGTTAACATACTGGGTGGTATTTTCATTCATTACTCTTATTGAACTCCCAGCTTCGATTTTACTTAGTTGGATACCATTTTATTCTTTAATAAAAGTAAGTTTATGACAATTTTTAAATTATAAATAAATATACTAAGAAATTAAAATTTTAAAATAATTCATATTGTTTTGGAAGTATAAAACTCATTTCAATTTAGTATAATTTAATTTAATGTAAAATATAATAATATTCATTCAATATATCAGTTATTTCTTCAGCAAGTTAGTAATTTGACAAAATATCTGATTAGTAAATTTTTATAATTATATAATTTTGTTTTTAGACAATTTTCTTTGTGTGGTGTTTTATACCAATCAGTAATAATGGTTCTGTGGTTGTATATAATAAATTTATACGTCCAAACTTCTTAAAACATCAAGGAGATATTGATCAAACCGTAAATGATCTTACTAAAAAAGGTAAAAAAAATATGTTTTTATTTATTTATAAATGTTTAAAAATTGTTCATATCAACATAAACAATTAGTTATTATTTTATGACTTTTTTTTTATTATTAGAAAATATACTCTATTTAGTGACTAATTCAACTTTAAATTAATTTTAAATTTTCAAGTAGTGTAATGTTTGTTATTTTTACATTGTTGAATAACATCTCCAAATTATTTTTTATTAAATATTATTATTCATATTAATTTAACAGAATTATATTAATTTTTCGTTTATTCTTATTATTTTATGATTAAAACATCCAGAAATCTATAAATATATGACCATATTTAATACAAGATTTAAGTGTGTGTATATATATTATCATTTAGATTACTTATTAACCTTACCAATTTCATTTATGGAGTATAATAGAAATTTTTTAAACTGTTTTACCTCTATTTATCTAATGAACATAATGATAGAATAAACTATTAAAAAGAACAATTTCTCCATTTTTCACTATAAATCTATAATTAATAAAATAATAACTATTACTTTATTGTATTTTTATGTAGTTAGTAAACATTATATTTGACATTTTTTTATAAACTGTTATAGATTTATAATAGGTTGATATATATAAATACATTTTTTTTTCTTGCAGCTACTGAAGCGGCATTTGAGAAATTAGTCACTGAAAAAATCAATTAAATAAAATAATAAGTTTTAAATTTGTTGAACATTATAAAGATTTCATCAATAAAATTGAAAAGGGTAAGTATTTATGATAGAAAATATTCAAATAAAAAACATTTTGCTTTTAGTTATAACTGATGAGTATAAAACATTGGTGTTTGGTTTTTTTCATATACAAATAAAATATACTATTTTGTATAATACCATAATAATGGTATGTAGAATTTTCAGTAGTCTAAATCACTTCAGAGTTTAGAATAAATGATAATTTTAATTTTCTTCAATCAAAATGTTTGATGTTTTTCCACTAAATTCTTAGAGTTATTTTTATGTAAGTATTGTTTAAAGTTATTAATAATTAACTTTGTTTCAAAAGTTAAAATGTTTAGACGAAAATTAATGTATTAGTACATATAATACATCTTTCATCAATTAATATAATTAATAAAAGTTAATTAGAATTTTTTATAATATGGTTAATGAAGTATATTTTTAGATATAAAATTGAACACTAAATTTGGATATTTTTTATCTAATGTATGTAGTATGTAAACTGACACATAATATACTATATTTTAATGATATGTTTGTAATTCTATATTATATTTTTTATAATTTTAATTGCACTCTTAAAATTACATTTAATTAAATGTTCAAAACATATAGTTTCCATGGAGGTTAGATTAGGTATACATATTCGTGTTTGAGTTAAATTCTGAAATTCATTAATCTTTGGGGTTTTATGCAAAGATAACATTTAAATCATTAAATATGTAATACCAGTGCATTAATTAATTGCTTATTATATTAATTTGGATTTGGTTCGTTAAAGAAACATAATGTCAAAAGATAACTGGATACTAATTTCATACTCGCTACAAATTAAGATTATGAATGATAAATTATTGCATTAGTATTTATAATGTAAAGTTAATGTGGTTTGTAGTAGTTGAAAGTACTAAGTATGAGCATAGTAGCAACCTATAAATGCTTATTCCAATCAACCTCCACTTAGAAACTCAAACAGTATAACTTATTCAACTCTTCCACCTAACCAAATTACAGGTGTAGTGGAATAGAGGACTAGCAAAGACTGTAATTTGCCTTAATGATGTTTAATGACCAATACAAGAGACAAAGTGTAATAATTAATATTAGTATTTCAAAATAAAATTATCTTATATCTATTATACACTTTATTTTGCATATGGTGTCTGTTTTTCTTATCTTCTCACATAACACTTTTGACCAAAAAATAACATAGGTACATTTATAGTCATTACAATCTGCATCAGTGTTATTTAATCTATGAATAATCATACATTTTTCATTAATATTTATTGATTTTACATTTAAATTTAATTATTTCTAATACTTTTTAGACAAATAAAATATGTCTAAATAAATACTAATTTCATAACTTTCAAAATAAACATTCAATTGTCATCTTAAGGTGGTTTCTTTATTCAATTTTTTTATTTTTTGTTTACTCATGTTATCTATCTCTTATCTTATATACTTATTATGTCATCTGATGTAAATTGTACATTTTGGCTTAAAATAAAAATATATATTATTTTTAACAAATTTAAAATTTATTATTTATCATTTTTCATAATGACATATATTGAAACTTTTTAGATTCGTATCATTGTTACACCACCCAGAATAATATTATTAAATCACAGTTAAAAATTAATTGGGTAATTTTACCCCACTAACTTATTTAGAATTAAAGAAACTTGAACTTGTTATTAAAATTACAAAAAGAAATTATGGCCTAGTTTGTTTTTTTATTTTTTATTATTATGTAATGATTGAGATTTCTATACTTGAATCAATTAAACAATTATATGTAGTAATTAGTAATTTTTTTAACAAATAAATTAATAAATTAATATTTTTTCAAATGTTTTAATTACTAATTGTTTTGATATTAATGAGAACTATTTATCAGAACTTATTCAGTTATTGCTTACACTGTAGAGGACATTGAATATAATTATATTATGTAATTAACCATAAACATGCCAACCCTATTATTTTTCTTTTCATTTGGATTTTTTAAAATACATTTTATATACACAATTTGTTCACATCAAGACCATTAATAAATTTTAGTTAAAAGATTTTAAATTGAATCGTCTTCTTAGGGGGTGAAAAGGATTAAAAAGAAATATTTGGGATAACTATCTACTATATAGGTATAACTTTTTACTTTTTTATGATAATCAATGTACAAGATGGAAGATTCCATTTGTGATTGCAGCCATATGTTAAACGTTTCTTTTACCTCTTTATCTTGATTGTAGTTTTGGCCACCAAGAAAAAATGATTTCATAAGTAAAAAATTAAAATCACCAGGTTAGCTGTTAGGTCTGTGCTATAAAAGTAGTATGATTAAATTGGACTAAACAACTTTTTATGGATTTAATATGGGAACAGTTTAATTTTCTCTTCAAATCCGATTCCTAATGGTTTTCATCTATTTTTCATATGAAATAACTTCTTGATGTCAAAACTCTAATAAAAAACAGATGAAAGAAGCATTTAACACATGGTTGCAATCACAGATTGCATATTCTTATGATGAAGTAATACAAAAACTAGTGCCCCATCATAAGTGCTTAAATAATGGTGGCAACTTTGTTGAAAAATAGCTTAATATTTGTAGTTAATGTCCCAGTAAATTTTTTTTTAAATATATATCTTACTTATTCTTACTCCAGACATAAATTACTTTCTGGACATAGCTTTATTTAAAAAACAATATTTTTGATCAAAATTAAAATAAAACAAATAATAATGAATAATACCAAGTTTATATTAAACTATTAAAAATGTTTATAAAGATTTTTTAACAATTTTTGTATTAAAAATTTTATAAATACAAAAATGACCAGTTAAAGTAAACTTAAATTTTCAAATAATCTTATAGATGTTTTTACCTATTAATCTTATTCTCAATATTATTGTTACAATTTTTCAAAGAGAATAAGTAAATAAACAAAATAATGTATATTTTTTATACATTTATTATGGTTTTAAATTATTTTTTAACTTGTCCTGTAAATATTTGAGGATTACTCAATTATTATAGTGTCATCAACACAATTAAATTATTTTAAAATATTAACTTAACTTTAATTTTGTCAGTTTTGTTTTTAAAAAACACGCACAATGCAATACTAACATTATCTATCCAAATTTATAAAAATAAATAATTGGTGTTGCCATTAAAAAATATAATAATCTGTATTGCATATTCCAAAAGAATATAAACTCTTCCTATAACCCTAAAAACCCATTTCAATCGAATATCATCTACTATTTATATTTAGTTATATCTCTTTGTATAAATATACTGGATAATATGCTGATTATTAACAAATTTGTATTCAATTATTATTTATTTTTATAATCTTCTTTAATTCAGTAATTAATTTATGATTAAAAATTCTAAATTTTTAAAATATACTCTTACATTTAACATATTAACATACTACATTTGTTTGAATTTTAACTTAATTTTTATGAAATAAAAATAACATTATTGTATGTAACTTATGCCTCAATAATTAAACAATTTTTATTTTCAGGTACAAATCAGAACTAAATTTGTTTTAGAAGTAATTTTATTTTCAGTCTTTAATCATCAGTTATTTATTAAAATACTACAACAGTTTAAACCATTATCATTGTGAAGTGTATCATTAAATTATATATTTTAAATTTCATTAAGTTTTCTATTACTGTAAATTATAATTTCATAAGTGTTAATAAAATATTTCTAAACCTTTCTTGTTAGTTGTTTTTATTTTCAAAATGAAATGTATTATAGTACTTAAGACTTAAGTTGATCATTTTTTAAATTAATAATAAGGATTTTTAAATATAAAATGATGATTATTAAAATAATCATAGTTTTAAGATAATATTAGATCTTTTTAGGAAATGTCATAAATTCTATGTAATGGGAAATGAAAGTCAAAAAAAATATAAAATTATTGTCTAGTTTCAATAGAGTATTTAGCCATTTAGGTTTTAATTAGAACACACCATTATTGCTTTTATTATAATACCATTATTATATTTGTCTCCAACTTACATTGAAAAACCTTATTGATCCATTACCTAACTCAGGGGTCGGCAACCATTTTAACCACATGGGCCATTTTTTTTTTCAATTGTTCATCAAGGGCCACATTAAAAAAAAAATTACATATTATGATATAATACTTTTAATTGTATTGCTATTATGAAACTGTTAGATAAGATTTTATTTATAAAGGAAAAAGAATTATATGAAAAATGTTATTAAACAAAAGTAAAACACAAAAATTAACCACCTTTGTGCGGGCCGCGGGTTGCCGACCCCTGATCTAACTCATAAGGCTTGACTCTTTATTTTATTTAAATTATAATATCAATATTGGTATTTTTAGTATGTTTCCTAAGGGTAATATAAACACTACATTCAAAAACCTTTTGAGAGTATAATTCCCCAACCACAGTGGCATTTCTATGACAAATACTTAAAGGCACCTCACTTTTGAGTATATGATTTTTTATTGATAACAACTCTGAGTAGTAGGACTAGAGTTTTTACGTTCTGTGACAATGCTATAATAAAATAAATCAGCACCTATATAAGTATAATAGTTAATTTATTCAGTATGTTTTTCAAATCACGTTTAATCATAGAACATAATATAATTATTTTTATATGAATGTATACATTTTAATTCATGTATTTAATTTACTAGGCTCAGTAACATAGTTAAGAAAATTAAAGTATTTTTTTTGAAATTATAATTTAAATATTTTTTTTTTTTTAATTATTTTAAGTTTCAAGCAATCGGAAAACGATGTTAGTTTAGATTTCTAAGCTGCTCTGTATTTGAGGTTTTAGTAAAACACTACAGTTGTCAATAATAAAATAATTTTAGAAATAAAAAAATATGATCAAATTCCAACTTGGAACCTTAAACAATAAAAGAATTATAAAAATCGTATAGGTATATCAGCGATAACAACCTAATGAAAAGTGACGATAAGTAACTGGATAAAACGCGTTTTCACCCATGCACTAGTTTAAAAAATTAAAAACCATATTAATTTATCCTGTGCCACAAGATATGATAAGCAAAGAAGATATTATAAATCGTCATTCCACTAATTCCACCCCAAATCAGTAATAAGGTTATTATAATTATATGTTTAGTTGATGGCCAAAACCACAAGCAGTTAGGTAGAATATATAGATAAGATAAATGCCTCCAAGTATCAGAGAGATCTACTAAACTTTAGTATTGTATTATCTAAGTGTAGTACACTAGTACATACTTGTCACTTGATCATAAGTAATAAAATGATTCATGACTAAACATTAAACAAAAGATCAGACTGATTAGAAGTCTAGCAAAAAGCAGAGTATTAAATATTAATGAATCATAAATAATGATAAGTGATAACATATATAGTTAATCATATATTTTTATTTTTAAGGTTATAGTTTTGAAGTTTGAAATATTTGAATTTGTGACTTTTTTATATAATTTTTTTTTTTTTAATTCTTACACTTATTTCAGAAAAAAAATTATAAATGTTTGAATATAATCAATAATTGACAATAATTTTCAATCGACTAATATTAAATTAGATTTAAAAATGTTAATGTCCAGGTGTGGACTTCGAATATTAAGTAAGTTAAGACCTCGTACTAAAAGTCTAGTTGAAGTATACCCATTTTCATTAAAATTGTGTGTACCGGTTACTAATGCAAGTCAGAACTATTGTAATAAACCAGAAGGTTCTTTGAATACATTTAATTATGAACCAAATACATCAAAACTCTTTGATAATATTGATTATGATTCAATTACTGGAGGTAATGAAGAAATATTGTCAAAATTAAAACGTTTAATCCTAGAGATTGATTTATTATATGAAAGTGGTGAACAAGTACCAAGCCATCTCAAAACAGATCAATGGCAAAGCTTATTACAATTAAGCAGCCGGTCATCGCGAATGAAACAATTAAAATATTACTTTTTAATTGAAAAAAAAAAAGAAAACCGTATTGTGCGTAAATTAGAAAAGAGAGCTGAACGTTTAGAACGATATGAGAATGAACCAAAAAATGATCATATTGAGTATGGATTATTGAGAAATAGTATGTTTCATAGAATTTATGAAAAACAAATGAATTCTCTTTATAATTACCGTTTATGTGAAGCTATGTTATATGGACAAGACATATTAATTGATTGTAGTTATGATGGACATATGTCACTGAAGGAACAAACAAATTGTGCTAAACAACTACTGTTAATGTGGTCTTACAATCGTACACATAAGGATCCATTTAATATTATATTTTGTAATGTTAATAAAGAAAGTACAGTATTCCGAGGTTTATCTAAAACAATACCTACTATTGATGAACCAACATTCCCCTTCAATTATACAAAACTAAGTTATTTAGATCTTTATCCAAGAGAGAAGCTTGTGTATTTGACTCCTCATTGTAACGAAGAACTTAAAGAATATAATTATGATGATGTATATATTATAGGTAAGATTTACAACTATGAAATTATTTTTATAGCCAATAAATAATATAAATTAAATGTTTTATATTTTAAGGTGCAATGGTTGATAAGATGAAAGTTGAGCCTTTATCATTAGCTAAAGGTAAACGAGATAAAATAAGAATGGCCAAATTACCACTAGATTTGTATCTAGATTGGAAACAAGGAACTAAAAATTTAACTATTAACCAAGTATGTTAACTTTTAACTTATTATCCTAAATTAAGATGTAATTACTAAAAGAATTTGGAAGAGTTTCTTAACTTAATTTTACAAACATTCATAATACTGAATGTGGTAGAAAAACCTCACAGATTTGTGTAACTTATAAATATCATACTGAGTCGGGTATCAAAAAGTATATTTTATTTATAAATTGTACACATAATGCCGCTTCATCTTAACTTATTTTAAAATTTACATCACTTAAGTGGCAACCTTTTGTTTTCAATATACTGATTGAATCTTTCTTGGTAAATATCTTTGGTCTTACAGTAATTTTGGGTGAGGTAGCTGCAACCTTCTAATTATTACCTACTTAAGGGTTTCTAAAGTTTAGTGTTGATATTAGTACACTTGACTTTTAAGATAGCCCCATAAGTTCAAATTTGATAAACGCAGTAGACACTTGAAACACGCTGAGTTGATATTACCAGTGAAGCCCCATTGTTAATGAACTCCTCAAAACAAATGCACTATGTATTCCTGACCAAGTCGTATTAACAATGGCATAGATAAAACTTTTTATCAATGTAAATATCATTAATTTATCTTCATCTGAAATCTAAACTACAACTTTATCAAACTAGAGAGTTATTTTTACTGAACTTTGTATATCTATAAATAACTTAAATAATATTTATAATAATAGGTTATTATGAAATAATATTATTAATTTTTTTATGTTAAGTCTAAACCAGATGAAATATGAATAAACAATTGTTTTGATAATAAATTAATTACTTAAATTGTGTATATTATTATATTATGAATATATACTATTTTTTTTTCAGATGATTATGATTATGGCAGACTTAAAAATGAATAATAATTGGGTTGAAGCCTTAAAACATATACCAAGAAGAAAACTTTTAGAAGTTGATGCTTACCAAAGAGGTCATATTGGGAGTAATCAAAAAATATCAGCAAAGAGAATTAGAGAAGATTTTAGAAGAAACTCTGTTTACAATTTATTGATTAAAAAGTAGTTATACTTAATAGTTATATTTTAAGATATTTTTTAAATTTTTAAATTAATTTACTTTGGATAAATTTAAAATCTAACATATTTGTTATTTTAAAAAAGTATTTACAATATTGAAATACATTATATTGGTCTGTCAGTAATACAACATTATAAAATAGAGCTATTGATGATTTCAATTATTTCATATGTTTCTAAAAAGTGAATTTAATAAATAATTTATGATTATGTTGTTATAAAAATAACAATAAAAAACTAAGCTAATTTATATTAAATATTATAAATATAAATAATTTTATGTTTTATGTACTCTATATTCCGTGTGTATCTTTTTTAAAGGGTTTTTCCAAATAATAATAAAAATTAACCTTTGTTACTATTCATTGTTTTAAAATGATATAAAAACATATAACAAGTAAAACATTTTAAATGCTATTACTTTTTATTTATTATATACATTACACATTAATAAATTTATTATATTTTCACAATTAAAATGTAACATTATAATATAAGTTTTCAGAAAACTATCAATCAAATATATCATGAACTCAAGCTTATAACATTTCGACAGTCTCACTATTAAGTATTTAAAAAAATGTATTTAGTTATAAATATAGAATAAACATAATAAATAGTGAAGTTTAATTACATAATACATGAACTAATACATTGTTATATAATAATTTCATACGAGGTAACAGTACATAATATTTGTGGTAACTAATATGACAATATGACAAAAACTTAACAAATTTTAATATACTAAGTAAAAACACGTCTATTCCAAACTCTAATAAGATACAGTTTTATTTGTCATTTGTAATAACTATATAGTCTTGGAAAATTTTTATTATTTATTGATGATATATTTTAAAATATACAAATTTTATATTGCAAATTAACAATAGTTTTTTTAAACTATTTTTTGAGATTAACTTAATTCATAAAATTTTTATTATAATTAGTATTTATTTACAAAGAACTAAATATTATTCAGTACAACTCATTATAGCTCAAACAATTTTTCTATGAGTCAGTTACATTTAAAAATTAAATATCAATTATAAATTTAGAATCGTTCAAATGTTTTAATATTATCTATCCAAATTTTATTTTTATAATTAAGTCATTGAGCATTAATTGTCCTGTAATTTTTAACAATTAATACATATATTACATGCAAGTGTTTGGGTTTTTAAAAAACGAATGGTAAACTGATGACCAACTTTTTCAATTGAGAACTTTAAAATAGGTATACGATAAAAAAAAAAAAAATAGTACTTAGTTTAATTTAATCTAGGATAAAACATTTCACTGATATATTCAAAACAATACACAAGTTAATAACAATGACTAGATGTGTAGATAAAGGCACTATAATTAAATGAGCTTAAACTGAATATTATTTTGATTAAACAACAGCATTGATTACCGCTTTGAGTCTTTTAGTAATATGACCCTGAACATGTTTTTGTAAATGATCACGACGATAAAATGCTTTTCCACACTCTACACAGACATGTGCTTTTTCTCCAGAATGTACAATATAATGTCGAGCTAAATGTTCATTACGCTTGAAAGTCTTTGGACATGCTGCACAGGTATATGGTCTCTGATCACTATGACTTAATTGATGTCTATCTAAGTGCTCTTTTCGTTTTAAACCAGCTCCACATTCCATACATATAAATCGACGTTCTACCTAAACTTAAAATATTTATTAAAACATAATATAATATTTGAATACTCCATTTTCGCTTTTTACCTTATGATTGGCTAAGTGATGTTCCAAAACTGTTTTATCAGTATATGCCATTAAGCATTCAGAACAACAATATAGCCGAGAACCATCAGGTGATGTAACTATTCTAACATCACCCAATCCTTGTCTTCTTTTTCCTTCTTGTGGAGGAGACAACTATTAAAAAAATGTTACATAAAAAAATTAATTTCTGAATCTAATAAAATATAAAAAAAAAATCGCTAGGTAAAAAATAAGTTATGTTTGATTAAAATTTACAATTTATTTTATTATATAATACCTTAAGAAATTCTCTGAGGCTAGTCAAGTATTCAGCAACTTTATTACCGGACTGTACTGCAGCAAAACCTTCCCATTGACCAAGCCTTTCTTGTTCTTCTATTGTTAATGGGTCAGTCATAGTAGATACATCTACTGATATTCTAGCTTTAACTTCAAGAACCTGTGATCGACTAGTATTTTTATAATAATTTTGTTTTGAAGGTAACTGTGTTTCCATGTATCTATAATTGTCATAAAACTCATTCTTGTCATGATTTTTAAAAATATCCACATTACCATTGAAATGAGTATCTAGTTTCAATGTGTTTTGAAGATCTAAATGTCTGGGATCAAACATATTACTTGATTGATACCTAAAAATTATAGTTTATATACTTTAATTTCATGTCCTTCATAAGTAAAATTAAAATATATTTATTATTACCTGACGTCATTAACCATTTGTGGAAAAACAATGCGATCAACAATAGTTGGTGTGGTTGGGTGGTAAAAACGAGGTGAACAATTTTTATTTATTGGATTAGAAAAATGATTTTGGTGCATTGTGGAATGATGGAATTTTATATTAATTTAAATAATTAATAATTGTAAGAAATGATTACATTTTATATATTAAGTTAATCTAAATTGTGAAACTTCACAAAAACATTGAACCAAAAATTAAGGAAATTTTGATTCTAATATGGATTTTTCTTTTTTATTATTATTAAATAAAAGTAGATCATAGAATATCATTAAAAAGTAAAAAACTAGTAACAAATACAATAACTATGAATTTATTATTAAGAATTCACATATAAAAGAAAATAAATTACTTAATAATTAATAATATTACGTAATTTTTGATACAATTTTTATATTATATTTAAAAATATAAATTATACTTATTTAGTAAAAATTAATAAAAAACGAAAATAGTTTAATACAATGAATGATATATTAAATTGATAAGAGAACAGCAGTAATGGCGGTATATGGTGCATGTTGAGTTATCGATATCATACTCCTCAATATACAATATTGCAATGCTGTTTATTTAAAATTTAATTATGATAGTCCAAAATCTAAGATATATATCCACTAAGTATTAACTAATAAATATTTATTGTTTAACGATAAATTTATCTAATAATCATTTAGAAATAATTAATATACATTGAAATATTATTTACAGTTTCATATTAATAAATACATTCGACGAACACATACAGCATAATTTTTATATTTTTATTTATTATCCTCACTCATATAGACGAATTCGTTTTCTAAACTTCCTCATTTCTCAAAGCAGGAATGTGTATGATTTTAATATTTTGGTTCTTTTATATGAAATATTGGAAATATTCTAAATTGTACTAAAGATTATCAATGCCAGTATTTTTCGAGAGTTTTTAATAGAATGTAATACAATTATTAGTTAAGAAAATAAGAAAATATAATTTTCTCAGAGATTATTTTCGTAGAATTTGTATTTGGGATTTTTCTAACAGTAATTTTTTCTTGTTGATTTATCGATATTTCGATATTTCTACACAAATATATTTAGGATAACATAACACAAAAAATAGTAAATGTGATGTTTTGAAGGATACTCGCAGAAATGCGGGCAAAATATATCACTTCAAGTATTTAAAAAATATTGTTAAGTACAAAATATCTTTTAATTTTGTAAGGATATGTAAAAAAATATATAAAAATTATAATTAATACATTAAATTATTAGAATATAATTTAAAAATAATCGTACTTATTTATCTATACTAATATATTATAAAGCTATATAAGCACAATTTTTGTGTAAAGTAAACTCAATAACTATTGATTCAATTTTGAACAGATTTTTTTTATGTGTTCCTCGTGATCACGTGAATGTCATAGGCATAAAGTTAGTAAATAATTAGATAATAATAATTAAAATAAACGTTAAATTGTATACCTAAATGTGGTGCTGCGACCCGCTGGTTTCTAGTTACCTGCAATCTGATTTTTTTGTCCGTCAAATTATGTGTTTGATATCAGCGTATAAACATAAATTAACACCCGTTAAAATTCTAAACGGGTCCAATTTCCTAAAAAACTTTGTTCTTCCATGTCCATTAATAAGGCACAGGGACAAACACTGAAAGTTACATCCTTGATATCACGAATCCCTGTTTTACTCTTGCCACTCTTGGACAATTTTATGTTGCTTGCTCCCATGTCAGCTCGACAAAAAACCTATATGCACCTCACGCCCTCATCAAAGAACAAAAAATATTGTTTATAAAGAAGTATTTTAATTATAATAGAAATATGTACAGAGATATAATTTAAATTAAAATGATATAATAAAGAAATTATTAGTTTTTTTAACCACATTATTTTTTTTTTATATAAAATAGACGGATACCTCCCTGCCGAAAAATATATATTATATAAATGTGAAAATGGAAAACTTTGTCACGCGTATGTTTTCTGAAACTATTAATCTGATTATTTGATTTATGAAAAAGTATATCGTGGAACATGTTAGAAGCCTATTTTTGATTCTCTAAGTTAATGAAAAATCGAATAATTAATCTTTAAAAAATCGGCATATATTTTTTATCACTATTACTAATTATTAATTATTATTATAAATTAGTATTTTAGTGAATAATAATTTATGTAATATAACAGTACAAAACTTTTTCATTATTGTCGGTTCACACTATTATAACTTTTTAAGTTGTTGTTTTTTTGGTCCAGAATAAAAAGGAAAATTATTTAAAAAAAATTCTGCTGTAAATGATAAAAAAAAACAACGCTAAGCGAGTCCACTATGCAAAGTTGATATGTCAAAAATATCATTTATAAACTAAATAAGAAAACCAAAAATATTATTTATCAACACAAGTTATGCTAAATATTAACATTAGGAAACCAAATTTTACACGGGTACATTTTGTACGGGCAACCAAATGTACGGGAATAACTATGTATAAAATTTTAAAACATGATTATCTATTAACGTTTTTAATGACAAATTATTAAAAATTAAAACAAAAATATAATATGTATGTTGGATTCAGATGGTTAAAAGTGGTTAATTTAACGTGATTTAACCATTCATTTCATCATTGATAGGCTCAACTGTTATCAATGTTATCATCGATGAAATACAATCAATTAAATGCGTAGATATATACAATAATAACTATAACCAGTAATACAGGTAGGTCACATACTAAATTCGATTTTCGATCGATAGGTCACATACTTAACGAATACCTAAAGTTTTAAAGTAAAACCTCCCTTAACCCTAAATAGCAGACAACATTTTAGCGACCATATTTAGAAGTTTCGCTTTATAAATAAATAATTTTTGTACATATTTATTATAAATTATTAAATATTTAATTATAAAAATTATTGTTATTTGAAAAAACACAATAATCATTGTATTATTGCTTTAAATTAATTAAATTTATAAGTTTGCCTATACCCTATGTGGTATTTTTTACAACAGTACTATAAATAAAAATTTTCTCAGAATGTAAATAATTATTTAAAAAAAAGTTATATGGTACAACATCGATAAGAAGCAAAATTATTAGTATTTATTTCGATACATTTTTTGATTTAACTGCTTTAAAGTACAAACTAAATTCAATTTTATATTCAAAACCCCCCTCCTCTATTTTTATTTGATGACACAAAAATAATAAAAACCGTATTAAATTTTTTTCTTCAAAAACGTACCTCAAAAGTTTACTAGAATTATTTATATGGACAAAAACTTTCCAACTTTTCCTTCTAAATTCTACCAAGTATACTTATTACAATATGTAAGAATACCTGAATACATAATTAAATAATTCCTGTAATATATATGCTTTGCTTTAACGCAAAATAAAGAAACTTATATTGATTTAATTTTTGTTATACCAGATCAATATGAATTGCTTTCAATAATTTTAATTGACTTTGACCAATTTGTAACACTAGCCATCCAGGAAGTGTTTAAGGATGAAGTCTAGGAGTTAAGTTTTGGCTGTAAAACAAAAACTTTAGATTAGATGTAAAAATGTTAACTAATATCATAAAAAAAAGATAATTTATAATTTTTTTTTAATAAAGTAACAATAAAATCGAAATTTATTATGTACATGTATATAATAGACATTTTTAATAAGTAATTTAAAACTTCTTAGTGTATTTTTATTCCATTAACGTAAACGAAATATACAAATCTATTATAAGTTATAACATTCATAACAATTCTGAGTTCGGTGCGATTCATTTAGTACGATTTTCATTAATATTATTCATCATATATGTAGAATAGTGGAACATGTACCTATTATAAGTATTATAACACAAAATAAGGTTTAGCTAGGAAAATTATACATTTATGATCAAATCGACGTGTCATAGGGGTTTAATAATTAAACATTAATAATAAATTAATAATTACAATTTGAAATTAAAAATAAATAGTGACTGACTGAATATTAAAACATAAATAATTATGTAAATGTATTTGTATTATAAATTAAAAATATTATTATATTTTATATAATTAAATTAAATTGTTTAAAAACTAAATTTGACTGATGACTTCAAATACCTGGGGGCTAAATGGCCTACCATAATAATTGACGGTGATTAAACGTCCGATTACTAATTGCACGATATCCTAATTTGTAGTTTTGTTTATTATCTTTATAATAACAAAGTTTTTAAAATCATAATTTTGTGACGTTTTGTCAAAAAATTACTATGACAACCAAACTATATACAAATAATAATTAATAATATAAGTGTTGTAAAATAAATAAATATTTTTTTTTCATCATTTTAAGATGGATAAAAATATGAGATTACAGATTTCAGATGAAGAGCGTACATTCAAAAATAAAGAACAGTATCAGAAAAATAAAGAAAAAAACAGTGTAAAGAAAAAGCGAAAATGTGAAGAGTATGTGTTTAATTTTTTATATTAGTTAACGCCTCATATATTATATCATAATATGTATATTAAACTTGATATTTACATTTATGATTATTGCATTTATTATCTTTAACTATGATGATTATTAATTAATCATCACGGTGTAATCGTGTAGAGAAAATATTTTTTCAAGTATATCACGTTAATTACGATTAATTTATCATAATATTTTAACAACATTATCTCTGCAAAGTACAAAGTAGGTACTACCTATATAACAACAGTACGACAATTATTTAAACTACACTTTCTTAATTTTTTATCAAATATATTTAAATAATCAATATCAATTATGAATAATATAATATTCCCAAACTCTGAAATGAACCTAGTAACGGTTTTAATAATAATAAATTATACATTTACCTTATCATTCTTGATTCTAGATCTTGATCTTTCCATTGTGGCTTGTAGAATATTATACTGCTGTAGTCAATAAATGATAGTATGATTGATGAATGATGAAATGACGTTTGTTTTTCCTCAAGTTCATAAATAATAATATTGTAATTAAATTAATTATTGTATTGTTTTCATTTAAGAAATATCATAAAGTAACTATATGATGCTGTATGGTTATTCACATTGTTATAAGAAAGTTAACAAAAAATAAATTTCTTTAAACTTAAAAATTAAACCTTTATAAACAAAGTAAGTTATATTAATTACCTATTATCATTAAAATAATACAAGTTATTAGGTCATTTACGTAGTAAATTTAAACTTTCATTAAATATTGATTATTTATTAGTCAATAACATTTCTTAATATTCGTTTTTGTAATAAAACTAATAATTAAAGTTATAAACCCATTATTATTTTTATTGTTTATGTTGATATTCAATTTCAATCAATACAAGTGTTTATAATATGTGAATATCTTATTTTACACATTATTCATTAATGCTATTATGTTAGATGTAGCATATTTTAAAGTGTAACAAATATTTTCATTCAGTAATTTTATTTTAATATTTAATTCTTAGAACGAAAAATTTAAGAATTGATATCATGGAAAATAGTTTATTGGAAGCAATTAAGTCAGGCAATATGGGATGTCATTCAGAGTTGACTATCATACCTATATCACAAAGTTCAAAATCCAACAGTCAATATGCAGTTTCTTCTACTTCCCCACAAAGTACAGTATCATTATCATTAGTACCAAATACTAGTAGTGGTAAATCAAAAAATAAGCATTCATTACCATCAAATACACAAGGAGGTGCACCTCGCAAGCGTGGAAAATCTAGTATGCCTCAATTAAACCACATGGTCAATGATATGAACAATTACAATCCACTCTTAGACCTGACAATGAATCGTAAACATCATAACTATCCTAATTATAATGCTCAATACGAACAACAATGGCCATTTAATTTGCCGTTTAACTATCCTGAATTGTTAATGAATTTTAGTCAAGTTAATAAAAGAAAATCATATGCATATGAACAACCTAAAGAAAAGACTGCGGTGAATTACAACAAAGAAAACACACAAAACAAAACTAAACATTATAAACACGAACATATGCCTCCACCTTCTACTACTGCAGACCGAATATCTGGTCAATTAGAAAATGTTGAAAAAACATTTGATATTGATTCTTTAAGTAGTGAAGATGGCTGGGCTAAATATAGAGAGTTATTGACAGTTATTGAAGAAATGTCTGGGTCGATCCGACCAATTTACACAGGTTGTAAGAACTCTACTGAAAGATTGAAAAAGTCAATTCATAAAGCTAAAGCATTAGTAAGTGAATGTTTAAAGGAAGTTGAAAAAGTATCTAGACAACTTTAAGAATCGTATATACATAATTAGTAATCAAATAATTTAAAACAATTTTTGGTTTTTTCTTTTTATTTAAAAACAGTCAATGTAAAACTAATCATTTACAAAATCACTTTAATAGATCAAAAAAATTATACCTAACACTAATATTTTTAGTACCAATGGTTAAAGACAACAAAATATAAATAAGTATAATATACATTTTAATAATTTAAAAGGAAAATTGTATTTTTTTTTTTTTTTTGGAAGATTTAAATTTTATTTTAATGTATTTAGAACATATTATGTAGCAATATTTTTACAACAATTTGAGTTTTAAAGTTTTTCTGTACATAAAAATGTGTTTACTTGCACGTAAAAACAATTTTATTAAACAAGATCTTATTAATTTAATGACTGACAGTAGTTTAATTAAAGGGTAGTATTATTAGTATTTTTCATATAAATATATATATATATATATAAAAAAAATTTTTAAACATAATGGTAACAAAGTGATAATGATATTTTTTGAGGCCTTTAAAATTAAAATCGCATTTTTATTCTATCAGGGTATCTGTTCAATTTTCATTATTTTTGTTAGACTATGTTAAGAATCAAATGTTATACAAATATTTTTTTTTTTAAGATTTTAGCTATTACATTTATTTGTATTATTTTTTTAAACTTATATGAATATTATATAAATTATTTTGTTTAATTGTACAAAGTTCATACTAAACGGGTATTATATTAATAATTATTATGTAATAATCAGGCACTATTTTAAATCATAATTTTAGGTACACTATCTGTATTTGATAATTTTGTAATTTACTTTTGGGTAGGTTTATTATATTAGTTAATGTTTATGGGATGAATCATAGGTTATTTTATTTTTATCAATAAAAAAAATGATAATTTTTACTGTTGTAAAATTAAGTAAAGTATAATTATAAATCTTATTTTAATACTTTTACTCGTATACAAATTATAACTTATAAATTACAATATAATATAATTCGTGAATAAATATAAAATCTAATTTTTAGTATGGTAAATACCTCTGTCTTAGCGTAATATGAATGTGAAAATAGTATTCATAGTTTATTTAGATAAATACTGATACTCAACAGGGTTTACCATGCTTTAATTTTTAACAAAATATCAAAAAGACAATATTGAATTAAAACATAATCAATTTTATGCATTGTTGTTTTTTTGTTGTATTAAAAATTTTAGTAAATAATATTTATAATCATATTTTGTTCCGTGTTAAACCAAAAAAAAAAAAAAAAAAAAAAAATGGAAACTATTGTACAAATTTAATTTTGTATTGATCAGTATTAATTAATATTATATAACACAATTATTTTATTGATGCCCAATATGTTTTTACACAATTAATTATAGGTATTAATAAAGTAAATATTTTCACTTAATCAATTTGTTAATCAATTAATTTTATTACATTAATATATATAGTTTAAAATTTGGAATTTACCAGAAAAACTATAGTGACTTATGTTTTTTTTGTTTTCTTTAATTTTTAATGTGATATTTCCTGTCATTCAAATCCTTTGGACTGTGTTTAATTTTGTTTAACAAATATTATATCTAATCATTAAACCATATATGCTTATGCAAATATTAAAACGAAAAATAATTGTTACTGTGTAACTGTGATTGTGAAATTATCAATTAATTTTTTATTTAAAGTATTAATGTTACAATATTTATATTAATAGTTAATATCGATTTTTGGGTTTCAACTTTTTTTTAACTAAAAATAAAGAAATTAACAATCTGTAGTAAAATTAAATACAATAAGTAATTAGCAAATATAATAAAAAAATTATATTAACTTGACTGAGATATTGTTCACAGAAGCTATCCATTGATAGGACTTTTGGCGAGTTTCGGTTAACTTCGAATAATATTTTAACTGCAACATGATATATAAGTAATGTACCTATGTAAAATTGGTTACTAAGAAATTTATTCTTTATGCAATAATTATCGTAAGTAAATTGTTTTCGTTATATATTAGATAAAAGCATTTTGCTGAGAATAATTTTCTTGATAACAATCATTTTACATAAATTTATAACACTAATTTTTCAATATTTACGAATTACGAGACTCAGAATTTCTGAAAAATTATATTGTGATCATTTAAATAATTTGATATTTAAAATTTAAATTCGTAATTTCATTTCACTAATTTTGTATCATCTTTGTTAACAGAACTAAATAATAAATACTAAATAGTAAATGCTGATAAAAACTGTGTGAAATGGGAATGTGGAGATATTATGATAAAATTTAATTTTAATTTTTCAAGTGTTAGTTTTTAGTTTTCACAACCAAATTTATCATTATTCTTATAATAAAAAATATAATTGTTTTTTCTTAAACCCATTGCTCTCCAATCTTCAGGTAAAAAATCTTAATTTAACATTTATATAACATAGTACAGTATTACTAAATTTGACAATGGTCCGACATATTCGTTATGAAAACATAATTTATAATATTTTAATATTCATAAACTATAAATACGTTAAAAATTACTATATTAAGTACAATGTTTTTGATTCAAACAAACTAGTACAATAACAATAGTGAATTATACATTTATACTAAATATTGTTTTGAACGATTGCAGAATGGTTATGGACTATGGTCTATCATAATTCATTGATACAAATGTGGGTTTTGATAATAATTGATAATAAAATAATTATAATTGACTAATAATATTTATTTTTTTGTATTTACTACCAATTATTTTGTATAAAATTCTCATAGGTATTTAATATTTATTATTTTATGAGAGTTCAAATGTTTAGTTTTTAAATAACGTAACTAACTTTGTCTACACAATTTGTAATAAAAACATTAAACAAATAGTTTAGTGTTGCTAACTTCCTACTAATGGTACTAATAACAATGTTTCCCGCCATTTAGCATTAACTTTTATTTGCTTTGTTAGCTAGTATTTAAGTATTAACTCAATTACGTGTTTAGTTATAGTATTTATACTACGATTACGGATTAATACCATAGTTGGATTTTATTTTTATAAATTTAAAATTTTAGTGTTTCGGTGTTGTGCACAACTTTTGTTTTAACTGTTTAAATTAATTTAAATTTTAATCTATTATTTTGGGATAAATTGTAACATTTATTAATAATTTTATCGTAGTATTTTTTATATTGTTGAAACTTAATTAAATAAATATGGAAGGATTTGATACACCTGGTATATTTTTCTCTGATACATTCGGTGATGATGATAATTTGGCCTCATCATTGTTAAATGCAAGATCAATGAAAAAATCGTTCAAAGAATTTTTAAAGACATACAACGAAGAAAATTTTAACTATAAGTATAGAGATACATTAAAACGAAATTGTAACTTGGGTCAATATTGGGTGGAAATAAACATTGAGGATTTAGCTGGATTTGATGAAAATCTTGCTGATAAGTTATACAAACAGCCAGTGGAATATTTGCCAGCATTTGAAGAAGCTGCAACAGAATTAGCTCAAGAATTGCTTGCATCTGATAACTTGGAAGATATTGAGCATATTCAAATATTATTGTCAACAAATTCATTGGCTTCTTCTTTACGTTCTATTAAATCTGAGTCAGTTTCTCGGTTGGTCAAAATTCCTGGTATCATAGTATCGGCGTCAAGTATTCGGGCTAAAGCTACACAGATAACATTACAATGTCGATCCTGTCGTAATGTAGTGCCACATTTACCTGTGAAACCGGGTATGGACGGTTATATATTACCGAGGAAATGTACCACTGAACAAGCTGGCCGTCCACAATGTCCTTTAGATCCATATTTTATTATACCTGACAAATGCAAATGTGTTGATTCTCAAATTTTAAAATTACAAGAATTAAGTGATTCTACACCACAAGGAGAAATGCCACGACACGTGCAATTATATTGTGATCGCTACTTATGTGAACGTGTAGTTCCAGGGAACCGTGTTATGGTAGTTGGTGTTTATTCTATAAAAAAGGTAAAATTTATAGAATAAATATAATTTAATATATTCACATTTTTTAATTCTATATTAATATATTTTCAGGTCAAGACTTCAAAAAAACAAAAACTTACTGAAAATTCTCGTACTGTTGTTGGTGTGCGTGCTCCATATTTAAGAGTTTTGGGATTTCAAATGGATGATCAAGTTGGGGGTTTCACTACTTCAATACCAACTTCAGTTGAAGATGAAGAACTATTTAGAAAGTTGTCATCATCTCCTGATATTTATGACCGTATTGCTAAGTCTATAGCACCATCTATTTTTGGGTTTAGTGATATAAAAAAAGCAATAGCTTGTCTGCTTTTTGGAGGTTCTCGTAAAAGACTTCCAGATGGTTTAACTCGTCGTGGAGACATAAATTTATTGCTTTTGGGAGATCCTGGTACAGCTAAATCACAACTTTTAAAATTTGTACAACAAGTTTCACCTATTGGTGTATACACATCTGGTAAAGGTTCTTCAGCTGCTGGACTTACAGCATCTGTAACTCGTGATCCAACATCTCATAATTTTGTGGTGGAAGGTGGAGCAATGGTTTTAGCTGATAGTGGTGTTGTTTGTATCGATGAATTTGACAAGATGAGAGAAGGTGATAGAGTTGCGATTCATGAAGCAATGGAACAGCAAACTATATCAATAGCAAAGGCAGGCATTACAACTACTCTTAACAGTCGTTGTTCGGTGATGGCTGCTGCAAATTCAGTATTTGGTCGATGGGATGACAGTAAAGGCGAAGATAATATTGATTTCATGCCTACTATTTTATCTAGGTAATATGATATTTTGAGCAAATTATTATGTCTGAGAATTAAAAAAAAAGTATTTAATATCTCAAAAATGCCCTACTTATATTATCAAAATTTTAAAAATATTCCAAGTTTTATTAGTTAAAAAAAATTATATTTTTATTGTATCAGTTTACCAGAAAAAATAAAATTTCATAGATCTATTAATTACTTTAAAATATTGAATTATAATGTATATGATTGATTATAATATTATTTAAAAATAGTTATCAAAAGCCGTTTGGCATTCATTTTTATAAATAAATATTTTTTTTTTCAGGTTTGATATGATATTTATTATTAAAGATGAACATAATCAAAACAGAGATATGGTATTGGCTAAGCATATCATGAATGTACATTTAATGAATGGTCAAGCCAAGCAAGAAATTGAAGGAGAATTACCATTGGCAACAATTAAAAAGTTCTTGAATTACTGTCGTCAACGTTGTGGACCTCGATTATCTGAAGAAGCTGGTGAGAAGCTTAAAAGTCGTTATGTAATTATGAGAACTGGGTGTCATGAATTGGAATCTGAGAAAAAACTTGCCATTCCAATTACTGTTCGACAGTTAGAAGCTATAATTCGTATTGCAGAATCTTTAGCTAAAATGCAATTGCAACCTTTTGCTACTGACAGTCATGTAGATGAAGCATTAAGGTTGTTTCAAGTATCTACTTTGAGTGCTGCTACATCTGGCTGTTTATCTGGTGTAGAAGGTTTTTCAACTGAAGAAGACATAGATACACTACAGAGAATTGAAAAGCAATTAAAACGTCGATTCCCAATTGGATCTCAAGTTTCTGAATTCAGTATTATTCAAGATTTTTTGAGACAAAAATATCCACAAAGAGCCATAGATAAAGTTATATATTTGATGATCAGAAGAGGTGAAATACAACACATTATGCAACGTAAAATGTTAATTAGATTAAAATAATTATTAAAATTTTGCTTTTAAAAAATATTATTTGCTATTTAAATGTAATGTACTAATTTAAAATGTATTTTATATTGTGTGTAAGTCCATAAAAAATATAATAAATAATTGATGTTTTTTTTTTTTAATTGAATTAGTTATCTTTTTAAACTATAAACAAATTACCTATGTAAAAATATAGATGTAAAATAATTTAAAATGAACTAAAGACCATCATAAAATGATAATATAACTAAATAATTTCCAGCTATGAGAATAAAGAATTTCAAATTCAAGTTTTAAAGGTTATTATTATAATTTTTTTTTTTTAATAAAAAGCATTTTATTTTTACACTAAGAGAATCTTATTGCACATTATCTGGGTATCAATTAATTAAATATGGCCTTGCTAATTAATAATTAATGCAGATACTCTTCCATTTATAACATATTTAGTTTATAAAATTTTAATTGCCTTAAATTTTTTTAATAATTTTCAAAACAAATTATTGTCTTGATTACTAAAAACTAAAACAAATAATTAATAGATTGTTGATTTTATAAAAAATTAACAAATACAAAAATTGTAAATACTCTTAAATAAATTATGTCAGAATCAACACAATTTTTCTTAAAAAAATATTTCCTTGAGAGATTGTGTTAAAAAGTGCTTAAATTTATTAGTAAGAACTAAATTTTTAATTTTTAACTGGTTTATAATTTAAATTAGTTTGTAATATTTAATTTTTATATAGTTCTACTACCTACTTGAATTTAATTCATTTAATATTTTAATCCCAATTTAAAAAATCAATGTATTTGTTTTATAAATACAAAATATTTTATAAATTCTGTAGTATATTCTATAGATATAATATTTTATACTTATTTTTTTTTTTTATTAGTTATTATTATTATTATTGTAATTGTTTGTAAATTATATTAAATTAAATTTAAAACAATAATAATTCATAACCTATATTAAATTATTTTAGAACAAATATATTGTAAAAAAAAAAATATAAAGTGTGATGCAGAGGATCATACACTGTCATTTTTAGGTATATTATAAATATATTTAAATAGAATTAATATATTTTATTTTTTTTTATTTGTTCATTGAGAATGCTTAATAAAAAGAGTAATTTGAAATTTACAAGAAGCTTTTACATTTTCAAGTGAATTATTTTTAGTACAAGAATAAACTAGTATCTAGGTACCTAATTTTTGAGCAGTGAAGTGTTACTAGTTTATTAATAATACTACTTCACATAAATTTAAAAGTGGAAGGCATTAACGGATTGAAAAGTTTTTCTTTAACTTTATAATTTATTTAGTTAATTTTCTCATCATCATGATTTTTACTAGTTTAATTGACTATTGTAACAATTTAGTTTTTTTCTTGGCTTATTTAAAAATAACTCAACAATTCATTAGGTTAAAAAAATTTTGAAATTTAATTTTTCGTGGTTTTATGTGTTAGTATGAAAATAAAAGTAATTTAATGTTTTAATAGTAATTTATATCTGTTAGTTGTTTTGATAAAATAATTTTGTATATATTTTAGTAGATTAGATAGGCATAAAGCCATGAAATGTATAAAATAACAATATTATTATAATATATTTATAGTATGAATTTTGTTACTTAAATATAATAAATAAATAAATTTAAAAAAATTAAATATTCAAATAATATGTATTAAAAATTTAACTTTGCATATTTTCCATTTTTAATGCTTTAACTTCTAACCCCCGTTAATAACATTGTTTTTAAAATGTTATAGTCAAGTTTTGTATTAATATCATTGTCAATATTATGAAAGTTTTGCGTAAGCGTATTAATGTTACAGAAAAATTTTTTTAGAATAATCTTAATTGGGTAAATTTAAAATTAATTTTTCCATTTTATAATATTATTTGCAGATGTCTTGGAACTATAGTGTAGATCGTTTTGCATCGTATGATACTATTTATCCTGCAGATTCTGTGGAATGGTGTCCAATACCAAAATACAACAATGTACTTGTATGTGGAACTTATAAACTTGACGAAGCAAACAAATCAAAAACTGGCACTATCAATTTGTTCTCTTTAGACAATCAAAACCAGATTAAATTGATTCAGAGTGTTCCCGAAGATGCTGTGCTAGATTTAAAGTGGAATCCTTTTATTGTTTCTGGACAAGTATTACTAGCAGCTGCATTGTCTGGCAATCATGTTAGTGTATATCGCCTGGGTTAGTTTTCAATCAATAACAATCAAAAGACAATAAATCTAGTAAATTGTTATGTTTTTTTAGATGAGAAAGGAACTAATTTATCTCTATGTTTATTCACTAGTTTTGATCTTCCAAAAACTGATGGAAAATCACATATGAGTTTATCAATTGCTTGGTCATCCCTTTATGAGAATGGATCACAAAATATCGCATTTAGTGACTCTAATGGTTATATCACTTTAGTGAATTTAAATGATCAACTCATACGTAGTTTCAAAGCTCATAATTTTGAATCGTGGATTGTTACTTATAATTATTGGGAACCCAACATATTATACACAGGTGAATTATTATTAATACAGTAAAAACTCGTTTAACCGTCACTCTGTTATCTGTCATCGGTCACCGTCGAAAAAGGTCTTAGAAACGCCAACTAGCCACTCAAAAGCAAAAGTAATGTAATCAAAATGCATTGATTGGTTTGAAATGCAAGAGGTAGCAAAAGGTAAATGCAACGCAGGTCTTACTACGTAAAATACGATATATTATGTTTGCTCAAAAAGTTCGTGCCTCAAAAAAATTACATAATATATATTTTAAGTATTTATTATTTATTACACATTATTTTTGTCTGCGAATTATATTGTTAAATATATATGTTTATTGAAAAATTTCTGTTAACCGTCTATTCGATTAACCGCTATTGTCCCGGTTCCGAAACTAACAGTTAAATGAGTTTCTACTGTATAATAAATTATTATTAAATATTTTTGTTTAGTTATTTTTGAATGTATAATAAATTTATATTTTAGTTTCTAAATAGTTCCTTTAAATTAAACATGGTTTGTGAATTAAATTATATTTTTATTATAGGTGGTGATGATTGTAAATTTAAATGTTATGATCAACGATTACAATTTGACAAACCTATATTTGAAAATAAGGAACATGAACAAGGAGTAACCACTTGCTCATCTAATAAAATACGAGAAAATATAATTGTTACTGGAAGGTAAACATGTTTTTTTGGATAAATAGCAGTTTATTAATGTATAATTTACCAATATTTTAGTTATGATGAAAATATAAGACTGTGGGATATACGTAATATGAAGCATAGTTACAATAATGTCAAAGTTGACGGCGGAGTTTGGAGATTGAAATGGGAACCTAATAAAGAAGAATATCTTTTAAGTGCTTCAATGTTTAATGGTGCTCATATTATAGATACATCATTTAATGCAGCTGATATTTGTCAATCTTTTGGAGAGAAAAGCAATAGGCTTTACTATGGAGCTGATTGGTGTCACCAAAACGATATACTATTTGAACATGACACAAAATCAAAAAATCAAAAAATAATTTCTACATGTTCATTTTATGATCATAGGTTAGATTTATTTTTTGTCAATTTGAAATTATAAAAATATAAATTGTACATAAAGTGATTGATAAATATTATTTTATTATTTTCTAATGAATTACAGAATAAGAATTATATTAATATTTTTATGTATATATTTTATACAAAATATTTACTTATATTAAATAATTAGTACACACAATTTTAATGAACCAAAACATAACATTAGAATTAAGAATTATTATTGCAAACTACAATATTCATCTACAAAAATTCATCACACCATGCTTTTAAGCAAGCATGGCAATCTTTTGATTGTTTTGAGTTAGCTTTCGCTATATCTTTTAACCAGTCACAGAATAATTCTTGATCCATTTCTAAAAGAAGAAATTGACCCAATACATTGTAAGCCTAAAAAAAAAAAAAAATTATAGATATTAGATAAGTATAATAAAAATGAATTATCTTTTGTTTTGCATTAATTACTGATAATAATGTAAATTATACAGTGTTATAATAATCAATAATTACCTAGTATGTAAAACAAATATTTCTAAAATGAGATAGTAATTTAAGAAAGTATAATAGTTTATATAGGAATGTATGTTAATTAAAAAAGTTCCTATATCAACTTACTTTGTTGAAACCTTGTTCTCTCAGTCTGCCTGCTAATACAGGTCCAATACCAGCAAGATCTTCTACTGGTTTGTCTCGCATTGGTTCTCCAGAGAACGCTTTGTGTTTTTGACTGGTTGTAGATGATGGAGTAGTCATAATTATGATTTATTTCGTAATCTGTGGAAAAATAACATACAAATATTGGTCAAGACAATATTACGAATAGTAATGGCATTAACAGTAAAGTAAAAAAAAAATAATTTTGAATTCAAAACAAAGTTCAGTATACATAGAAAACAAATTAAGTGATAAGATAAAACAAAATATGTATATTAGTGAGCCAATAAAACGTATTTTCATGGAGTCAAATTAAAAAAGTTAGTTTTTAGTTTAAATCGTTTTTTTTTTTTAATTGACATTGTCAACCTACTCAAGATGCAATATCACTAATTTTAAAAATATTCAAATCAGATAATTGTTATATTTTTAGACATAAATGAATAAAATAATATACTTTAATAAGTTGAATGACTTACATTTTAAGTAAAATTTCAACAGGTTAATCAGTTTAAAAAAATCGTTTGCTTAATATATTAACTATATTGTAATTTATAGTTTATAATGTTTATTTTCCTTTATACGTATCACGACTATCTATTTTTCACAATTATTATATAATCGTTAAAATTAGGGAAATCTGACATCAACGTTGCTTTAGTCCTGTTATTCGTTTTACACTTTGAATTGTATCGTACAATGTGTAAAACGTGTTTAACGTATGTATAATGTAATTAAATAATGTATTATGGTTAATATAATGAAAGATAATTGTATACAACAAAACAAATCATTATCTATTAATTATTGTTGTTATTAAATATTAATAATTTGAATATTTCACTGATTTGAGTACTGCAGAACGGAACTACAGAGTAAAGAATTACTAGAGATTCAGATTATTATTTATTAGAGGTTGCCGCCTGCCGGTTAGATGTAATACACGCCTGGTGCAAACAAGTGGTTCACCACTTATGAAATAAATTCAAGGATGTTATAAACTTGTGAATCTTTACTTAATATATATTTTATTAAATGTCCTTGAATTGTTCAAAGCACTTAACCTACAAATTCCGAAACAAGAATTGCTATATTCAAAAAAATTACTTTTTTTATTTTTGAGAATTTCAAATTAGTTGAAGTCCTCATTAGTGCATAATTAACATTAATATATGTATGATCAACATTTTATTCGTTATTTTAAAAATTTACAATTTAAGGGTAAGTACAATTTTTTGATTCTATGAATTTGATTTATAATAAAAAATTGTGTCAACTTAAGTTAACAAAAATATAGGTATGTTTTACATGGGTAAAATTTTATTTTTTTTAAGTTTCAATATCTATCTATGTCTGTGTTATTTCAGATTATGCGTGAGTAAATTTAATTGTGATTGTAGTACGTCATCAAATTACTTAAATATATAATGAAAGACAAAGAGAAACCATCTATACTAAATGTTCAACATCGTATAGTGGAAACGGTTGGACCATGGATATTGAGATATTTATCAGGCTCTACTGTTCAAGATAAATGTTTAACTAATGGTGAAGAAGTAGAAGATACAAACGAATCATTTATCGATGAAGAAAGTCAAGCAGATACAATTTATCTTAAAACTCTAGATCCTAAAGAATGGAAAGATCAAGATCATTATCAGTAATTATTAAATATATATATATTTAGTATTATATAGTCATACTTAATATCATTTATGATTTATCTAATAGACTGAACTATTATATTCATAATGAATAATGATTAGGACATACCTATTTATAATAAAAACTTATTCTATAGACTGGTAATGTGAGGAATGAATCTTTCATATTTTGCTATGCAAGATTTCAACCAATATTTTACGCTATCCAGTAGTCATAAAAACAAAAATTATATTATTTAAAGCAAATAATAAATTATTTTATTATTTTTTTTTTTTAATTCAATGTATAATACTATCCAGTTAAGTTAATATGTAAATCAATTAATTCTGTTAAGCTATGAAAACACTAATCATTAGTTTTTATAAGGTATTAAAAGAAAATATTACAAATGTTGTTTCTGCCGATTAATTTCTACTATGCATATACGTAAATAAACTCATGAAAATCATATTAATTTTTTAAAGCAGTTTAAATTTTTAAATTTTGCTATTATAATCAATCTAGTCTATATTTATATGATATAAAAGCTTATATATTTTTACAAGGAATATGAGATAACATTCACGTTCCCTTACTACATTCAGTTACTTACTTTTATTAGGCATGTATCCAATTTTTTTTTACTTGACATCATAACTTACAAAATATTAAATACTTTACATGATTATCCATCTCTTTTAAACTAGTAGCTTGTATTAGAGAAAAAGAGAAATAAATTCTTAACTAAAAATATATGTTAATAATAATAATAAATGATAAACAAAATGCATTAGATATTTAAAAAACAATAAATTAACTATACATTATATACATATTAACAAATGTATGACTTCAACTAATCGAGAAAATAACAAATTATAAGCAATATTTTTAACATTATTTTTTAAAATATTGAAATTTTTTTTGTATTGACACGGCATGTAGTTAAGATACATCAAATAGCTCACAAATGACTTACCAAAATATTTAAAAGAATATTTAATTGGGATATTATACTGTCTATTTTTTTGTTTTGCCTTCAAGATTTAGACCCACTATATAACCTTAAATCAAACTTTTAAAAGTGAACAGAATGACAACTTTTTATAAAGAAATTTAACTTATTTAGCTTTGTACATAACTATTTTTTATAATTAGTATTATGTGTTTGATAAATATCAACCATGGTGATATCTGAAGTAGTTGAAATTAATTTTAGTTAGTATTTTTTTCTTCTATAATTATTGAATTTTAATTAATATATAAATTTTTTTTTATCCTATTTCAGAGTCTTAGGATTATCAAAATTACGATATAAAGCCACTGAAGCACAAATCAAAACTGCTTATAGGCGTAGAGTTCTTAATCATCATCCAGATAAAAGAAAAAAGCTTGGTGAGAAGGTTCAAGGCGATGATGATTATTTTACATGCATCACTAAAGCTTGGGAAACTCTTGGAAATAAAACTAAAAGACGTGCATATGATTCAATTGATCCTAAATTTGACAACAGTATTCCTTCTAAGGAAATGGCGAAAAAATCTGACTTTTTTGAACTATTTGGCCCGGTATTTGTTCGTAATAGTATGTGGTCTGAGCAAAGTTCTGTACCACTTTTAGGTGATATAAATAGTAGCCGTGATCATGTTGATCGTTTCTACAATTTTTGGTATGGTTTTAATTCATGGAGAGAATTTTCATATCTTGATGAAGAAGATCGTGAACAGGCCTCAGATCGTGAAGAACGAAGATGGATTGAAAAACAAAATCGTGCAAATCGTACTAAACTAAAAAAAGAAGAGAGTACTCGTATTAGACAGTTAGTTGATCTTGCATATGCTAATGATCCAAGACTTTTAAAATTTAAAAAAGAGGAACAAGAACGAAAAGCTGCTGTGAAACAAGCCAAAAAAGACGCTATAAGACAAAAACTAGAGGAAGAAATTAGATTAAGAGAAGAAGAAGAAGCTAAAGTACAAAAAGAAAAAGAAGAACGCGAGGCTGCAGAAAAGGCACAACGAAATGCTCTTAAGGCAGAAAAAGATAGTCAAAAAAAAGCTTTGAAAAAAGAACGTAAACATATAAGGGACTTATGCAAAACAAATAATTACTATATACAAAACGGTGATAATGTTATTGAAATAATGTCTGGTGTTGAAAAAATTTGTGATCAACTTTCTGCCATTCAGCTTAAACAATTGGCAAGTGCCCTTCAAATAGAAGGTCGTAAAGCATTAATAGAAAAGCTTAAACAAATGGAATGTAGAGTTGAAATGAATAATGTTATTAAAAATGATACCAAAATAGTTGAAAAAAATAATAATGATTGGGAAACAGATGATGTTCAATTATTGATAAAAGCGGTCAATTTGTTTCCAGCTGGTACAAACCAACGTTGGGAAGCTGTTGCAAATTTTATCAATCAACATAGTAAGAATGGTGAACGAAATGCCAAACAAGTATTAGCAAAAGCTAAATCTCTTCAAAGTACTAACTACACTGACAATGCTTTAAAATCTGAAATGAATGCCAATGCCTATGATCAATTTGAAAAGGAAAAAAAATGTGAATCATTAGTACCTGAAGTGGTTTCAGAACGTCCAGTCGGATGGTCAGCAGACGAGCAAAAATTATTGGAACAAGCTCTTAAAACGTATCCAAATGCAGTAAAAGAACGTTGGGATAGAATAGCAGAATGTGTTCCAACAAGAACGAAAAAGGAATGTATGAAAAGATATAAAGAAATTGTTGAAATAGTAAAAGCCAAGAAAGCTGCTCAAGTGTAAAAGTTTATCAACTATTTTGAATGCATGTTAACAAAACTTAATGTTTTTATTTAAAAAATTTTTGTTTTGTTAATATTTTGAACAAAATTAAATTTTTAACTCAATATAGTTTTAATGATCATTAATCATTTGACACAATACAGACAACTTGTAAAATGTACTCATTTTTCTTAAGGTGTACCAATTTGTATAACACTCATAACATTGATTTCTGTTAGTCCCTCAATATTTTACAGAAAAGATTGATAGAAAACAAGTGAAATTACTAAATCATTTTTAAAAATGTATATATACATTATAAAGTATAAATATTATTTTTTTATTACTTATGTTCATATTATTACAGTTCATAATAAACAGTTGAACATTATGAGGAATGGAAGAAGTTTGTCAATAAAGCAATTATCTGTTAATGTTTGAATGAATTTTTTTTATTAATGATTTTGATTACCTACATACATTAAATATTATAAAAAGTACACACATCAATAATATTAATTAAAACAGTAATTATTTATGACGTAAAAAAAAGTATAAATTATTGAATAACTTAAATACTACGAATTGTAGTTCTTCCTGTAACTATAATTTGCCCCAAATCTTGGACTTCTTTAAGAGCATCATCAAACATTTCTCTGGTTACTTGAAATTGAAAAGCTAATTTAGTTTCTCTTAATAATTCTTGGTAGTTAAATATAGCAGATTTTGGTTGACTTGATATAACTTTAGCTAAATATTCTGCGAGATCATGTCGCCTTTGTCTTGCAGCTGAACTCAATCCTGTAGTCAATATTCCAACATCTATTTTACCAGAAAGAGGATCTGTAGCACTTTGTTTTAGGGCTTCTCTATATAACCTCCAAGCTTCATCAACATCTTTAATTTCTACAACGTTTGAATATCTCATTTTTGCATGAGCTTCTGATAATCGAATCAAAGATTCTAATTGTCTTGGATATGCAGATATTTGTCCTCTACCGCTTCCAACAGTTCTCATGTTTACATAATACTGAATAAGTTTTTGTCTGCTTTCTTCATTTAAAATCGGTTGAAATGTTTCTCGTCCATAAGTTATGTAATCTTGAAGTAGGCTAGTATCCATTTGTTCATCGCGTTCGTAGTGTTCAGTTTTGTAATATAAGGATACCAAGTGATTGGCTAATCTTCTATCATACTGTTCATTTTGCGGATCCAACATTAAAAATATTAAATCAAATCTGGATAACAAGGTGTGGGGGAGTTTTATATTTTCTATAATAGTCTTGTTTTTATTCCACTGGGATTCACACGGATTTGCTGCAGCTAAAATGGAAGTTCTAGCGTTTAATTGACAAATAATTCCTGCTTTGGCAATACTTAAAGTTTGTTGTTCCATAACTTCATGCAATACACTTCTGGCTGACTCGCTCATTTTATCAAATTCATCAATGCAACAAACTCCATTGTCAGCTAAAACTAAAGCCCCGGTTTGTAAAACCAGTTGCCTGGTTTCTGGATCTCTAATAACGTAAGCCGTCATACCGACAGCTGAAGACCCTTTACCACTAGTATACTGACTTCTAGGTACAATATCATAAACATAAGACAAAAACTGTGATTTACTTGTACCTGGATCACCACATAATAATATATTTATTTCAGATCTTAAATGACTTTTCTTTTTAGAAGTTTTTCGAGTACCACCAAACAGTTGCATTAGTATACCTTTTTTTATATCACAATTTTCGTATATAGAAGGTGCTAAAGTATTTGATAATCTATCGTAGATATCTACTGTCTTGGATAATTGTCGTAATATTTCAATTCGTTCTTCACTTATTTTATTTTTCTCTTCAACAGCAAATGATATACGGCTATCATCACTTTTTAAAAAGTGTAAAATGTCAATGTGAGTCCTGTATACACTTCGAAAGTTTCTCATTCTAGGATTAACTTGCATTGGAACAGCTCGATAAATACCCGTAACAGATACACGGTCACCAGCTTGCACAGTTTCAATAAGTTCATTATAAGAGTATAAATTTACAGTATGTGGAGTCTGACCAGCAGGCATTTCATCAGGGGATTCTTGAAGTTTAGTCAATTGTTTATCAGTAAAATTAGACTGGTTATGTATTAATTCAAAACAATGATTAGTATTACAATGAGGACAAAGAGTTGGCTCAGCAATATTACCCCGATCAATTTCTACAATAGTTGTATAAGAACATACAATACATCGGAAAAACGCATCACGCATCTCAGGTATAATGTCACTACATCGAATCACCATTCCTGAAACAGTTATTAGCTGATCCATATCTTCGGGATTAAGGAATCGCATATTTTTAGTTTTTTGTACATTAAAAGGACGCACTTGAAGAGCCTTGGTGACATGTGTCAAGTCAGCAGCTGGATATTTAGTGAAAAATACTTCATTAACAACTGTGTCAAATACTGGGATAACTTCTTGTGGATAACAGATTAATTGTTGATAAAGTTCAGAATCAAATTGATATAAGTGAGCACAATTTAAATCTACATATGGAATTTCCATTTCCAAAACATTACTTAATTTAGCCATATAATGAGGCAATTCAGTTTCATCGACACAAAATGTTTCAATAAAATTTTGGAATCTTAAACGACATTTATCAACTACAACATCTGTACCCCATATGACTAAATTGGGAGCAACATCTTGATTTTCGTTATCAGAACGAGGAGCTCCATTTTCATAATTTGTAGTATCCACTTGCCTTTGCCGACGATTAACTGATAAGTTATTTCTTTGAACTGAACCACCACTACGCATTGTGAAACCTGTAGCTCGAGAATCTATAGAACTTAAAGGAGAGCCATAATTTATTGGAGAGCTGAGGTCGACTTCACTGGTACGTAAACCTTGCAAAGGACTTGTCATAAAACGACGAGCTGGTGAAGATGCTTCAGAGACTATAGCACCTGATCGACGACTAGAAACAGATCCAGGTGTTCTAGTATGAGGTGAACGGCCATTAACTCTTGGTGTCATATTTCTAGAAGGAGTTCTTCCTTCTCTTGGAGTAGTACCATTTCTTGAAGGAGTACGGCCACCTCTTGGAGTAGTAGCATTATTTCGAGGAGTTTGTCTTCCTCTTGGAGTAGTTGTACCATTTTGAGGAGTTTGTTCTTCTCTTGGCGTAGCACCATTTCTTTGGGGGGTGCGACCAGACATACCTTAAATCACAACAAAAATTATGAGACTTAATAACTATCAAGAAAGTATAAGTTATAAAGTTGTATTTACTTGAATCTTCCAGAAACACAAATTAAAATGTGATACTTAGTGCAACTGTAACTATAAAATAAAGTGTATTTTATTATTCAACATGAATATAAAAAACATAAAAATAATAATTTCATTCTCTTGAATTCAAGTTCTGACCTCGGGTGGTTCAGTTGTCTCCTCACTCTCTTCTAAACACTGAATAGAAACTATAATATAACAAACAACAAGACAATAAGTAAATATTAATATATCAACAAAATCGGCGGGAAAATAATAATAAATTAAAAAAATCATAAATTATATTTTTAAAGGTTACTAATCAGTTTAACCATTTATTACACCATCACAAATCATATTAATAACATTTGTAAAACTTATACCTACACTGATAGAAAATAGAAATTCAATTTATGTTATCTGATAAAAATTATTGTTAAACAATTTTAGTGAGTCGTAACACTCGTAACAGTCGTAACCAGTAAATAGTTATAGTAGTATTAATAATTACTAATTAATAACTCTTTAGTCTTTAGTCTAAGTCTTTTTAGAGTATCGGTTAAAATATTAAAATTACTTGAAGTATTAATATTTATAGAAATTTAATTTTAATGCTGTGAATTTTACTTTATTTGTATTTCTAAAACTTGATTTTGAAGTAAGTAAAATCATAACATATTTAGTTTATATTTTAACTTTTTTTATCCAGTAATTTTATTACATGATATTTTATGGAGTTTTATACTCAAAAAATAGTTTTAGTTAGCTGCATATCTATATAATATTATTGTTGGAAAATATAACGACTGAAGAATAAATAATAATAATTAAAAATATTGGTTTGGTATATAATAAAATATCTTATGGATTTAGTTTAAAAACTAATTAATTATGTATTTTTTTTTATTTAGTTTCTATTTTATCTTAGGTAATTCCTCTACAATTTCCCTGTATATTCATGAAAATTATGTTTAATTAATTTTCAAGAATTAATTATTTTTAGTATTTTTATGTACCATTACATAGTGTTAAAACAATTATTATTTTATAAATACTTATTCAATTTCTTTAAAAATATATTAATTGGGAACAGTGTATGTAATAATTAAACTTTTTTAGCCATACAATCTAAATAGTATATTATGTTCCAAATAATTAGCATACAAAATATTATATTTATCAAATTTTTTTTAAATAAATTGAAATTCTAAGCAATATATATGTATTTTTGTTTTGACAGATTGAGTAAGTAAATTTATTAAAATTTAAATATACCTATATCAATAAATAGAATGGCATCAAAATTAAAAACCGCCGATACAGAAAAATTAAATATGGGAATGAAATCAATAGTAAACGAATTTGAAGTCAGTTGTGATAGGATCAAACAATTGAAAGACAACAATGAATTATATAATCAAATGGAACATATTGTCAACACATTATCTATTGAGAAAGAAAACAACAACTATGCTTCAAAAATTTTAAATTTTAAAGAATCTGTGGATAATGAAAAATTGTTTTACTCGAATAAAACTGGTATTTCTCTCAATTTTTTATCAAAAAATGAACAGTTAGAATATGCAGCAAACATTCTACAAGAAACTGGTATTGATGATTACAATACAAATAGCATATTCACTAAATATTTGTCAATCATTGAAAGATGTAATAAACAAAAAGAATTAATTGATGACATTGATGAATACTTAAATAAATTAAAAATAGTAATTGAACAACAAAATGATCTTAAATGTGAATTATCTAGTATAAAATACTCACCTGTAGGCTATTCAGCTGAACCTATCAACATTAAACCAATTGAAAATATACAAACTGTGGACAACTGTGATGCAATTGTGGAGTTAGTCAAAAAAGTAACAGACATTGAAAAGAAACAAGAAAAAATATGTTTAGAAACTTCTAAATTAAAATCTGCACAGAAGAAAACATATCATGGACTACCACCAAATATGGATCAAGCAATGATGGCAGTACAAATAGCAGAGCAAACAATGAAGTCCATAACTAAAAAATTAATGGAAAAACTTTAAAAATATAATCTTGTAAACTGATTATTTTTAACATAATGTACCAAATAGTGTTATTTTTATTACTTACCTACTTTGATTATAATTAAAATGTATATTCTATTTACGTAAAACAAAATTTCATAGCTTTTAATAATTATTGTATTAGGATTATATTTATTTAATATGAAAATAATTTATTTTGATTTACACTATTTTGTAATTACTTTTATTATAGTAGAAATAAAAATATGCATTTATTTTTTAAAACTTTGTTTTTATCAATCATGTTTTCATTAGATATTAAACTATAAATTATTGTTATCTACCTAATAAGTTAATAAATAAATGTTATTACTTATTATAAAATATATTGAAACCATAATTTTTAATTTTTTTTTTTTTAGTAATTAATCCATTATGGACAATGAAAATACAACTATGGAATATTTATTTCAAGTAGAAAGACAAGCAGAAAAAATACTCCTTAGTAAAAGTGAAATGGTTGCTTTAGATAAAAGTAGAAATAGTAATCGAATGGCCATTAGAGCATTAACAAACTCTAAAAATCTAGAAGACAAAATATGGATGGCAGTTGGATTATCCTTGGTAAAAGTTTCTGTTGAAAAAGCTAAAAAAATGTTACAAGCAGGTACACCTATAATGCTTTATTAATTAGTGATGTTCTTGTATAAAAATACAAAATAATTTTCAGATCAATTAACTTTAAATACACGTATGAATATTCTTAGAAGCAACATTAAAGTTGATGTGAATAAATTAAATGATATGGAATATAAAGAACCAGTAAAAGGGTTATTTTTAAATCCACTCACCAAAAATGAAATGCAAGCAATGAATCAAGTACTAGGTATAACTGATTAAAACACAGGTGTCATATTAATATATTAATTTAAATGAAGAAAAAATGATTAACTTGGAATATTATACTTTTATTATTGGTATATTTATATTTTAACGCATTCAATCAAGTTTTTATTTAGATGATTATTTAAATATATTATACAGTTAATTATTATTTATTACCTAAGTGTAATTCTTTTATTAAACAATACTGATACTTTCAATAACATTAATAATTTTTAGAGTTAAATTATTTCATATATGTAATTGTATTTTTCACATAATATAGTCTAAAACAACATTTTTAAAAAAAAATATAAAAATTAAAATAATTATTTACTATTTTTATTATCACTTTTTAGGTTTCTTACTTACTGTTGAGTTTGAAAAGATGTTTTTAAGTTTATATTTCAAGCTTACTATTATTTTAAGTACTTTTATTTATAAAAATCAAATTCCATTCTGTAATTATGATTTATAATTAAATTTTTAAACAGTATAATAAACTACAAAATTATAATAATATTTACATATAATTGAAATTATTCAATACAATTTACTTAAAAAGATCATTAAAAAGGCATACACCATCGTATAAACTTTCAATATATATATTACACATAATATATACTTAAAACTTAATTTTTATTCTTCTTCTTTTATACATTTTTCCACTACATCTCTTAAACTTGGATTTTCCATTGCAGCTGCAACACGTTCTTTATCATTTATTTGTTTGTTAACTGTAAATATAATGATTTAATAAATCGATAATTAAAAAAAAAAAAACATATAATCCATAAACATGTATTTACTTTCTTCTTCAGTTGTGTGAGCACCTTCTTTAATATATATATCCAATTTAACATTCTCCAAAATAGATCTTATAACTTTAATTCTTATGCTAAGCCCAATTAAAGTAGCTAAACTGCAATGTGGTACTGTAGGGTTAAATTCAATTCGGACTGTATACAATTTCAAGTTTCTTTGATTAATTACCTGCAATTATTATTTTCAAAGTTACTTTTTAGTGATTTAAATATTCTAATAAGTAACCTTATTCATTAATATATTATAATCCTAGTACATAAAAATAATACATTTAGTTAGAATGACATAATCATAGGTGCTGAATTTATAACAATTAATTTATAGATATTAAAATAAACATACTTATCATTTTTTTATAGCACACAAGTTATGTTATTTATAATTTGTATTAGTAAGCAAAAAATAAAAGATGGTAAGCAATAAATTGGAGTAAAATATATTTATGTTAAATCTCTAGAAGTATATATCAGATTAAATACACATTACTAGCTATATAACTTATTCCTAAATTATTGCTCTGAGTAAATAATTTTTTGTTACTACTAAAAGTGAATGAGTGTTTTCTATAATGCGACAATTACTTTTTTTTTTTTTAATTTATTTTATTTTAATACATTTTAAATCTAACGACATAATTTTAATTAAAAAATGTAATTTAATCATTACATTTTTGTATTATTTTAAATACATATCAATAATTTACATACAAAGTAAAATATCTAACCAGCAGTGTACAATTGTGTATATTATTTTACATTTGTACTTAATAATGCTATTGATAGAAATGAAATAGTAAGAAACATTTTAGAGGTAACCAATTACATATTTCTTTTATTATATGGTAAGTAATATTATAGTATAATTATATTATGCAAATATCACCTTAATAACTTATTAAACATTCAATCCTGTATGATCCAGAATAATTAATTTATATATTATTTTAATCTGCAGCTGCTGGAGTCATTATTATTTTAACAGTTCATATACATAGTAGTGAGTTTTAGACTCTGACTGATTACGACAAGTGCCGATAATTGTAGCCAATGATAGAGGAACTTGTCTGTATGGTGTTTTCCAGACTTATTTGAAATAGAGTATGGAATTAAGGTTGATTCCATGAGTACTAGTTTTTTTTTTTTTTTTTAATGTAAAAATAAATGCAATAATTTGTTTATTGAACAATGAAGAAGAGTACTAAGTATTTTAAAATGGTATTTTTTTTTTTTGTGTCAACTGCATAGAAGTACTTGATTGTTATATTTAATAACTAATAGTAAACAGTTTTCACAATGGTGGCTGATCCTATAAATTTGGGAGTGTAATTCAAAGCCTCAAAGGGAATATGTATGTGCACAAGTTTAAGTATAACTTGAATGAATAAATATTGAATATATTATAATTGCATCTGTTTACCAAATAAAATCATTATTTTGAATACTAACCTCCACTCCATTTTCATACACAACATTAAGGTCTTCTAGTGTAGAAGGTTTTTCAGGATCCTTAATTGTTCTAATAATATCTGCTTGTTCAAAAATAATTTTTAAACCAATTGATAATATTGTGTAAATGCCTAACATTGAATATACCTACCAAAGATTTGGTCCTTCAATTCTTGTGTTTTCTCTTCGAGTTGTTCATCTGTAGCTTCGATTTCAATTGTAGTAGCCGTTGTATTTCCACTGTCATTTTTTAAATACTTCTCTTGAATAATTTTTTTTGTTTGTTGCATGAGATTAGCAAACATCATCAACAAACTACTTATAGTCAAAATCATGAGCAAATATTTTTCTTTGGACTTCAGTTTCGATAAAAATAAAAATTGTATACACAAAATTGTATTTATAAGCAAGTACCAGGTAGTATTTTAAATTTTCTTCGTTTCAGACATAGTTGCACTTATAGTTGTTACTACTTACTGATTACAAATGATTATTAATATTATTATCATCTACAAAAACAACCAATTTGTATCACAGAATATTATTTATTCCATAGACGGGGCTAATACAGTTTTCCCAATTTTGATAACAGTGAGATATCACCAAATTAAATTTCGGGAGATCAGTTATACCAACATTGGAACAACAATTTTTTCGCATCAAAATAATATAAAAAAAAGTTTTTTTTGCAAAGCCGACGTTGCCAACATTATATCACAAAAATTCTTATTTAAAATAGCTAAAAACCTAACTACCGTTGCTTATCAATAAAATTATAACTACTGTTTATCAATACTAACTTTAATGCGAATTTACAACATGTTTTTTATGCATAAATGAATACAATTATTGCCTAAGTTGCATACTAAAAAGCATTAGTATTAGCAGTGACATTATTGTGGGGCAAAGGTATCATAATGAAAATTGTTTTTAGACTTGCGTAAAACAAACTATAAAGTAATAACTATACATCGAATTCATTTAAATATATTGCAGTATTATTGCTATTACTAATAAAACTATTCAAATTATTGTCAATGCTGTTAAAGAACTTCAATGAACATAACATTTCCTATCGATAGACATAACAATTTTACTTTACGACCAAGGTCTACCTTTTTATGAGAAATTTCATAAGTACCTATACAAACTAATACAAGATAAAACTAATTTCAATATAAAACATGAATAATATGAAATTAATTTAATGAAAAAATACTCGATGTATTCTGTATAACTATAACTTATAATTTATTTAAAGTAAAAACTGCATACGAATGCGGAGTAACGAATAATCGTAGTAAAATCATGAAAGTGTTTACCATCAATCGTATAATAAATACCTACTAAATAGGTAGTACGATGCAACTATGCATTAATAATGTTGAATCTACTTAATAAGTCATTCTTTATTTTAAATTTTAATCTAACATGAGTCCTGTCGAAATGTAAATTTAATTGTTATATCATAAGGTTACCTACCTATATCAATAAATTATACTCAAATAAAAATATAGACTATAGGTAGGTAGTTATTCTTGTATAAAATCTTTTTAAACATTTTCAAACCAGAGTGCACAGGTAAGCATTATTAAGAAACAGCAGTGTCTGCTCTTGCTGCGCTTACAGACAGCCTGATCCTGCCCAATAAACTGGCCACTGGTAAGAACAAGTAATTTATTGGTCTAAATATATTAAGTAAATATTAGGACTGTTCATTTATTTCAGAAATCATTTACAACCGTTTTAGGCGATTATGAATTAGTTCGATAGTAAAAAACGGAGCTAACAATTTTTAGTTTAACCTAAGGGCATCTTGATCAGATTGAAGATTGGGCCTTTTGACGCCAGTCCGACCCTGCAATACTACTCGACTGTAGCACACGGTCAAGACATTATATTGTAACACTTAAAATGTATAGCATTCCAGTGTTGGGTTATAAGATTGTGTCGCTATATATTTATCATAAGAAAATACAATTTCCCTAAGTGTATAATAGTTTTTAAGCACGCATACAAGTATTTGAATAACCGCAGGTGGTTGGCGGTAAATAATAATAAATAACACAGATAACAATGTGATAACTGGTAATTGATAACTGATAATGCTGAGTACGGTGGCAGCGGCATAAGTGGAAGGACTGTAGTGGATGGTAGTGGCATCATAACAACATTTGAATAGTTTCACTTGTCGGACGTTGTTTACTTGTTTGTCAATACTCAATTGTGAATTTGTGAATTGTTTTTACTTTTTAATATTATAATAATATTATACTGTTATTATCCCGTGTATTAACAATGACTACCTTTATGTAAATTGTATGAATTTACATTTTCTATAAATAAGCATTTTAACTTTTAAAAAAATATGTATTTTTGAAATATCAAAATCGAATAACGCTATAATTTCTTACAATCAAATACCTCATATCTGTATAGCTATAATACATAGAATATATTTTAGTCTAACTATACCTACACTACTTAAAATTATAACTTGCGTTAGACCACAGATAAATATGTATTAAGTCTAGACTATTTTTTATAATAATTAACAGGGCTTAGGACTTGGGACTATGTGCTTAAAATCTATTATAAGATTTACATAACACCAAATAAATCGATAATTGCAGAAACGACATGAGTCAATTTTTTAAAATTTTTGGATAATTGATAAAAAGCGTATAATTTAAATAATTCTAAAAAAAATTCTTATTTAAAAATGAATACTTGTAGAAATATATTATGCACTGATTATACATAATTTGTGTATATAAATAATGTGATATTTTTTTTATTATTGACTTTCAAAGTTTTCTGACTCATGACGTTTCACAAAAAATGTGACTCGTGTCGTTTTTGTAATCATCCATTCAAGTATAACAATGATTGTATATAAATCACAATTTAATGTTGTTTTTAAATTAAAAATAATTTTTAAACTATTTATCGAAGTAACTTGAACGTTGTTCGTTGTTTCTATCACTGAACGGCGAACACCCAATTACACCTTTTTTTAATTAAAAGCCTTTCTTCTGGAGAAATACTTCTGAAATTAATATATTCTTTTCTAATTTCCTCTCTTATTTGCTATACCTATATATAATTAAGTTTTTACATTTTTTTTCATTATGTCTCAATTTACGTATAAATGAAACAATTGCGTTGAGAGTGATTTAATGGATGTGATTTTTTTCTTGTTCTTCTAAATTTTGTAGTATTTCATATACAAATTGCAAAATCTTTGTCAGATGGCATTTTTTGTTACTAAAATATTATCTGTCTAATCTTGTCTTGACTAATAAGTAATAAATGATATGCGCGTACAGAAAACATATAATACGTCTTGAATTCGTTCAAAAATTGGTAAACCACAATATTTTGTAAAATCATCTTATATTTTAAAACAACAAATAATTTTTTAATATACAATTAAAATTTTTAACCATTTCACTATTTAAATATATGATAGTCCTCAGTTTTTAAAAGTGGTAAGGAAAATACATGTATATTATTAACCAGGACGTACTCGTACATGTGAGAAAATCGTGGACGCAATTTGCATTTCGTAATATATATTTTCGTATTTTGGGACATAATTCGTATGTAGCCAAATGGCTAAAAAAAAAATAGGTTTTCAGAATATTTTGAAAATCATTCCATGTATAGAAAAAAAAAAAAAAAATATAAACATTTGTTGAAAAAAGACTAAACTTTTGAGCAGAGCGATGAATGTATTAATGTTACAATTATGCGTTTTACATGTTTTATATGTTCATATACCATAAGTTTTCGAAAAAATTACTACGGTTTTCAATTTCAAAAGGTTAAGTAACTACTTGACTTTGACTTTTATCATCATCGATTGCATCTGATTAAATTAAACAGACGTCTTCTGTTTAAAATGGAATTTAGATTTATCATCTAGATATACAGTCTCATATTTAATCCCAATTTGTCTTCTCTTATTTCAGATTTCTCTTAACCTACAAATTACAAACACATAATATGATTATTAAGCTTCTATATATGAACTCTATTATGTCTATTTTAAACTAACATGAACTTACCAAATCTAAAAATTTCAAACATTAATAATATTTAGTGTTTCTAATTCAAAACCCTCTGAGCCATAACCAAAGCACTCTTTAAAATTTTAAATTAGTTCTTATATAATACTCGTTCCACTTTTCCTATCTTCGATATGATTAAAATATATACCCGATAATCCTTGAAATATGTTGAATTGATGGTGCCGATGGTGGTACAATACTTACTTATTTAATCACTAATAATTTAATTATTTTGATTTAGCTTAACTTGGCTTATCTCTTATTACTTATACCTAATGTTCTTATTGACAGATTGTGGCCAATATTATGAAGAAAATAAAATGGAATAAACAATTGAAAAAAAAAATGAGATATGGTTAATAAATAAATGGTTTTAAATCAATATTTTATTAAAATTTAGAATTTAAACGACAAAATTTATTTCAAGTTTCTTTACCAATCAATAATTAATTTTTTTTTTTTTATATAATTACTTTAGTATATTTTGCTGTGAATCATGACACAATGATTCATATTTAAGCAAAATATTAACAACAGTTAACATCAAGTCTTGATTCTGATAAATTAATAAGGTATTACCTAATACAATTATTTGCATAGATCTATACTCTAATAGGAGTATAGATATTAAAAACAATATTTGTATTTAATAAAACAATTTTATATAATTATAAGAATAAAAAGCAAGAAAACTATTTTTGAAAAGAAAAATAATTTTAAAGACAGTAAATTTTAAACAAAAAATAATACAGAACAAATATTTTTTCACATGATCAATATTTTTTTCCTTCTTTCATGTATAATAAACACATTGTTTGTCACAAAAAATACAATTTAATTTAATCAAAAATTCGGTAAATATTATTATTTACTAACTAAGAAAACATAATTGAATACAATAAAATAATAAATTATTATTAGTGCTAATAAAAGTATATAAAAAAAAATTGACCATGTTTTACTGTATAGTATAATTTTCTACAATGTTCTAAAAAAAATAAAGGTAATAGATCTACATTGTTCCAGAAAAAATGTTTTACAATTGAACAAATTTTGTGACAAAAAAAAAAAAAAATAATAAAATTATACATATATATATATAAAGATATGGTGAAAAGTAAATGTATTTTTAGAAACGCAACAAAGACCTAATATTAAGAAATATTGAATTACTTAATGCTAATGAAAAAAAATGACAATCATTACCGCAAACTAATGCTCTTTTTTTACGAGATACGACATATTCACCAACTTTACCCTTAATCTGATACCATTTAAACAGCCATTTTAATAACACTGATCTTTCTTTAATAAACTGCTTATTCTCATGGCTAATAATAGTGGTATTTATTTTATTTTTATTATTAATAATATTGTTTTTTATTTTTTTTATATATTTTATTGGTAATTTATAAATGACAAACACACTGCTAACCCAACTGTGTAGTTTTGTTCATTAACTCGTTTAGGTTTTGCGCGGTCAATGATTCAATTTGTCGTAGTAATAGTATTTTATTTTTCAATCCCAAAAGACACCATCAAGTGCCTTAAATTTTAGTTATTCACACCCACGGTGTCCAGCCTTCATACAGCAGTGCCAAATTGTCTGGATTTGTGGCTTCGTTTATCACCCAATTAACCTAATAAATTAAATTAAATTTTCAATGTAATTAATCATTTTAATCACAGAATAATATTTTAAATATAAATTAACAGTGTTATAAAAATTACAAATGACATTCAACAGTCAAACTTATTAAACTATGAACATACTTTTTAAGGGCTAAATTATTGTCAAATTTAAATTTCATTTTTTGATTAGTGCATAATAAATATTACAACTAAGACAAAATAAAAAAATATGATTATGAGAACTTGATGCTAATTGTGTTGTTTCTGTATTACAAATGCACACAATATATCAAATTTATGTTCAGCAGAATCCATTTTATGTTGTAAGTCTTAATATTACAGTAAATTGATCTATTATCAAATTTATAGGTAAGAATATTATCTATGTTCTTATTTTTGGTAATTTTTTTTAATACTTGAATTTTAAAGTTATGACCATGTTCAAATTTTCAATTAATTAAATTGTTGTAATTAATAATAAAAAACCAAGAGAACACAGATAACATCCTTATCTTTTTAAAATGATATGTATATACTGTAAATAGTGTAAAAAAAAAAAATCTATTGAACAAAAATTTGCCATGTTTTGTTTGTAAGACAAAGATAACACATGGGTATCATATTCAACAACAGTATTGCTTGAATTACATTTGAAGTAGTTTTTATATATTACAAAATAATATATACTTTGTCTTATTACTATAATATTTTCAATCTATTAAATAAATCAGATTTTCTCAAAAATTGAAATTTAATAATAATACATTTACAGATTTTTTTTAATTATAAGAACAGTTTTTTTTTTTTTTTTAATAAAAACAAAGTAAAAAGTTTTAAATTAAAGAAAAAGATTAATTTTCAAATATTATATCTTAAATTACTCAATTTTTATTACCTGTTCAGTAATAGTTGATCGTCGACCAGGATCTGGATCCCTGCCTTCAAGTTTCATTCTTACACGTCGCCAAACGCTAACAGCATATGCATTACATTTTTGAACGGCTAGAAAAACAATGTATAGGTATAGTTTATAAATAACTAATCCAAATACATGTTTAAATATTAAATACCTTTTCCTGTATGAGGATCTCTTGGTAATCCTTTTCTTGGTGACAAGCAAATACTATCTTGACGTACTAAAGGTGGACGTTTATGTTGTTTTATAAGTAATCCTCTTTCACCCAAAATTGTTAATAAATCATCATAAATTTGTGCTAAAAATAAAATATAAAAATTAGTATAACATTTGTTTCAATTGAACGATGATATTTATTTACGTGTTTTTGTGTGAAGTGATTGTATTGATTCGAGTAAAACATTTACATGTTGAATTGTTGGTTCATTAAATGCTGTTAATTGTTCAATTAAAGACATGAAATTGTCTAAATAAGAACAATATTTTGTTACATAGTTTATACTAGCTGTACCAACATTATCAATCTGAAAAAGAAACCATTTAATTAATTGTACATCATTAATTACTAGTACACAAATTAATTTAAATAATTTTAAATAAAAATAACTGTTTTACAGTAAATAGTAAAAATAATGAAATAATTTAGACATAATATAATTCCTTAAAAATTATATATTTTTATTTATAAAATAAATATTAAAACATACTTTTGTCAATGACTTTAATAATAACCGAACATCAGATATTATTTTATTGTGGGATGTCAAGTTGGATTTAAGAACACTCAACTGTTCTTTGATTAATAATTGAATACAAGTAACTTCTGATTTAAGTGGTTCTTGAGCAGCCATTAATTGTTGAACATTTTCTAAGTAGAAATATATACATAAATTACAAAAATACAGTACAATTAAGTTATAACAATGACAAAAGAAATTTTAAGTTATGATGATATTATTATATAATTTACCAGAAATAATGCTGACTGTTTTGTTTAACCAAGTCCATTCTATAGGCCCTTGTGGTATAGGGACTACTTTAATAAGAGTTTCTTCTTCTGGCGTTATTGATATACCAATATTTGTAGCCATGTAGCATGCTTTTTGATAATCTTCAACCAACTATTAAAAATAATAAAATTATTAGTAATTATTCTTCATATTTATTAGTATTATAAATATATAATGTATATTTCTTATTAGAATAATTAAAAGCATTTAAATATTTTCAAAGAAATATTATATTATAATATATCTACTTGTAAAAATGAAATATCTGCAGAAATAGCTTCTGAAGTACGAGTGAATAGTGATTCTGTTTGTAATAGAGAACTGACTACTGTTAGTATAGAACTGCACAAGTTTTGGTTGGTGTCTATCATTAATTTTTCATGTTTCATTCTGTTTCCAAAATTATTAGCAATCTAAAATTTTAACATATTTATTTTTATGTATTTCATAATATTATGATTATTAACAACTTATGACATACATTATTTCTATATTTTTAAATTATAGTTAAATTCTTACTACATTATACCTCTACAACAGTTGGATTTGCCCCTGAAGCCCATTTTAAACGTTGATCAACACTTGATGTTAATGAACTTCTATGTTCCATGTGCTCATTAATTTGAGACTGCATAACTGCCAATGGCGATAATATATTATTTAATTCCATCAAAATTGTACCCCGATCTTCAAAAATTGTTGAAAAAAATAGATTAAATTAATTTAACATTTTGAATAACTATGTACTTACCAGGAATGAGCAGGTTATCCAAATGTCCAGCAGCTGGAATAGCATGAAGCCAACAATGGGCTGCATATTGTATGGCCAATCTTTGTGCGCAAATATCTGATTGATGAGCTCTGATTGTCAAATGAGTGTGTCGTTCAATTTTTCTCCAAACTTCTTCTAATTTTGTCAATGAAGATGATAAATCCATTGACTGTCCACGGCTGAATTTACCAACTTTAATTCCTTCTTCCATACACTTTTTACAAAGTTCTTCTAATGGAACTTTACTATCTGCTCCAATATCTCGTTTTTCTAATTCAGCTATGAACAAAAAATAAAATAAACTAAGTATAACATTTTGGTGTTTGGTTAACATATTCTTGAGAAAAACAAATCACCAGTGTAATAAAATTACATCCATTTTTATACTTTTTGAATGATAATTCATAATTTTAATAATAAAATATAATATAGGTAAAATATTAAACAGGTATAATAGTACTATTACTATAAATAGGAATTAGGAGTGTTTATATTATCTAAGTGTATCAGATACAATATTTTAGACAATAAACTTATTTCGATTTTGTTCATACATATAAATAATTGGAATGTTAATGAGTCATAATCATAGTAACTATACTAAACGATTTTTATCAAACAACTTTCATTATTTTAAAATATATTAAGATTTTTGAAAACATTTTTTTAAATTTAATTTCCAATTGAAATTAAAAAATATTTTTTAAAGTAGTTTAAAAGTGATTTTGAAGTTCAAAGTATTTAAGTTTAAGTGAGCAGAGTAGTAGACCATTTTGTGAGGTATTATCATACCACTCCATTCCAATAACCTAAACTTTAAATACTTATAATTCAAAATTACTTGTCTGAATTTTAATTTTTATGTATCTAAACACTCGGCTTCAGAATATTAAATAAAAAAATATATGTTGTCATTTAAAAAAATACTTAAAAAATTAAATTTTTTTTGTTTTATTTCAATCAGAAGTGATGTGAATTTTTTTTTTTCAAAATAACGAGTATTGTTAGATATAAAAATTGCCCTGTATAATAGAATTTTTTTAAGCTTATTTCTCAAGCTACTCATCATAATATGTATCTATAAAGGACCATATACATTGCAGTGATGATGGTAAAGTTCAATTGTCTTTCATCATAGTGATAAATTATGTTCGGTTACACTTTAATATTACGACTGTAGTGTGTGGGGAGACCTTTTAAAACGATTAGTTTGCATTTTAATTTATTTAAGTTTCGTGTGACAGTAGAAAGTGTTGTAATTATTAATATTTATATTTTAAGATTTTTTTTTTTTTGTATAAATCTATAATATACATTATCATTATTAATATTTCATTCTAAATAGTCCATGTTCTTCTGTAATTTATATAATAGTAAAAAAATGTAATTAATATTTTAAGTTTTATTAATAATTTTTTGCATTTAATTTATAATTATTATTTAAGCTGTAGGCATATAATATTAGAATTAAGAATGGATTAATTTTTATGCTAAGTTTATATCTTAATAATGATATTTTTAACAGGGATAAATTATACAATTCAAAAAATGTATAATAAGTTTAAATAAACATTTATTACCATTGATATTGAAACCAGTATGTTGCAACAAATAGCAAATATTAACAGCCACTGTGTGAGAAAAGAGTCCTAATAACCGTTTAGTTAAATAATCAGCTACGAAACATCTTACGGGCTTGGATATCATATCTTCATTATAGCGAGAACCACTAAGACATTGTGTATTTCTACCTCCAAAGTTAATTGCTACTTCAGCACACATATTAAAAACCTCTTTCATAGTAAGAAGTGATTTCAAAAACATTATGTCATCTAATATGCTGCATGGGCCTTCATCCATAACAGCTCCCTATGAATTAATTAAGTAAATAGTAATTCATTAAAAGTATCAATTGGTACACCTTACAAGTAATGATTTTGCCTCTCTAATTTGATCAACAGTTTTCCAAGCTGTAGAAACCTTGAGCATGGATGCCATTTTAATGACATTTTCATTAGCCAAAGATACATCTTCAAAAAGACCATTGAAGCCAATTAAAAGCATCTCTCCTTGAGATAATACTACATTTTCTGGTTTTTTTATCAATTCAGCAAATTTTGTACGTACTTGTTGTACAACTGTTCGACAATTTTCATTTGGAGACTGAAATTAAATAAAAATATATATAAGTAAAATTCCCATATTTACAAATTAAAAAAAAAAAAAATCAAGAAAAGTTGAGCTTATAAACGTATAGGATTGACGCGTTAATATTTTAACTGCAAATTGTTAGAGGTATTTTATTTTTATTAATAATAGAAGTCATTAATGTAATTGTTCTATTTTGAAATATATAAAGCTACTAAATTGAACAATACTGGAAATAAATGGTTTTGTTTTAAAGTAATTTTTTGATAGGTATATAGAAGGATGAGAAAATCTCCAATTTTTAAAACTAATAAATCTTTCCGCATCAACATTATAATTATCTGAAAGAAATATGTTAATTCTCCTAAGTTCTTTTAAATTATATTTTGAGAATGTTTATGTATTCATATTAACTGCAAAAATGCCACCAATTAAATGCAATGTCATTACCAAATGAAAAAATAGAAAATTTTGCTTAATACTTAGTTCAGACATATTGATGAAGATACAAATGTTCTAACAATATGTTTTAGCATTTTCTTTTCTTCAACTTCAAACACAACATTTATGAATTATTTTATTTACATTTTAATTAATATATATTTTTCTAATACTTATCCAGCTCTACTTATATTTATTAAGTTTTAAAAGATTTTCAACTGATACGTACATATAATTTAAAAGTTATGATAAACAAAATAAAATAAATAAAAACTAGAATTCTAAAAAAAAGAAAAATATATACAGCAAAAATTTCTAGATTCTCAGACCAAAATATAATGTAAAAACTGAAATAAATATGTAGAAAAAAAAACATAAATAAAAAAAATATATGAATTTAAATAAAAACTATGGTTTTGAACTAATATAGGTATACTAAGTACTAAGTTTAATAGGTTTATAGGTAAATATTACTCATACATTTTGAATATGCCTACCAAATGGTGTAATTTTATGATTTTTACATACAAAATGTGTCTTATATTTAAACAGAAATAATTATTTGACAATATTTGGATTACTAGAATTATTCTTTTTTAAAACTCTACATTTTCACTCAATAAGCAAAAATACATTTTTTTTTTTAGTAGTCCTCTTTAAATTATGTTTTATTTAATAAATAATAAATTACCTTCATTCCCATAATCACATGTCTAAGATGAACATTGAGTTGTTCTATCAAGTCATTGAAGCTTAATGAACAATTGTTTATTATATTATTCAACTCTGTAATAATAGATATTGTACTTGGTTCTTCCACACATAACTTCTTAATGGTTTCAGGCATAATAATATCCAAAAAATTGTAGTTCATTTTCTATAAATAAAATATATCAATAGATTTTAATGTATTGTTATTTATTATGTCTAGTGTAGAAGACTAACAAAAAAAATCAGTGTTTTTTAAATTTTTTAAGGAGATGAAGTACTTTAAGTTTTAATTAGTTAGAATTTTTATCAAAAATATTAAAAGATAATTTAACAATCAGAAACAACATAGAATGTACAAAAATATAATATATAATATATTTGAATAACTATACATTACATTTGTCATAATATGTTAGTAAGGTTATATCAAATAATTATACCTGTAGACTACAATAAAGGTTTTGTATCGCACGTAAACAGTTGAAAGTAAAAGCAAAATCAGTATCAAATTCAGTGTTATCATTATCAATCAAAACTGATGAGACCATTTTAACCGCAATAGTAGTAGTCATACACATATCAACTAAAACCCATTCTCCGTCTTTTGAAGTCATATCTAATAGTTGTGTTCCAGCATCTAAATATTCAAATTATTATAATTATACATTTTTCATGAAATTTAATGAACTTACTTGATGTAGAAGTCTCCATCATTAAAAACTTTTTATTTATAGCACATAAACCAATAGCAATTACAAATTCTAGGCCTTCATTTGAGTTTTCATTTATTTTAATGATAGAGTTTTCATCATTTAATAATGAACAAGTTAATTCATTTTCTGTGTCAATTATTCTGATTCTTTCTACAATTTTAGCAGTTCTAAGATTTGCTTCTAGAGCAGCTTGCTGTAATTGCATGTTAAATGCAACCGTTTGTGGTGTAGGGGGTTCAGCATTAGGAACACCTAAATATAGCATTTTATGTTCTTCTTTAATTTGATCACACATTGATGTAGTAGGACAATCCATAAGCAATTGTAACCATTGTCTATAATATGTTAGACGATGATTACGAACATGTGATTTTGGAAACAAATTAAACAAACATTGTATATCATAAAGCAACCTTAAACACAAAGTAAGCAATTTGCTTCTTTGATGGCATAAAAGTGTTAATTCATCATTTGATTGTATACACTGTAAAAAAAATATATAAAAATATTAAACATAAAATAATAAATGTTAATATCAAATATTACTTGTTCAATTAAAATTGGTTGGCCGGCATTTTGTAAAAATTCTTTTACATCATCAAATAAAAGATTATTAAATAATTGAATTGACTTTGATTCTTCTTGATCGATTAATAATCGAATTTGACTATTTCCAAGAAAATGTACAGCCATCTCATACTGTGACAACCGTGAATCACAGTCTTCAACTTTTTGTCTTAATGACATTGTAGCTCCAATCATCATATTTTGTGTTTGTTGCAATGCAAAGTATCGTTCTGGTAATTTATATAGTGGATGCTGACCAGCAGGTGATGCTTCAGCTTCTTTAACCAATGCCATAAGTTGATGACTTTCAGCTAAACCGTCTTCCATCTTTTGCAATTTTTCTCTTTCCAATAAAAATTTATTTAAACTATCCATAATACTGGTCAATGATTGTAGCATATTATCTCTAAAAAATTTAATTTTTTTTTTTTTTAGATTTTGAGCAGTTTTTGATGTATGTTATTTACATATTTTTTAAACTTTTACAAGTATTTAAAGGTTAAATTAGCAAAATGGAGTGGTACAGAGAAGATATCTTGCAAAATGTTGGTTTACTACAACTCTGCTCACCTAAACTTTAAATACTCATAACTTCAAAACTACTCGTCAGTATTTAAATTTTAAATACTTCGAAAAATATTTTGCTTCAGAATATGAAATTAAAATGCCATGTAATCATTCGAAAAAAAAAAAACTTAAAAAATTATAATAATAAAATATAAATTAATATATCTTTGTGGCCTAGTGGACTAGTGGTATATATGCTATACGGCTGATCGAATTTTTAGTATTAATATTTATACAAAAATTACCTATTATTTAACCAATCAAATTTTGCTTCTGTAATGCGTACATTCAGCATAGCCAATGTAATTTCCTTTTCTAACTGTCGTCTATTCAGTCGATTTTCCATTACAATTGATCGACCTCCACCATATACAGCACCTGTATATCCTGTTTCATTACCAGGAGTCCAGTCAATAAGTGGATCATAAACAAAAGCCTCCAATAATGTTAATAAAGTTTCTTTGTTTTTTCTTAATACTTTCATCACTTGTTCACATGTTAAACGGAATTTACCCTGATTGTAAAATATATTTTTATTAATAACTAAAAAAATGAACAATAATTAATGAATAATATATTACTTCAATCCCTGTAACTCCGAGAGTTTCTTTTAAGTTAGGAGTTAACCTAAAAGGAACTTTTTCTGGCACACGTAATGTTTTACCTTTCTCAAAACATACATTATAATCAATGTGTACTACCTGTAAATATCATATTTATTAAATAAAATAATTATAATGTAATTAAGAAATTGGAATTTAAAACGGTCTTAGATTTTTTCAAATTAAATATTATTTTTAATTTAATCAAAACATAAAATCTTAAGTATATACAAATGGTATTTAATACATTTGTTTATCCCACCAAGGATTTTTATTAAGTAATATTTTATTTTTCAAAAAATTACATTATTGCAGTTGTTTTTAAAATATTTAAAACTAATTTTTATCATTTATAAGTAATCAAAAATTTAGTTTTTACATAAGTGGCAATTATGTAAATAGTCAAAATAATTATCTGTAAATTATGTGCAAGTATTAATGGTCTGAATTAAAGATAGTAAAAATTTAACATAATTTTATAAAGTAACTTGGCATCATGTTGATCATAAAATAGTATGATTTATTTATTATTTTAATTATAATACTTAAAGACAAACTATTATGGTTAAACTGAAACTTTACTTAAGAATTTAAGTAAAATTTAAAAAAATACAAACCTCTCCAGTTTGTAGATTAACAAGTACATTATCTAAATGTCTATCACCCAGGCCGATAATATATCCAATAACAGACATGACAGCCAATGATGTAGCATATAATGATGTAGATTGCCACCAAGAACCAGAATCAACACTTTGTGTCCATAGTTCACTAAAAAAAAAAATTAGATTTTATGTCAAATACCGACAAATAAAAACTAATACTATAAAATGTCAGGAAAAAAATCTAATATTAATTGACTACTATTCCCAAAATTTTTTTAAAGTTTAATTTAATACAAATTTTTCATATTATATTTCATAATATATAACCTATCAAATATGTAAAGCAAATATTTAAATTACTACACTCATTTTCTATAGCCTATAATCAATTGGTTTTCTATACCTACAATATTATAACTATAAAAAAATATATATAATATAATGTATATAATGTATACAATGTTAACACCAAATAATAATCATGCAAGTTATTTTTAAGTTGTTTTGATAGGAATATATTTATTGTAAAATAACTAAATTAAACGCCAGTCCCAGGTAAAATATAATTAAAAGATAAAGGATCATAAAAACTTTATACAGACATAGATAAGTTTTAGAATTTAAGATAAATTATAAATTAATATATTTTTTATTGAGGTAAAACTTTATAATAAAAAAAATGACATAAAAGTAATTACAATTTTAACCGAAATATTTTTAAAAATAAAAAAAGTTATGATGAAATGTAGAATTTTTATTTATTTTTATAATAGAAATGAAGAGCGTAACAGAATACTTAAATGCAATCGTAAAGAAAAATTATCTCATAAGACCATAGGACATTTTTAACAATAATGCCAGAATTATTACAAGTTATTACTCATTATATAGTATCAATATTTTACAATAACCTCCTAAATAGTTAATTAAAATTATTAGTATTGTCATTTTAATTATTTATTTTGTCATGTTATACTATTCAACAAATTATAATTTTATATTTTAAATTAGTTTCACACAAATAGTAAAAATAATCAAATAGTAGCTTAAGAGGAAAAATTACCTAACAGAAGTAATATTGTAATATGTATATAATGTGCATTTATTTAAATAATATTTATAAAGCTTATATTTTTTATAAAATATATTTTGTATTATAAAAGTTATAATATTCAAGTTACATACTTTGATAGCAAATTGTTTGGTGTTTCATTCATCAAAGTTGTTAACACATCCTTTAGGATACTTAGTGGCCATTCTTTTCTATTTTCCATATTGACAATTCCTTTTTCTTTCAACAATGGTGTTAATTTAGAGTTAAATAATTCTGAGGGTCGCATATTCACCCCTATGACACAATAAATACATAAAATTATAAATTCAACTACAAGAGTATTTAATTATTATTTATTACCATCATTGTTAGAAGCCTGTCTTTGTTGCCATCTTTTATAAAGCATAAATATAGGTACAACACCATCTACCCAAGATATTAAACCAGATCTTGGTCCTAATGGTATGACTGGATAATGGTGAGCTCTATAATGATCAGAAGATCCACTAAGTAATGTATTAGTGATACATAAAAGTTGCATTATTCGTTCATCTAAGTGTAGATCTTCTAAACCTTTGAATAAGTATGTATACACTTTTCCATCAGATCCATAGAATATTAATTTCTTTGGTTTAGTAAATGTAGGTAAAATTGCTACATTATTATGAATAGAAGCAATTGTAACAACTCGTTCAACACCTGGCATGGCAATTTTAGTGTCTTTAAGATTGGCAAGGACAGGACTAATTGTTTCCATTTTCAAAGAATATGACCCTCTTTTGCTTATGCGGGCTTGAAGATTATTCTGCAAATTTTTTATGGACTTCCATACTTCTTGTACATTTATGTTAACTAAATCTATGGGTTTCCGTAATTTATCTAGCATATGAGTGATATATGATCCTAAAAATATAAATATTTTTTAAGCTATTATATTAGTTACATATAATTTATAATTAATTACCAAATTTATCTTGAAACCATTCTTCGTGAGGTGTTTCAGCTTTAACAGAAGTAATCGCATGTAATTGTTCAAATATAAAAAGAATCTATAAAAATGAATATTGTTTAATTTAATTATTAAAAACTTTGAAAATGATAAAATACAATATATTACTGGTTTAAGTAACATGGTGTATTTTTCAACAGCAATATGTTCTTTTTCTACATCAGTAAGATGTGGATGATTTTCAGTTTTATTCAGTTCTGTCTCTAGTTGATTAATACGTCTACTTATATCGGTTTGACGTTGCACCAACGTTCCTAACCATAATTCATCCCACAATAATGTAATTCTTCTTAATTCAGAAACTAGAACCCGTACTTCAGAAATCATTTCACCGGCCTAAATATAAAATTAAATACTTATTATTTTAAGTTACTAGTTAATATAAATTATTTGTTAACAACTTTAAAAATTATTATACATTAAATGTCTATAAGTTAACTATTAATAGTTAGTTTATTAACTATAAATATAGCTTATTGAAAAATATCGATTAATAATGTTATATACCTGTTTTGATAGTGTATTGACCATTGAATGAAAACAGTCTTCCAACACCATAGCCTGTTCATCTTGTCCAATTTTTAAATCTTCGTCATCTTCTTCATTGCTATCAAATTCTTCATGTACTGAATTTGTTTCATCTCCCACCTCTTTACTAGATTTCAACAAACTTGAAGAAGGCATTTCATTTATTGTGCTAAGACCAGTATCGGATCCAACAACTGCAGGGAATGTTATCAAATGGGGAACATCAATGGCTAAACGACAAAGTAGTTCAGACACAGTACGTCTAACATAAGGTTCAGGATGAGAAAGTCTTGAAAATAGTTGAGGTATAATGGAACGCCATGGTTGTGTTGGAGTATTACTTAAGCCTTCTTCTAATGAACCTTGTAACTCGAGAGCATGTTTAACAGTAAGGCGCAATAATCTCAATGTTGCTGCAATGGACTTTTCCTAAATATAATATAAAAATAATTAATAATGATTACCAATAATTTTATACATGCTAATTTAATTTAAAAATTGCAAATATCAATGTTAAATATTTGTACATAATATTAAATTGTAATTAGGTTTATTGGATATTTGGATTTAATAATGAATAAACAATTAACTATAGATAATTATGCTAAAACATAATACAAACAACTTGGAATACAATTTGTTATTACTGCTTATTAAATAGATACATATTTTGAAATTTTGACTTATAATTTATATTAATTTACCTGATGATTATCACATAACTGTAGGTATTTAAAATAAGCTTGAGCAGATAATTGATAATACCCATAAATCCTCGAATGAGATTTTCTCCACCACTCAATCAATCCAGACAACTCATTATCTTCAAAGTGTAAAACATTCTGTAATTGATATTCTAGTGTTTCAGTAGTATAAATATGTTCACTCTAAAAACAAAAATATTAAAATTACTATCTAAGTAAATAAGTATATCAAAAGTCAAAACTTTTTTTTGTTGAGAAGTTAATAAAAAACAAAACAAATGTTAGAATAATTTAAAACTTGATAAATGCTTATATTATATATTCATTAATATAATTTATAATATTAAAGTAATAAAACCATAAAATTCATAATGAATTTTAAAAACTGCTTTTCAGTTTTTCAAATTTATTAAGTTTTATTTTTAAATTTTAAGCCAAAAAAAGTTTTTATTAAAGAAGTATCTATCATGATATATATCATACACCAATATCGTCATCATCTTGTGGTGAAGATGTAACTACATTAAGAATGCCATATATTTTGTCACGATCTTCTTGAGTAGCATTAGAAGGAATATAAGCATCTACAGTAGCCATTTCTGAATCATTTAACAGATAAGTATTTCGTTTATACGCTTCATCTACAACTCTACGTCCCAATTTATAACACCAGCCTGCTAATTCATTCCATGCTTTTGCCATTGATGGACAATATGATACTGAAATCCTCAAAAGTTGACCAATCATCAAAGTCTGTTCATCCAAATCACTTGATGAAGTATAATCAGATTCTATGAAATTATACAATATAATTGCAGAAATGATTAAAAAAATATTACTCAAGCATAAAATACAAATAAATATATACTTATGACTTCACGAATTAACTGGCTAGTTTGAGATAAATTTTCATTTGAAAAGTTCAATAAAACATTAGATTTTTCAATTGACGATTTAATAAGTGTTTTATCAGGAATATTATTTCCACAATTTAACCATTTCCCTAATGTAATTAGTATTCGAGAACTATCTTCTTTAAGATTATTGTCATCCTTTAATTGTGCTTGTTCTAATAAATTGAATGCCGATTTCATGCACATTTCTATCCCCAATTCTTGTGATACACAACTAAATAAAAAAAAAAAATAATCGGGTTAATTTTTATTTTTAAGCATTTAATTTATTTGTATTACTGATGGACAAGTTTAGAGAACTGCCTCACTACTAATGCATGGTTATTTGGCCATAATGATGCATTTGTATCATCTACAAGAAGTTCTCCAATTTGTTGTAGCATGCATGAAATAGATTCAGATTTGTTTCCCATAAAAGGTAGATTTATGAAATCATATGCTCTATTTGATCGTAAGTAATGAAGCATTCCCCGTGTAGCAAGGTTTACATTGCCTTCTTTACGGGCCACATGAGCTAACTGAAAATTAATAATATAATTTATGGTTTTTTTTTAACTAATTTTAATTTTAATAGTTTTTATCTTACATTTAAATATAATATTGAAGTGTCAGATTTTGGTTTATTTATTTGTTGAATACTGTGTTCGTAATCTGGTATTTGATTTTCAATTAGTTTACTCCAAAACAAAGCCTGACATAGTAAATTAGATCTTATTGATTTATTACTTATATCATTAACCTACATAGAAAAATAAAAATAAAAAATAAAATAAATAAATAAAATGTATTTTAATTTAAGACATACTAAATTAAATAGTATAGGACTATTTTCTAAAAGTGAGTTTATTGCATAAGATAGGACAGAAACTTCTTGTGTATACTCAAAAAGACTGTCTGTTAAACTTTCTTGAAGAAGATTCTGTACTACTTCTTGACAGTCTTCAACAATTAATTTGTTTTCACTAAAATAAAATATTCAACATGATTAACTAGTTTAATATTGACATAAACAATATTTTTATGTAACATACTTATTTAATTTTCCTTTAGAAATATTCATTTTCAACATAACATACATTAGCCGACTTTTAATTTGGTTTATAAGATCATAACAATTCCAGTTTGTTTTTATTATTTTAGCATTTTCATCAATAGACCAATTAACCAAATCATCAATACAATTATAATTTCCTTCTTCAACATCATTAACAATTTGTAAATCATTAGCAGAGATATATCTCTAATTAAAAGACATTAAAATATTATAATTATTATTAACTAAAGGATTTTTTTTTTTTCATGATAAATATCAAAGTCTTACGTTTTGCCAAAAATATTTATCTTTAGCAATTGATGGTATAAGGTTTTCTTCATTCTGTGACCAATCTATTAATGGTTTCCAGTCACAAATTGACATATAACATTCTTTTAACTGAAAACATTAAGTGTTAATACTAAATATTTTAAGTCGATAAGAGAGTAATGGTTACATATTTTAGTTTTATATATCTTCTCTTGTTTTTAAAATAATATAATAAAAACTTAATTTGAAAATAATTATAATTACTTGTTCAATGATGAATTTTTGTAAGACTTCTAAAGGACCTTCAATATTATTAATTGAACCACCTCCACCTTTTAGATATATTATTATTTGATCAGAGTTTGTTGTAAGTATATTCATATACGACTCAGCTGCTTCTTCAAATCTTTTAAAGTATTAATATTATATAAAATTAACTAAATATTTAGAATATTTTATTCAAAACTTACTTTCCATTAGCCTGATCAGCAAGTATCTTCAAAAATGGAAGTTTCATATGAGCAACTTCTTTAGACCATACATAAAGTCCACGAATACAATCTGATTCTTTAAGCTTACAATAGGCCCAAGCTAATTGAATGATAGCTAAAATAAATTCTTTAACTGGAAATTCACTTTGTTTTGTTAAATGCTGAACTAAATATTGACCGTGGCGAATAGCAGAAGAGCTGAGACCAGAATTTAAGGATACAGCAAGCATTGCACTTCGTATAGTTGAATTCCATTCATAGCAAGTATTACGATTTGTATGAAAAAAATGTCTAACAGGCTATAAAACAAATAAAAAATGTAAGTAATATATTAATATAATAATTTATTTATTGACCAAAAACTTTTATGTTGAATTTGTAACTAATTTTTTAATATTTATGAAAAAAATAAAACATTGTAACTTAGAAAAAAACAGAAATTACTGTGAAACCAATAAATATATTCATTGCTCCTTTTAAAAATTTAAAATGTATTTGTTTAGTGAAATTTGAAAGTTTGAACTCATCACTATTTTTATAATATAAAATACTAATAAATGAACAATATATTTTTACCAGGATGAAATATTAAGATTTCAAAATTTGTTCAAAATACCTAATAATTAAAGCGTTGGATGTAAACTTCTTAACACATTTTTTTTTTTTAAAGGATAAATTTAAATTTAAATTTAAAGATATTTAAATTCATTTTCTGGTCCTATATCAATTTTAAAACTTACTTTTTGTGCAGTTGGTAGAGCAGTGGCAGTACCATCAATAGCATTGCAAACAGATTTTTCTAAACAATCTATGAATGACACTAAGTTTCTAGTATATCTAAGGTTATTTAATTTGCCTTCTGTGTGCTTTACTTTTGTATCATCATTTAATGTTAATATTGAATCTCGTGCCCAAATTTTTATTCCACCTAAAATATTTAATATATATTTGTATTGCTGGTTAAATAAAAAAAAAAAAACAAAATAAATTATTTAATTTATTACCTTCAATGGCTCTAAAAGTAGAATTAGGCTTCCCAAATGGAGTACGAAGGCGATTTATAACACAAAAATTAGCTGCTTCCCAGTTAATCCAAAAATATAATAAGATACGACAGTGTTGAGCCTGAGCTAAAAGTTCAGTCTCACCACTATCAATATCAAAAGAACAACTGTTTACTACATCTAATAACCAATCGTTGGTAGAATCACTAGAAAAATACCAAATCAATTTTTAATTCAAAATAACAATAATCAAAAAATTAATATTTATTTACTTATTATTGCTATTAGGTTCAATCATATCACACATATAATTTTTAAAATACTCAGTTTTTAATGTAACAACAGCTTTTCGTCTCATATGGGAATTCATCATTTGTTTAATTTTCTTATTAAATTTGCTTTTGTTTTTCTATTTGCAAAAAATATTTAATACAAAAAAGTAATTAATTTTTTTTTGGTTAAAACCAAAACTAGTTAATTCATAACAATATTCAATTATAAATAATATTATTTCTATAATAATACTTACCAGTGAGCATATTGATACATTTTGTAGAACAGTAATTAAGGATACTTTATGAATTAAGGCAAAGAATTTTTTGCTTAAATCTTTTTCAGTTAGATTTATACATGAAAGACACAAGTTTAAAATGTCAACAACTAAAAGTGGCTGCAATCATAACAATAAAATAATTTAAATAAAAAATGTTAAAATAAATAATTTAAAATTACCTTTGATTGACAAAATGTAGAGTTTCCAAGAACAATATTTAATATTTGTGCTATCCCATTAAATAATGAAATTTCATTTCGTTTTAATGCTAAATATATTAAAGAACGAACAATATTTATCATCTCTGGTGAAATTAAAATTATATTCAAGTAACTAGCACTATCAGCATGTATTAGTAATTCATGTATCCATTTCAAAACCAAAAGTTTGCAATCCACATTTACATTCTAAAAATTATAATTTAATTTATGAAATAAATATGTTCTAATACTTTGTGTATTATATTAATATAAAATATAATAGTAAATACCATTTTCAAATATTTTTCAAAAATATTTAATATTTTTTCTAGGTTTCCACTCTTATGAGAATGAATTTCTACATTTGGTTGAGGTTTTTCACTAGTTCTTTCAGCTATCACTAATCGACTATTTGCAACAAAATTGTAGTGTCTAAAAAATTAACAAGTAGAATTAAATAACCAAATAAAATAAATTGGAAACTAACTGTAAAATAATATAATAAACTTATTTTTTTTTCATATATTTTATTGTATGATAAATACTAGATGTAATTTTCAAAAATAAAGTATATAAATTTGTTAATTTACGTATAATGCTCTTACTTTTTACAGTGAGAATATAACAAGAACATTAAAGAAAAACGCAAAGGGTCATTCATTTTGATAATAGTTGGATCTAACTTTGTAGATAATAATTCAAATATGCTTGGTTGTAATGCCCACATACCAATAATAGAATTGCTGTCATTGGCTATTTGAAAAAATAAAAATATTTAAAACTTTAATACAAAATACAAAAATTTAATTAATGTTAAATCAAATTGTATATATTATTTTACCTATAACTGATAGACATTTTAAAATTATATGAACAACAATAGATGCTTCTTCTAATGTATATTCAATGTCTTTAAAAGGATTATCAACACAAAATGATGGAAGATTAGGATCCAAAGCTTGACAAGCTTTTTCTAAATCTCCTGTGATGTACCTAAGACAAACATAGTATGTTACTTTTAAAATTTAAATTATATCAAAAAGTAAAATACTTGTAATAAAACTAAATACCTGTAAACTATAAGCACTAGAGAAACATTTTTCATACTCAATAAACTTTGGTAAAGAGCTATATTTGAATCGTGTAATTTCACAGATGGTAAAAACCTCAATTGACGTAAATGCGATTTACCACATAATAACATCTCAACAAATTCTTTTGATAAATTTGTACTTCCTTCTCGTATAACCTAATACATTTTTAAATAATTATATTACTTTTAATTGATGTTTGATTAATCATAACAATTAATAGAGGCAAACCTTTGAAATCATTCTAAATATTGAAACAATAACAGTTAACCTGAATTCATCAATATGTAATAACTCTTTTTCGATGACTTTAATCATTAAGTCATTAATTGAAGGCATTTGTGATTGAAGAACATCCAGAATCAACCAAATACAGTTATTAGCTATAAAATATTTAAAAGTTAATAAATTTAAAAATAAAAACAGGTATTAGTTCTTTTACCTGCTTCAATAATATTTTCATCAATAGTTACATCAACACATTTGAGCAGAGTCTTTATTATAGTCATTAGTGCATTACTTAAAAAAGGCCAGGACACTACGGGTGAACTTTCAGGACTTAAATGTTTTCCAACACTTTCAGCCACAATACTAAATACTCTAAATATGGACACGTAGAAAAATAAAAACCCATACATTAAGTTGTATGTTTTTAATAAGTAAAGAAAATACCTGATAAATGCTAAAATTTTATCTAAATCTTCACTTAGTTTTTTTGTTTTATTATTCTCCTCAAAACCATTAGATATTGAAGACATATCTTCTAATAATTGTTCTAGTAAGCCAAGAGTGAAGCTCATGTCAGCAGTCCAATAAGTCGATAGACGAAAAATGCATTGTGATATACGCTGATTTGTTTCTGTAGACTGAGAAGTATCAATATGCCAACCAACTAATATATCCACAGTATCCTGTCAACATAAATAATACAATATAAATTATTCATTACTACATTATTATTAATAATGAATAAATAAATTTACTAAAATTAAATATATTCATATTTGGTAATATGTACAGAAATACTAACCTTAAAGTAAGGTTCGAAAGCTCGGCAGTACACACGTGAAAAGTTTATAGCAACATCAGCAGTGACTGTAATTAATTCAGGTGAATCAATTGATTCTAAAGTCAAGTACATGTTCTCCAGTATAAGCTCAAAAACGAAAAAAAAAAAACGTATGCAAGTTAGTTGAGAAGCAAAATATTTAAATGAGGTAAGTAGTACCATAAAATCACATAAAGGTTTGGCTAAATTAATAATTATTATAACAATAACAAAAATAGAAATTAATTAAGAGAAAACGGATAACACAACAATCACTTATATAAAAACAGAAATAGTGAATTTTAAAAATGTATGTTCATGAATAGTTTTTATTATTAAATTATAGAATTAAAAAACAGTACAGTACAATTTTTTGACATTCCTGGAACAGCAACCATTGACTTTTTAATTATGTAATTTATAATATGAAATTAATAGTCATTATTCATTATTGAGATAAATTAAAAAGTGCAAGAGATTCAATTGTATACAACCAAAAAATTCCAATAGATAAAAGTTGATGAGACTTGAAACTTTTACCATCAACTACCAAAATATTATTTGTTATAAGACATTTAAAATAATTTAATAATTTAAAATTATCTATAATATTAACATTATTTATTCTACTTTACAATATGAAATTACTTTTAAATTAATAACAAATAATAATCTTTGAAAAATTAGAAAATAGATGATTTATCATTACATTTAAATTCAACACATTCAGTAGTGATTTACTTAACAATAAAGTTAGCCTATAACAAAGCAGAGTGATTTTACAGTATATAATAATTTAAAATTGATGTTAAACCTACTAAAGATCATACATTTTTTATGAAATATTAAAATAAATATTTACACAAATTTAGGTATATATTTATATAAATTTAATTTATTTGATAAGCATAAAATAATGTTAAAATATGTTATTGGTATTAAAATAATTTTTTAATATACAGTAGAATTTCGATTATCCAAATCTCCATAATACAAACACTCAACTATCAGCCAGTTATCAATTTTATCATTATTTTAATTTATTATTGGTGCTTACATAAACATAAGTGTATAAATGTGTAGTAGTTAGTCAAGAAATGATGAGTTTATCTTAATGTTATTGTCAATCTATGTTTGGTTTTCTACCATGTACACATCTTTATAAATATTATATTATTAGTTTTGTGTATTTAAACATCAACTTTTATATTTTTAAGATGGGACAAAAAATAGAAATTCTTATATTTGAAAATGAATAATTTTGTCGAAAAAATTCCATAAAATTGATGCCAAATACATGTTCTTTTGAATTTCTAAATAATGTAATACAAACAATAATGCAATTTATATGATTTTTTGTCATATGTGTGATATTAAATATCTATCAAAACATTCACATGTACATAATATGTATGTGTTTATTAAAACTATTTTCAATACTTAAAATTTTGTGTATCCGAATTAATTGGAACCACACCTAATTCGGATAATTGAGGTTCTACTGTATTAACAATTAATAATGATGGATGCATAATTGTTTTGATAATATGTATCTATATACTAATCAAAATTAAACACAGAAATAAAATACATACCGATGCCAAACTTTCCAAGTATGATCGTTTCTGATCTACCATTGATAACTTCAAACATATATTAGAATTAGATAATAATTAAATTTATTATTAAATAATTTTTTTAAACTCACTTCATAAAAAGACAGCATTATCAATGTTTTAACTTCTTTACTACGTTCTAAATTATACTTATTAAACATCAAATCAATAAACCTTAAATAATATAATTAAGTTAGTTTACAAAATTTTGATATTTTCAAAAGAAATTATACTTTTATACCTTTTACAATCATATTGTAAGGCATGTCCAAATTTTCCTAAACATTTAGCAACAGTGCACTTTCCATTGTATGAAATTGTAGTTGAATGAAAACATAAATAAAGGTGTTCAACTATATTATCAACAGAGCGTCTAATATATTTTTTATTTTCAGGCAGAATAATTACTTCCTATAAAAAAAAAAAAACAAAAATTAAATTAATAATAATAAACATAAATTAATTGAAGTGTTATTAATATAGTTAAAATATAAATACTTGAAGTTGATTGCATAATGTTATAAGTGTTCTAGTATCTTCTTCATTTAATATTTTCCTAATAATCTTTGAAATTTTTGAATCCTCAGATGGTCCATTATTACTAAAAGAATCTAGAATTGTGTAATATACATGATAAATAATAGGATATTTATATTTATAAAGAAAAAAATGTTAATAATATATTACAACCAATATATAGTCACAAAGAATAATTTGAATACCTATCAATAGAAATAAAATAAATTAAAAAATTTATACTACAACGTTTTTCTTAAAGTATTTTAAAGTTTTCAAGGTGAAAATTTAAAATTTTGTAAAACCAAAATATTAAAATACCAGTGTTTAACGATGAATTGATAATTGCAATAACTTTTATTTTATTGAACATTTTCAATTTTTTTTTTTTTTTTTTAATTATCAATTGTCATCTGCACTACACATAAATTAATTTTTTAATTTTGTATGTAAAATTAAGAAATTAAAAATATTCTATTTTATATTTAAAAAAAAATCAAAATGGCCATTTTGCTAATATGATTTTTAAAACATGTTTGCAATAAAAAAAGAATGAAAAATGTTCAGCTGTTTATTTTCTGCAATTTTTTAAAGTTTGTATAATTTTATAATATTTCAAATAGATTTTCTGAATAATTGATAATCGCTGTAACACTGATAAACAAGAAATAAATTTAAATTTAAGCAAACTTTAAAAATTGTTTAAAAATTATTGACTCAACCTTAGTAAAAGTTTTTGATACCAACATTTTTCAAAAAATCGAATTTACAAAATTACTAACTTGATTATTTTAAATATCAAACAGAAAATCGTTTAATTTTGCATACAAAATGTTAAAAAAGAAAAATCTAAAAATATTTTTAATGTAGCCTAGATGAGAATTAACTATTAAAAAAAAAAACTTGAAAATACTCAATAGAACGTCAGTTCATTGTGAAACACTCTTAATATTAAATTTTCATTTTTAAAAAAAAAAATAATATATAGTGGCATAACATTAAAATTGGTAGTTCCAGAAGAAGTTAAAATACTCTTTAAACATAGAAATTAAATTATTAAATTGTAATACAAGTAGCCGAGCAAGTAGCTAATAAAAATAATAATGATAATTTGTTTTACTACACTTTTATAAATTTATTTAAACCAACAATAACATTGTATATTTTACTTGAAATGAATTTTTCAAGCCCTTTTTTTTAATGTTATAATAAAAGCCTTGAATTTGGGGTACCTATGAGGAGTGTTCTCAATAAATCACTGATGATATTATGTTAGTTTTGAATATTTCGGAAAATATATAATAAAATATTAATGATAATAATAATAAAAAAAAAATATTTGAATTACAAATAATAACTCTATTAAAAATATAAAAACAATACGTTGGTAATTAAACATTGAAAATTTTAAAAGTTGCTTCATAATATCTACCTATAGTTTCTGTAAAATTATTATCACATTAATATTTAATTGTTAGTATAAAATAACAAAAAGTTATGATATAGTGATTAAATGTTAATAATATATGTATCTACATCATAATTAGGTGACAAAAACAAATAAAATATATTAGTTGATGGAACAAATTAATAAAACACATTTTTTTAAATGTTATTATAATTTTATCATAAGTATCTATTCAATATAAACCTAGTTTATTTAAGCTAATATTAAAATCTTACATAGGTAGATGAAATTGAAATGAAAGCTACTTAAGTAGCTTATTTAATTTAATTTAAATGAAACATGAAAATATATTAATTTATTTAGGTATATCAACAATCAACAACTTAATTATTTTAACTACCAGTATTGTAATAAACAAATATAGACTATTTCTGGTAGCTAGATAAATAAAATATATTGAAAGGTATAATATTTAAAAGGTTTAATATTATGAAGTGATAATTTAAAATTTTATTATTACCTACATTAGTATACAATTTAAGGTTATCTAATATGATCTGAATTGTTATTGTACCTAAAGTAATAATCCATTATTTATCAATATTAAAATAAATTAAATAAATAAGTTGAATAAGTATTTCAATTTCTTACCATTACGATAACTGGAATAGTACATGGATCTGGAGTCAAATGATTCATCTCGTCTTTTAGGAATGTCATCATTATATTTACGTGAAGTAAATCCTTGATCAACACTGTAAGATCTGTTCTTCATTAAAACTCTATTGCTTCTGTAATATGATCCTGTAGTTTTGTTACGATAATCATCTTTGTTAAATGTGCCATTCTTCGTATAATGATCAACAGTAGCTACATCGTTTTCCAACTTAATTGAATTGGATTCTTGTCGTTTATCAATGGAACCATTGACAGCCACCTTATCCGAGTCTGGTTTACTTTTAGATTTTATGGTGATCATCGTTGAGAACTTAACATCGCTCATACCCGTTGTAATGGATAATGGTCACTCAAAAAGAATAACAAGATTCTTTATCAAGGAAACGAGTTGAGAGTGCATCGCGCCAATCATGAATTCCGTTCATGAAAAAAATCATCATACTTACATTGAGAACTTTCATTCATTATCATTGAACCTGCGCACATGTATCACACAAATTGAATGAATTGGGGTTCAGAGCTTCGGGGGTTGATGGAATTACGGAAAAGGATGAAAGTTCGAGGTTCGAGCGGTTATCCCTAATGAATGAGTGGAGGGTAGGAGTGAGTTCAAACGCATGCGCTATCATGTTTGATGATACCAGACCAAAGTAACCGTTTAATATATTATTGTATACCACGGTTTTTACATTTTCAGTGTCTGTTATCAATATAAATAAATTATCACATACTACCACATTATTGATAAACAAAATTTTATTCTTTATTTTTTACAGATTTCCTATAAATTAGAATTTGAAATACATTATGATAAATTTTTTGTCAAAAATCGAAATGTTCAATTACTATTATTCGATATATGAAATATATTCATTGTATTATGTTAGAACTAATCATTAGATTTTTAATTGGCTCTATAAATTATGAATATAAAATGATTATATGATAGTTAATGTTAAAATGAACAATATTGTAAAAATATATTTTTACATCTTTTACATTATCTTACATCATAGTTGTCAATTTTATTGTTTAGTTGTTAACGTAAAAGATCAGGTAATTTTTAAAAAATAAATAATTATAAATTTTAATTTTTAAGTAAAAATAATATAATATATTATTTTTTTCAGAAACATAAAATACAAATTGAAATTAGTATTTTGATTTAAGTTTTTTTTTTTTATTAAATTCTATTTACAATTTGTTATTTAAAACAATAAGTTAACAAAAAGTTTTTATCATAATAAGCTCATGAATAATTTGTAGAGGGAGTTGTTTATTAACAACGCCTCAGAATTTTTTTTTTTTTTAATAAAGCAAATCTCTGGACTAATTTTGTTTTAGACAATGTTTAACATTGCCATAGAAAGATAAGGAGGACATATTGCTGATGAGTGGATTTGGGTAGCTTAATAATTTAACGTGGAAACATTTGTACTGGCTTTTAACAAGTTCATTGACAGTGGGTATTTTATGGTCTTTATGAAATGATTCATTGGTAATAAACCATGGAGCTCTGGTTATCATTCTAAGGGTAATAGATTAGAATACTTAGATAGGACTTATATTAAATAACTTTGCAGGACCCCCCGATCTGTATATCATATGACCAAATTGATCTAGTTATGGCTTTATTTATAAGGGTTTTAAATTTAAGTTAAATTTTAGATTTTAGAAGTGGTCTGAGTAAGTGAAGTCGTGTATTTGCCTTTGATTTAAGTTATATTCTTTCTAGTAATATAAATTGAAGAACTACTCTGTAATCAATAATGCATACGTTGATATACTTGTACACTTTATAAAATTATAACAATTATAAAATTTAAGGCATTCCTTTAAAAAAATATTTTTTTTTATTTTGATTATTTTCTCATAATTTATGAAATTAAAATATGTACTTATATTTCTAACTTATAAATTACTTTAATTCTAGGATGGTGGTGTTATAAAAGAAATAATATATGCAAATATAACAGATGATACAATTACAGTAGAATTACAACTTCCTGACTCTACATTAATTACACAACATATTGATTTCATAAAGGTATTTATAATTTTTTATGATTGTTGTACCTTAATAATGAATAATGAGCAATAGGTACATTTATTAATAATTCATTAATCTCTGTTAGGAAGTCCAAATAGTACAAGTGTTGTTGCTCGGAGAAGAAGAACGTGGTCAAAAACCATATCAAATACTTTGTTTTGTGAATCATGTTCAAGCAAATGAATTTATTTCCCCAGATGCAATGTCAAAACTCAGACAAGTATTCTTATAAATAAATAATTGTGTTAATTTCTATGTATGTATATATTACAAATATAACTATCTTTTTAGAAAAATCCTGGTACAATTCGAGTTGCAGAAGATAATAAAGGTGTATTTAATGTTACAATAGATATGAGAATTAAATTAAAAAATAGCATTTATATTTCACAACATGTTGGATCATTATGTTCTGAAGCACTAGATACAACATTTACTAGCAAAGTTGACATAGATAAATGGGCTACTGTACCAGGTAACTAAAGTTATACAGTATAGATTATACTTGTATACATCTGACTTTCTTTATTTTAAACAAATAATATTAATTTATTATATATTTATAATATGTATGAATAAACATATTTTTTTTAATATTAGAAAAATTCAAATAATCTTTTGTACACTAAGCAATATTGTTAAAAATTATACTACGTATTATAATAAACTTTAAAAGGAAAAAGAATGTCTTACACAACCGTGTTAGTGATTATACTAAATTCGTTAAGATTTTTGCATGAAATGCAGAGTTAAACTTAAAATATTATTAAACATACTTTATTTAAATCAATCAGTGATTATGCTACAATAAGGAACATGTTTTTCAATAAATAACTTATATTTACAGTATTAAGGTTAAATTAGCTACATTTTAAATGTTAAAAATTATTTTATGATGGTTCATGATTAATAATATATTTTTGAAATACATAAATAAAAGTTTAACATTTAGTAAATATATTTAATTATATTTAGGCATTCTGCTAAACATACACACTCATGAAAAATATAAAACTATCTTTCCTAGTCAACTCCCATTCTGAAATTCTTAAATATACATTATTTTATTAATTATTATCCTTTTTTTTTTTTTATTTAGGCATGTATTTGGGAAATTTGTTACAAGCTGTTGAATATATTAATTATAAAGCGCCAAACATTAATTTAAAATTATGTCGAGATACAGGAAAAGTCTGGTCACACTGTTTATGTACAATGAAAGTAAGCATTCCTTGGTACCCTTGTGCATTAAAATTCTGCAAAGACCATATTGGTAAAAAATCAACAGCAGTTGATAGTTATCGATGTGGTATACAAACTTGTAGTAAAATTATGAATTTTATGTACAGTGTTAAACATAAGCAACATTGTTTGACAATTGAATAAGTAATAACACATTGTATCATTGTATTATTGTTATGTATTAATAAGGTAATTTAATCTTTTCTGCTGTAGATAAATAAAGAAATGTATAAATAAATTTTGCATATTCATTTTCTTAATAATCAATTTACATTCACTTTAATATTTTTAAACTATCCTATTTCATTAGAATAAACTTGTATTACTCCTTATTGAGTCAGAAGGACCGTTATTACAGTGCACAATCACCAAGGACCTTGTATTAAAATACATCATTTTAGTTACCTACTTTTATGGGCTTTACGTTATACACACACGCATACTAATAGCACATCAGTTTTTGCCCGACGACCTCGACCACTGGTGATCGAGCAACACGCATTTGAATTCGGTTAGGTAATTATATAAAAAAATTGTTAGAGCTGGCGGTCCTCATAAACGCGCACATTTAAAAAAAGTACCTCATGGGTTAGTTGCCAGTATAGATATTTGCATAGGAGTATAGTTATAAGAATGGTGTCTTATCTGTGCTGAATTATGTCCACGATATGGATTATTCTGAGTATTCCAGTTTCTGTATTTGGATAATTTGATATCTGAGCGTTTTGAATGACCTTTAAAATGTTCAACTTCGTTTGCATGCGCAAGTGTTCTGGTATTTTTTTTTAAATATTTTACCAGAGACATGGAAAAAAGACAATCATTGTTGTTTTCAACATTTTTATTTAAAACCACTATTAACTTCCTACAAATATCATCATTTTTATTTTTTTTTGTTACGTTTTGGTGTCTACGAGAGATCGGAAAAACGAGCTGCAGCTGTATGTCAATCTTCTACGATTTCATTTTCATTATTTTTTTCTGCATTTAAAATTATACTCGAAGTTGTTGAATTAACCGATACTATATCTTTTAAAAATAAAAGGCTATTGTAGAATAAACGTAAGGACATTTTTTTTTCGCCGCAAAACAGCTTTTGGTCTACTTTGCTTTGTGGGCTTTTACAAAACAATCATGTATATTTTGCTATTTTTTCTGAAGATTTACGCCTGACAAAATAAATTGTTTTAGATATTTGGCAATAGGATGTTCATTTGCAGAACTACATTATTAAGTATTTCAGATTGGATTTGGTATTGGTTGTAGAAATTGTCAGATAAGAATGTGCTGTAATATAGTTTTGTTTAAAAGAAATATATCTACTTGAATCAAAAAAAGAAATATGGTATCAAATGACAACTGATTTTTTAAAAGAGCGAATTTTCTTAAATGTATAGTAGCATGCAATGGTAAACATATTGAAATTATCGTACTGGTAAATATAATGGATCAACACGCTACAATTATAAAAGATTTTTCTCTCTAGTTTTGATGACAATTTGTGACAGTAACTGTAAATTTGTGCTAATAGACGTCGAAGCGTATGGAAAATTTGAAGACTTAGCAACTTTTCAAAATTCTGATTTTCATAAAAAAATACAGGAGAATTGTCTAAACATTTCCAATCTATCACCTATTTCGTCAAATTGTATCGCTTGTTTGCCGTTCGTTTTTGTTTTCGACAAAGCGTTTGCTATAAGTACAAGTATAATGCGCCCATATGCTAATACAAAGAAAGAATTTAAGCCTTATGAAAAAAACATATAGTTATAGGCATTGTAGGGTAAGGTTAAATTTTATGCTGAACGGACATTTGGCATATTTGCTAATAAATGGTGCATTTTCCATAGACCTTTTAAAGTCAATATTGATTTAGTAAATTATGGTGTGTAATTTTGTAGTATGGCATCATTGTCCCGTGTTTTCACGAAAATGAAAATGGATGGGCAATACAATTTTAAATTTAAATATTTTAAATATAGTTTATCTTTATTTACGTATATATATAATATTCTTCTTCTATGGGTTTGACTTTATCGTGCTATTTCTGAACGAATTAACCATTTTCAATAAAAGTTATATCAATATATTTCTCGAAACTTTCAGGGTGTTCATAGTTTCTTATTTCAGTCCTAATAGGTTTACTATTCAGTAGCTCACAGAAATCAAATATATATTTTTATTATTATTTATATGGTTGTCGATGTAAGTTACTATTACTACTATAATAATTGAAAGAAATATAATACATAAATATTTTGAAAAGATCAAAAAATCTTAAAACCAAATACTTATGAAAACAACTACAATAATTGTTTTTTATGATTTGCAATCGCGACTTGATTTTTTTAATTCCGAATATACGTATTTTTATGTAAACCTATATCTTAACGGTATTATAATATTTACATCGGCTTAAAGCTTTCATCGAATTTTTCTCTGATTTTGTATGTTAAAACAAAAAGCATGTTTAATATTAAGAATTGGAAAATCCTATAATTATTCATTTTAATTGCAGTGGTTTTTTTATACAATATATTATTAAATTCTAGCAATTTTTTTCTTTAGTTAAGAGATAAATTACCTAATTTTAGATTTGATAGATTCTAGTAATACTATTATTAGTATATAAATAAAATTTTTTTAATAATTCTGAAATAATATTATTATTATAGATGTTACATTAATTTATAGTAGGTACTAGAAACGTCAATTTTTTGGTTTCAAATTTTATGTTACACAATTTAATCGTTTATATTTAACGAATTGAATGTGTATAACTGTTTGTATTTATTAATTAATTTTATAAACTGCTTGTTATTGTATGTAGAAGATATTAAACTTATTTTGTTATAAAACTGTTTAATATTCTAAAAATATTTAGTTCAGCCAACCGTCAAAATAATAGAAAAAAAAGTCTTTGAATAAGTAATCGCTCTGTTGTACAGTAAATGTCTATCATTATTAAATATACCATTATAAAGAATTTGTTTAACTTGATTTCGAAGAGTAGGTAATCACTGTTAAAATGTAAAATTATTCTGGGTGAAAAAGGTTTTATTTTTTTTTTTTGGTAACAAAATTTACCAAATTATTATTAAAATATTAAAATTTTAATTTAAAAAAATTTAATGTTCGTATTTTAATATAATCATTATAATTTTACATATAACATTTTTTTGAAACCGAAAGTTTTCAGCTCTCCAATCTCAAAACCAACTCAAAGTATGTCGTTAAGGACTACAAAAACAGCCCATCATATTTATATAATTTAGTCAGTTATATTATAAGATAAGCTAGGTTAATTTAACATGTACCTAAGCAGAAACTGCTTGTTATTAATAATATTGTATAAACATAAAGTCATAATTGTTTTTAATAAATATTTAATAATATGTTTTATTATTAATTATTATTTAATTTATTATTCTCATGGATTTAGTTAAATGATTCGTATTCATTTACATTTTTATGAAATATTTTAGATTTTGCTTTTTCTTTGAATTTGCGAAATTGTGAGCAACCGAAGTAGAGGAATGTAAGGCAAAACAAGAATTAGAAATATTCATGAAAAAAAGAAAATACAGTTAAATGATGTCGACAAAAAAGCTTCAGTTAATACCTGTAATGCAGTTGATAAGGCTCCTGTTTTAACAGATATAATTGGAATTAGAGTAAGCTTAGTTGGTTTAGATATGTTTTTTCATGTTTAAATTATTATATTCATTATAATAATTATTTATAAAAAGTATAATATCAACTGATTTAAAAGCATTAGAATGTGCTGTAGAGAATTTGTGTTTAGAACAAAATAAACTTATTGTAGAAAAATCAGTTATCACTAAATTGAAGACTGAATTTAATTGTTATCAAAAATTGAGTAAAATAGTAAAGTTGTGGATATTAGCTAAAGAAATATACTACCTACTTATTTGATCAATTAATTAAGTGTTGTGGTTGGTTTTAGCATATAAATGATCTACAAGAAGTAACAAAAACTATAAATACGGAAGAAATTAGGGAATCTAAAAAAAAAAAAAAAATGTATCTAGTAGGTAACATAACCGGAAATATCTTTATAAAAATAGGGGCGATTGTAAACTCCACCGATTTACAGGTAGTTGATTTTAGGGTTGGATTTATAACATGTAAATTCCACCGATACATTTTTTTTACCTGAAAAAAAAATGTAAATTCCACCGATACGTATTTTTTCGTCATTTAAGGCAAACAATATTACCATTATACAATTCGTCAAAGCTGCATTTAAACATTATCAAACCAAATTTTAAAACCAAACAAATTTTTTTAAAACCTAAATTTTCTTTGATTAATTATTTTTTATTCATTTATTTTAATTAACATTATTTTAACATCGAACTAGTGATCACTATTAATTATTATTATATCATTTATTTTAATATTGTGTAAAAAAAGATATAAGTATCTAAATATAATATATATAAATAATAAATTTTTATTAGATTTTTATGATTTTTTTTTTTAAAATTATTGTTAATTATTATTAATAATTATATATTTTTCAATTTTCTATTATTGATATTTGATTTTTATGATTTTTTTTTTTAAATTATTGTTTATTATTATTAATAATTATATATTTTTCAATTTTCTATTATTGATATTTGATTTTTATGATTTTTTTTTTTTTTTAATTATTGTTAATTATTATTAATAATTATATATTTAAAAAAATATAATAAATCTGCACCCACATAAATTATGTAATCTTAATTAATCAGATTGGATTTGGATTACAATTTAAAAAAAAAACGTACCAGTGGAGTTTACATTTTTTTTTCAGGTAAAAAAAACGTACCGGTGGAGTTTACATGAAAAAAGGTCTAAAAAGGTCGCAATCGGTGGAGTTTACATGCGCCCAAAAATAGGCAAAGTGAACTCAAGGAATGGAACGATCACGAACACATAGAAGGGTACTAATCGGAAAAGATCAGCCATAGTTTGAATGAATTGAAATTGTGTACAGTTATTTTTATAAGATATCTACTGATTAGTTACAAAATTATTTACTAATTATAGAGATAGTCATCATGTAGTAAGAGTGTATGGTACTTTATCAAGTTCTTACTAACTAAGTTAATTAGTTAATACATAACTTACAAAATTTAATTCTATTAAAAAAAAAATTATTTATTTGGTGATTTGAATTTATAAAAAGTTATACATATAGATAAGTTATACATATTATTAAAAACAGGTTAATGAAAAAATGTCTTGAATTAATTTGTTAATACTACACAAACTAATATATTTAACAGGTTACCATTAGGCAATATGAATAAAAATTAAAAAAAACTCGACTAAATAAGTTAATTATTTTTAAAATCACCTGAATTACATTTAATAATTATGAAACTTCAAATATTTAAATGATAGGTAATACTGACAAAATTATACTTAAATAGTATTTTATAAAATCCTTTTTTATAATTACGAATTATAACTATTTATTTCTTATGTTTGCTATTCTTATACATACTTATTATTTTGATATTAATCACAAAAAACATTTTAATTACTATCATATAATTTTGAATTTTTTTTTTTTGAATTATGTATTCAAAAATAAACTGTTTAACATTTTGAATACCAAACATAATATGTCGGCAATACATATTGTACAATTAAGTTATATTATTATCTTGTTATCTCTCATTTTTTTAATAGTCAATTCAAAGGAGATTTTCGAGTTGAGTTCCAAAAGTTTAAAACCATGATTCAGTTCATCAATTATTTTCTGTTTGATAGATTTTTTAGGTGTTATTGCAATACAGTCATAGCTATTTTTATTTTGACAATTTAATTTAGCGTTATTTATAGCTCCTTCGATTTTGGAACATGGTTTTTCCGATAATAGAAACGATGTATATGATATTTGACGAATTTGTGAATTTAGTTGATTTTAGCATAGGATATTGGGAGAAATTGATTCAAAACGATATTTGAGTAAAAAAATGTATTAGAAAATGCATTCAGATATGAATTCAAACTAATAGTTTCAGTTTTGTTACTGTTATACATAAACAACTCTGGAATTTAAAAAAATAAATATAAAAATAATATGGACAGTATTGAGCTATAAATCATAGAATGTACCTGTAATAATTATTAATTACAGATTTGCTGGTTTTTTTTTATTCGTGTGTACCATTATAACATACAATTGGTTAGATAATTACTTAGTAGAATATACATATAAAATATTATAGTAATACGTAATTGTAACAAAGATAATATTTAATTGTGGCTTAATTAATATTATTTATCATAAATAAAAACAACCATAATGAAGATTTTAAAACAATTTAGTAAAATGCTTACTTTTCTATTACAATGGTCAAAAAAATTAGGACTTAGATCAATACAATAAAATTGTGCTAATGTAAATTCTACACTTTTCGATTTAAGAAAGATGGGATGTAAGTATTGTAAGTATTACATATAGTATAGCTTACCAGTATTATTTCCTAGTAATGAAACAAAATTGCAAACAAACTAATTAAACGAAATTGTAATAAATGTGGGTCACATAACTTATTAGCTCCCCTGACGACAATATTGTTTGTTACTACACCAATTAATTGATTGATTACTGCAGGAGTGTAAAAAAATAATGAACGACTTAATTAAATAATAATAGTAAAATTTTGTACATTATTTAAATTTTTAAAGTTCAAACATTTTACTTGTTTTGTTTAAATTAAAAAAAAAATACTACCTATTATTTTCTTTCAAATTATTAAATACATTAAATAATCAAGTATTTTTACATAATTTTAGAACATATTATGTTTCGTGTTACAAAATCTTACCCTTTATTAGTTCAATAAATACACTATTACGTTAACCACGTATAATATTATATCATGGCAGAAACATGTGTGGGTAATAACTAATAGATATCCCAGTATTAATTATTTTGAACAATTATAAGTTATAACTAAAAAAAACTTATAAACCTTGTGTATAAAATGTGAAGGTATTTTTTTAAATTTGACCTTTTGATACTCTTTTTTTATCGAACAAATTTTCATATTTTCAAAATGTTTGTGTGATTATATTATGTAGGTATTGAAGAAATTTGTATTTCTAAAAAACCCTCGACTTTTCTGTAAATGAAGTATTAATAAACGTTAGGAATGTTACAGAATTTCAATCGAGTTATCAAAAACTTCACAATCTTGTTACTATACCTATCGAAAGTCTAAAAACGATTTTAGTTTTATTACTAGAAACACCTAAAGTAACATTGTAGATATTGATAGTGGGTTTCTTCCTACTCAAGCTTTCATGTCATTATTGTTCTTTATATTTATCAAAATTGATATGGTATAACACGAATTCAAATTGTAATTTTTTCTTTATCAATTATATATAAAAAAAAAAAAAAAAAACGATGATTTATTTATTTTATAATTGAGTATCCAAATTTTTATAAAGCTATAAACATGTATAGGATGGGATTATAATATCGTTGTTGTAACTTGTTGTACATGCTTGCACATAAATATTTCTGAACATCTATTTAATAACTTTTTCTTTGTCAAAAAAATAATAATAAACCAATAATTATAGCTCACATTAAAATACATATTATAGACATGTGTAATGTTATTTATCATATTACTCAAAATATTTTTAAAATTTAAAAGTCTATACCTATTTAATAATTGGTTTAACTGTATGAAATGAATCTAAAATTTATATACATGTATTTTTACGGAGATCGAGTATACGCTTATTCAAATCATCCATATTATAGACCTAAAAAACAATAAAATTAAAAATGTATAATTAATGTTCTTTAATGTTTAGTAAATAATAATAATTGTACATATAGTCTATAAATTATAAAACATTATATTAAAAAGAATTATAATATTATGTAATATTATCATTAGGGCTAGGATTTTAATGACCTAAAAACCTAAAAAAATGATTGAAAAAAATATAATTATATTAATAAATTAATAAATAATAATTTTTATTTATATACTTATAAATATTAATTATTATTTATTATTTATTCTTCTGGTTTATTATTTATTCTTCTGGTATAATGGCCAATATCATACGTATAATGAATAGGTATTGGCACGTTAAATTTAATAATAAATTTATGAAGATAACACGTAATCGAACATTATTATCGATTATTGCTCTGTTAATCTAACGAGTATATTTTATATTATACATATAAACGATTGGTATTTTGAAGTATTAAATATTTTTAGAAAATATGTTTATGATTTTATTTTAATGTTGTATCTTTATATGTTTGTACAATAATTTATAACGATCAATAACGACCATTTAAAATTTTAAAAAAATTAAAAATTAATAAAAATGTGACCCAGATTTCAATACAGTATGAAAAAATGACCGTGAAATTGAAAAAATGACCTTAAATTCAAAAAAAGTACAAAAAATATGCAAAATAAAAACTATATATTTGAACTCGTAGATGACCAAATCACATTTTGTGCTTGAAAAGCTATATCCTGAAAATCCTAAAAAAAATGCAAAATCCTATACTATCCTAGCACTGATAATCATTATAACAAGTACATAACCATTATATTCTTGATGATTTTTTAATACATAATATATAATGATGATATACTCACACATCATAATTTATTGTATATTTTATTATTTCATTAAATAAAATAACGGTCAAGTTGTCGCATGCAGATAGCCCTCAATAAAAACCAATAATCCCTATTGATCATTGATGAGAGAGACGATCTATATTGTTTGGTCACATAGGAACCCAAACGCTATTGCGACAACATGGCACAAAGCGTTTGACCTATTTTCGTGTGCCGTCAAAGACAAGGGATGGTCCAATGGGCAATGAGGCTCTCCGTCGTCGGGGAGAAAGCCGATTTCTCTAAGGACACGGAGGATTTTGATGGAGCCGCCCGCGACCCTGGCTGTCTTTACCACGTCGTCTTCTCTCGCCAGTGCATGAGCACCAGCCAAACTATCGAATGCATGAGCACCGACAAAAATTATTAGTGCAGGCGCACCAGACAAGCGAGCAAGAGCTCTACCCAAAAACCACCATACACTTCACACCACAAGATTCTGCGAGCGATAGCTTAAATTCCTTTTTTATAAGTTAAATCAGTGTTGTTTTCTTATATAAACTTAAGTTTTTCTTAAGTCGTATTGTAACTTGTGTCACTTTGCATCTTTCTCTGAGGAACATACTATAGGTATTCACTGCGGCGAACCAGGTAAGGTACATGCCCAAAATACTTATTGTTAGTACGGAATTTTTTACCATCTAATTTACATAACGGTGTATTTGATCATATTCTTGAATCACGATCTCGAGAACCCTCCGAAGAACAGGAGGAAGGTAATAACGCGAGAACAAGTATTTTTAATAATCTTTACCGGACTTACATACAAGGCTTGTGTCCCTTTGTGTCAGTACGGCCACTCCTCACATTACCATTACGCACTACTCCCATTACTATTAACCATATTTTTAACTAACTTTATTTTTTATTTTAATTTCTCTTATTTTTGTGTTATTACACATAGTAAAGAAATTTTGTTATTGAAAATTTTGTACAGGACCTGCTACAATATTTGTCCATGTGCCTAAAAATTGATCCGTAAGCCCGTTTACATACTAGTCGTATTTTAGTCAATTTAATTTTTCTTGAAAACAGTGTTTTTATTTAATTTACAATTTACAATATTATAACAAAATTTTAGGTACTTACGTGTAATAAAAATAAAAAATAAAATATATTTCAACAGTTATTAATAACACAGCAAAAAAATAAATAATATGTATATAATGAAAATACAACATATTATAACAGATTCAATCAAATAATAATAAAAAAAAAAATGTGAATTTTTTCTAAAAATATTGATAGTTATATATAATGTTGGTTTATAGTTTACATATAATGGGCAAAAATACAAACATTTATATTTTAATATAAAAGAATTATTAAGAAGAAATAAGTGTTATAAAAATTAAGCATATGTGTATAAGACTCCATTACAATAATAGAATAATATGAAATATTTTACAAAAGTTAGTAATTATAAACTATAGCTACATTTTATTTATTTATTTTTATTTTTACATTTAATAAACAATATCTGTATCAAATTATATTAGACACAATACGAATATGTGATAAGAGTTAACAGGTCATGAGTTTTTGAAGAAAGAAGCTACCCATTAATGACACTTTCTATTAGTTTGTTATTTAATTTAATTTAAAAAATTGCGACACCACTTACGCTTCAAACGTCTCGGAGGATTGCCAGGTATTGTGGGACTTACCAAGTTTTTTATAAATTGATTCGGATGATTATTTAATCGGTTGAAGAATCTTTTACAAAAGATTTTTGCTTCATCATTTATTGATTTATATTTTAAATCTGTGTATAGTGAATGATTTGACACGTTAGGTGGAGTATTCATTAGTTTTCTAAGAGAAATATTTTGGAAGGTTTGGATTTTCAAGATATTTGAATTTTTCGCATTGCTCAAGAGTTGAAGGTCATGGGTCCATAATGGTTTCAGTAGCGTTTTATATACAAGAATAAGCAGTTTTGTTCTAATTGAGGTGTATTTATTATTACATAATAAGGGCTCATGCGAAGGCAATTATTCAATGCTAATAATTTAGTTCTTATGTGAAGAGCCCACATTAGTCTTTGGTCAAGAGTAAGGCCGAAGTATTTGATACTATTGGAGAGTAGGGAATTGGAATACTGCATAGAAAGACTCCAGAACAAGGAGTAAGTTTGGAGGTAAAGGTTGTATGAACTGATTTACTTTGGTTTACTTTAAATCTCCATTTGGTAAATCATTTTTCCATAGATTTACATTTTAGAATATAATAAAATGTTGTATAATAAATAATAATATGAAAAAGTTCAAAAACAAAAAAATAAACAGAAAAAAGCCATTTATAAAAATTATAAACGAGTCATGTAAATTATAAAAAAAATTAAGAAATAAAATAAATTCTGTTTACTATTGAAAATGGGTAAAAAACTTATCGGTTGGAGGTAATTTACAAAAATACAAAAAAAGAACTTGCGCTGTAGATAAAAAATAATTTGGGTGTTGTATTGTTGGTATATATGTATATAGTTTCAATGTTATGTTTTAAATTAATTTTAACATTTCAAAACATTTATGTATCTGTATAAGGCTATAACGTAATACATAAATAAGAATCATATTCGACATCCGTATTGTTAAAAGTCAGTACTACAAACGCACAATCATTTTTATGTTTATAGATATATTATTATAAATACTTATACTCTCACGACCATCTATAACCCTTAATGTCACCATGTCCCTCAAAATTCAACAACGATTTTTACTATTTTACGTATATATTTTATTCGAAATCAAAAGATTTTAGCCCTCCTCGCTCACAAACCATTCAAAATACGGTGTTTAAGTCTGTGGACTATCGCAAATATTAAACTTTAAGTTATGAATATATTTTATAGATATTATACTTCCATAAAGTTGTAACGTGTATCTGTTTATTAGTATAATAATATAATATTAATGTATTATAATAAATTATACATTTACCTACCTAAATTGACAATTATTTGTACAATTGTTGATATATATTTACAATATCATTGGCTTAAGTATATGCTTACTTATATATAATTTATTTTTTATATATTATGTACTAATAATTTTATATGATATTTAATTTATTATGTCAGAATACTTAATTTATTTTTTTTAAAACATAACAAATAAAAAAAAAGAGAAATATCTGTCTTCTTTACTAGTTGCCTGGTTACAATCTTCTAGAATAATATTTTGTAATAAGCCTAGTTTTAATCTGGATTTGAATTTTAAACTATTCGGATATTTTGCTCCGATTTATAAGTGAATTAGAGTTCTTTTAGTTATAAAAATTTTAATGTATTTTTCTTATCCATATTAGAGAAATAGGATAATTTCAAGTCATTATGGAACTGCAGTTTACTTTCTTGCATGAACAAAATGGATATTAGTGTTATTGTCAGGAATTAATTTTACATTGTAGATAATATATCACCTACCATAGAATATTAATAAAATCATTTATTTTATAACAATAGTTAGATTATATAAGTAGGTATAGCTAAATAGAAATTTCAAGTCCGTAATACATATACCAGTTACTATAGAACTAGTATACTTAGTAGGTATAGGTACTATAATTATGATTCAAGTATTTGTGTATTTATGGTACATGACTACAATAAATTTACATCAATAACTAATTAACTAATAAAAATATCTATTATCTAGGTACTTATGAATTTATTATTAGTTTTTACTTTATCAAGAACCTAGTTATTATACGTTTAAGTAAATATAAATTAAGTATAAATTCAGTGATGAAGTATCTATAAGTCAAAGCAAGTAGTTAAACAAACAATTGGTTCAACTGTAACCTATTCACCTAAAATTATGTCATATGTATAAAACTGCAAGACTTAAATATGAAGTTAAGCATTACTGATATATTATATAGCATTACACACTATTAATTTTCGATTGAGGTAGGTATTTAATTTGGACAGATGTTTACAAAACGTTCAATTTGTGTCACTGCAATAACATTAATTAAATAGTCATTGTATATTTGTATTTAGTTTTAGGTCATTTGGCATACATACAAATTCACTATATTTAGATTTTATAATAATATGATTATTTTGTATTACTTATATAGTTATTGTGGTATAAAACATGTTGCCTTTTAGTGTTTTTAAATATTATAATTGCATGTTTTATCATTCTTAAGTTAGTACTTACCTAGCATTAGATAATTAAAACATTCTTAACAATAATTGTAATAATATTTAAAATAATATACTAATTTAAAAATATGTTATATGTTACCTATACAATCAAATATAGTTATAATATAACAATTAAGTTACAGTTTACCAAAGATGGTTAATATCAATAAGGTTTTTACTATATACGTGACCAAGTATAATATATTTGAATATCTATCTATAGATTATTGCTGCATATTGTTTTAGGGTTTTTATAGTCCTTCATAAATTATGAGTTAGGGCATGATTGTAAATATTACCTAAAATATATAAAAATGTTGGTAAAAATAAAAAATAATTTCATTTTTAATACCTAGTCAGAAGTAGTTTAATATATAGTGTATTAGAAAATATAATATAACTTGTGAATGTTTTAAAAATATAGATATTTATTTACAATAGCTTAGATATATTATTATAAATTATATTATGAGTTCGCGATATTCATGATGTGCCAATTTTACTCGAACACTATTTGTACGTCATGATATCTTAAGTTAAATGTACAATTAGAATGTCAGGTATTAATGGCTAAAAGCCAAAAGGTATTCTGAGATCAGAGTTTCCTAAGTGGATAGTCAATATAGGAACAGCTAGAATACAAATCGAACGCATGGCCGAAAGATTTTTTACGATGAACTTGAAGTTATGCAAATCAATGTATAGAGTTCACTTAACTGTCATTTAATTTATACCTTCATAAATTATTTTCTTAAATTAAATTTATACAATAATAAAATGTGCGAAGAAATCGAACTTCATCGATACGACGACACACCTTGGGGATTTCGGCTGACAGGAGGCCATGATTTTGGAATTCCTCTTACTGTCGTTCGAGTAAGTCTTAAATTAAAAATATATAGGGTTAACGGGAAAGAAATTTTGACGTTTAAAAACTGTTAAAATAGGTGACTGGTGGTAGTTTGGCCGAGGAAGCTGGCATGTGTGTTGGAGATATGATTATTGAAATTAATGGAGATAACACAGCACAAATAACTCATAGCGAAGCTCAGCAATGTATTTTAGAAGCTGGCAATACTATAACTTTGTCGATTTTGCGGTAAATAAATTTATTTTAAATACAAACAATATTTTAATCATAAAATATAAAATAGTGCAATAAATATTTTTTTCAAGATTATTTCACAAAGCACGCTCACTCCTTTTTATCAATAATGTAGTTTTTAAAAATCTAATTTTTAGAAATTTTTAATTACAGGTACTTAAAACCATATTTTTAAATTCTTGAGATTTTTTTATACTATTTAAGAAAAGTCTTGTGAAAATAAAATTTATTTATTGTTTATAAGAACCTTCCCCATTTTATACTGTAAATTATTTAGCGAATAATTTTTTTCTGAAAATGTTAATGTATTAGAATCAAAATTCTAACCAGTATTTTTTGTATTATTTAACATTGTATAAGAAGGATAATAAGTTCATGATAATGGGTTTGGAATATGGGAGATTCTGAAGGTCTTAAGGGGTTATGGTGATTTGAAAATTTTATTAGCTTATAAAAGTTTTAAAAATACATAATTTTGTAAAAACGGTTTTAGAATAATAAATAGGTATCTATTATCTACTAACTATATCCAATATTATACATATTTTATATTTTTGTAAAATATTATAAAACCATATTAAAGAAGTATTATACTATGCATAAACATTTTAATAATTGAGGAACTATACGCATTAAAATTTTTGAATTAGGTACATAAACATTTTGAAAAGCATTATCCACTAAATAATATACAACAAAAACAGGTGGTTCTCATTTAAAAAATAAAAATAATTTTTATCACTATTTATTATACGGAATTTCTTAAGTAGTACAAAAATGTTCAAAAATTTGAATACCTACATGATTTTAAATTATATTTAAAAATTGAGTATATTCATTATTAAAAGAAAAAAGATGGGCAAGTGAGTGTACAATTCTGCTATACAATAGGTGTCCATAGGGTTACTGTCAATGGATGTGTTAAATTTGAATTAATTGATATTTTATATTATTGTATTTAAAGAACAACTCTGAGCGGAGACTGTTAGCTTATATAGCTAAGTATATATTTTTATAAATTTATAACATCTGTTTTAATATTAGTATTAAATTAATTTATTTTACTATTCATTTAAGTTTTTAAAAATTATATAATATATAGAAAACGCTAACATAAACATTTAGTGAAAATTTCAATTATCTACTTTGTTTTAGAGTTAACTAAAACAGTAAAACAACGAAATTGGTTTTGTCGCAACTAAATTTGCGTGGAGATTCCTGTTATTCATTATATTTTTCCCTGATTATTTTTAAAAACATTGGAGATTTTTAATTTTGACTTCCCAAGAAGCACAAACTAGAACCAATTTTCTATTCAAATCATTTTCGAAGTTGAAAATTGAAGCATTTTTTAACTACTGATCTTGTATACATACAAAAAAAAAAAAATACAATCTTGTAAAATCTATACATTCAGCAATTACAGTCATAATTTAAAATAGGAGTGAGCATGCATGGTGAAATTAATCACGTTATACATAAAATTTAATTTTAAAACTATAGATTATAGCTATAGCTATCATATAATACCTAAGTAATAACCAGGTTATACTTATACTAATTATTTTATTTATTTTTAGTTTCTATATTCTTAGTTTGCGTCTCTAATGAATTATTTTTTGTTAAATTTTACACAAATAAAACCAAATTATTAAACAAGATAATTAATATTATAGTTTAAAAAACATCAGGAGTGCCGGGTGGCTTCTTTTCTAAAATTATTCTCATTTATATAAGTACCTATCTACTCTGTTATGTATATGATTATTGTACCTTGATGTTTAGACTGTATATTTTAATTAAAAATTAAAAAAAAATCAAATGTAACTATTAAAATAAGTAACTAGGTAATTTTTTTTTTTATAAGATTGAAGTTTTATTTTTATTTACAGAGGAAGTCCTGTACCAGCAGTTACACCAACTAGAGGATTACACACACCTTCAGTCATTGATCGTGCAACATCTTCTATTGAAAGTCTAACTGAATATGAGCATAGAGATAATGTAGTATCAGGCAAGTTCAAGTTATAACTGCGTAATTTAAACTAATAATAATCTTATAATAATTATGGGATATAGCTGTATCAGAATCATACGAAAGTGTTCACGAGATGACTGAGGAAGAAATAGCTGAAAAATTATTGGAAAGTGCTGAAGTTATTGAAAATAATGGGAAAAATGTCATAGGGTAAATAGTAAATTTATAATGATCATATTTAACTAAAACTAACATATTTTAAATTTTGATAGTGTTAACTTTAAACGTTTTGTTCCAAAATGTGATTTTATTAAAAATTCACTGGTATTTCAAACATTACAAGAAGAACAAATTTTTGACCAAAAATCAGAGCAAGAGCAATTAAAAAAGTGTCCAACAAAAAGATTTTCAACATTTTTGACGCCACCAAATAGGCCTAAAATCAGACCACCGGAGAAAAAAAATCTTGAAGAAGTAAAACAAATTGAGGTGGAGGTGAGATATATTATTAAGTAATACATTTTTATACATTCTATTTGTAAATCAATAAACATTAAGGTAATGTGCATAGATATATGAACTATTAAAGTATCTATTGGTTGTGATGATTATTTCATTAAAAAAAATATATATTTCTGGTATCTAGGTAAATGAATCTGCAAATCAGCTTGTTGAGGAAAATAAATCAAAATCTTGCGAACAAGTATGTACAAACTGTAAATGTAAATTAAGTGATATAGAAGATTGTATTATACCTACGGATACAGTAACGGAAATAGAAAAATATGATAGCGATCATAACATAGAAGAGCATGAAGAGACTTTGGATAAACACATTGAAAACGAAATTGAAAGACAGGAAGAGCATCAATGCGGGATTGATCAAGAAAAAGTAGAAAACATTATTATAAATGAGGTAGATATAATAATTTATGCACTTTAATAAATGAGTACTGAGTACTTATATTTAAACATATTAAGTACTTTAAATTTTTACTGATAAGATAATTTAAATTTGTAAAAGTATGATTTAAAATAGTAAGTATTAATTAATAAATAAAACGCAACTGTAATAATTTTATTTAAAATGCACATCTATATTGTTTAGGATTTAATTGAAAAAATTGAAGAAACATGTGAATCAAATATTAATGAAGTGAACAAAGAGCCTGAGAATACGTTTGAAAAGAGTATATTAAATATTCAAAATCAATTGTCTGCCATTCGAGAATTACCACTACAGATACAAAATCATATTTCATTGTTAGAAAAACAACTTTCGGATATACTCTCACACAAAATACAATCAATTGAAATATCTGAAAATAACCAAATTAAAAACATTGATAATGAAGAAGACCAAGAAGAAAATTTAATCGAACAGGAAAACATCGATGACGGGTCACAAAAGACATATGATGATGAAGTATTGGAGTCAGTTGATGAAATATTTGAAGATGTTCAAGAATTGGAATCAAATGGAATATCAGAAGACAATAATTCTAATGAAGAAGCTGAAGATAGAGAACCTAGTGGAAGGCCAATATATCCTCTTACACCGTTACCAAGACCTATTGTATTACCTGGTGGTCGCAAATGGAGATGTCCTAAAGATGCTTACAATGAAAAATTTATTGCTGAAACATTGATATCACAAGCTGAAGTTTTAGTCGGTTCTACATTGGGGTAAAAATTGAACTTTTAAAATTTTAACATTACATTTAAGAATTATCTATTTATACATGCCTATTTCCTTATGTACGATGGATAAATCTTATGGTCTTATTTAGCCTATATTAGTTATGTATTCCTATATAACGTACAATTTACATATATTAAAGTTATATTATACTTAGAGAAGAATTTTAGATTTAGAGTAAGGAATGAACTAGTTTTAAAATGGTGTTTTTATTTTATATCTATCATCACGTTATGGAGCTAGAATATTTGTTTCAGTCTATAAGTTTGAAGCTTGTTTTTTAAAATTTGATTTTGTTGGTAGTTTGAGAGTCAAAACTAGGAAATTTTTAAAACTTTTTTTAATAATTGGACAAAATTAACAAAAAAAAAAGTTGTCAAGTGAGTAAACTTCTGCTGTACATTTGATGACGAGTGGGTTAGTGTTATAAGTGTGCTAAATTTAAATTCAATGATTTATTATTGTACACGTAAAATAATTCTGACCGTTTCGGTCTGTTAGCCAATATAATTACTATATATAATTTGTGGTATAATTGTTTTTATTGATATAGTTATTAAAGCCGTAAGTACTTAATTTTACTTTTAGCACTACGGTAGGTTGATATCATTTTTTCTTGGATAATGTAGTAGGTTATTATAATAATATACATTTATACCATACTATAAAAATGCATACTTAATGGTGTAACAAGCACAGTATCCTGGGTAGGGGGGGGCTACAGACCCATATAAAACATTATTTATTTTGAGGGGGCTATTAGAATATTTGGAGGCTAAACTCCCCAACCTCCCTAGTTGCGCTTATGTTAATAGGTACTTGAAATGTAATTTTATCTTTCTGTAAATATCTACCATAAAATAGCAAAAATATATTCGTAATATAAATAGATATTTTCTTAAAATAAATCAAAAATGTCTTTACATTTAGTAAAATGTATAATATAATAAACGTAAAAGTTTGAAATTTTCACGAATAATGTTTTTAAATTATAACAAAATAACATAATATATCGTTATTTATTGTTTAAATAAGTAATTTCCATCCAAATTTTAATTTAAAATGTTTATAAATATTAATTGCCTTTATATACCTATTTTTTATATTTTATAATTTCAGCACGAACTTGTGAAGAATCTTGTATTAGTTTTAAAAACTTAGACATGAAAAGAAAAGTTTTTATTAATTTCTAATTTCAAATACATATACAAAAAATGTGCCAATATACTATTAATATTTTTATACAAATATAAGAAATTTTTTTGTGAGATCTTATGTTAAATTTTCTAGAATTTTAAGTTTTTACCCATTCATAATTTTTTTATTGCCATTTATAAAAAAAAAAATGATCTTAATTATTTATAAAAAACTCAAAAAATTCAAAATAATTTGAAAATTTTAATGTAAATATTTAGTAAGAATTTCAAGTTTCTGTGGTTATTCGTTCATAAATTATAATAAAGAAATCAATTTAGTCAAAATATAGTTTAGTGTAAAAAATTTCCGTTATTGTAATCGAATTTTCAAATTTGATCTCTCTAAAGTACAAACTAGATTCAATTTGCTATCTAAAATTAAAACCACCCTCGAAGTTGAAAATCAGAATCATTTTATCGACCACTATCGTGTACTTGTACACACATACAATATAAATCAACATATCATTATAAAATAATCAAATATTCATAGCTCTGCTAATAATAGAAGAATGAAAGTATTTACGCAAATATAAATTTTTACTTCATCATCTTTCAATTTTATTTATTTGTTTTAATTTTCTATAGAAACAAGCCATTTTTACCAAGTATAATTTTTCAAAGCATATAGGTTCTTTTTGAGTTATTTAGATTTATTTACTTGTGTTGATAATAACGTTTTTAATTTTAGTAAACTAATCAGTAATCAGTAGTCCTTAATATTTTATACAAGCTGAATAATTTGTAAACTGCTATCCTGTTTAGTATTTTAAATAAAAAAGAATATTATTTTAGATTAAACCACTAAATCATGTACCTCAATTTTTTTCTGCTTGGTACGGTTAATGAGCGTTTATATAATATCAATTATAATATACCTATACTATTAAATAATGTAATATATAATATAGTGTTACCTATATAATTTAACAACAATTATTGATTATTTTATTTTTTAATTCATAAAAGGATATTTATATTAACTTGGTAAATAATTAAAAAAAATTGTTCTTAACATTAATAATAATTTTTATTTATAGGGTTAATTTTAGAAAGTATGAACCACCAAAATTTGATTTGTCGAATTCAGCGGTATATAAATTAGTACATAATATTGAGAAAAAAAATACTGGGGGCATTGAAAATAGGCCTGAAGTAGTTGCGGCCGAAGAAGATTTTTATTACCACAAACCAGTAATATGAATATTTTATAAATTTTCTTCCCATTAGATTGTATTAATAACTTGTAATTATGTACATTCAGATTGACGCAAGACAATTCTATTTAGCTACACTACCACAACCAACTACGGTAAGTAACTAATATCTTAATTTACCTAATTATTACCTATAATTACTTAATAGGTACTTAGGTATTAAATATTACAATTTATAATGCAGTTTTAGGGATACCTACCTATTATTGTAAATTAAGAGGAAATATTTTTATGTTTTTTTGGACGTAGCCCATTCGGCTCCCGTTTTACAAAAGGGTCAATTCCCAAATGGCTCCTGTCGAAAGGTTTTACACGCAGGTAAGTTCCCAAACGGCTTCGGTTTTTTACGACACAAATTCTTTCCCACTTCTTATAGATTTAGGACTGTCTCAAAAGAGGTGTGGTTAAAAATGTGTTGTTGTTTTTAGTTAAATTATAAAAATTATATCTTGTAAATTAAATGTTAAAAAATAGAAAAATTGTAAAAAAATGTATGTACATATATGGTAAAATAATAAAAAAATCATACAATAGGTAAATTTTTGACACACAGTTTTTTTATATAATCTATGTTTGTTATTAAATTCAATGAAAATTCTTGTATGCATCAGTATATCATCGACTTAAAATCGGTATATCGGTATTAACAGTATTAACAGTCAGCCGTTTGGAAATTTTATCGGCTCGTAATACCTTTTTCCTACAGGAGCCGTTTGGGAATTGACCTGTTCGTAAAACTTTTTTCGACGGGAGTCGTTTGGGAATTGGGAATAAGCAAACAATGGACGGAAACCGTTTGGGATACACCGGTTTTTTTAACTCTTGTTACTAGGATTATTTTGTATAGTTCTAGTTCTGAGTATAAATGTATAATAATTACTTGTTTTTAATTTTAGGTCCCGGATTTTGAAACAGATAATCAACATGGACATTAGGTATTAACTATTTTTTTTTTTTTTTGTAATCCAAAGTAGTATTCTGTTTTAAAAACATTATTTGATTTAATTAAATTTATTATTTGTTATGCTTAACATTTTAGTTAATATTATAGGAAATGTTAGAATATCACACAGTGTACCTAAACCCTTTAATTGTATTAGGTTTAAGTCTTATTTTTTAATGTATAAATAATTTTATGTTAATTGATTCTTAAATGTTTGCTTTGATTATTTTAGTAGATACATATATAGTGTTAAAACTGTAAGAATTTATTTTTAATTTTTAACAGGTATCTGCTATCTAATCAAACATTGTTTTATAGTACCAAGTTATCCTATAAAATGTTTTAAACTAGTTCAAAATCATAATGATTATTAAAAATAAAAACAACATAGTATCAATTTTTAATATATTATCATTCCTATCTGACTATGTCTAATACTGAAAATTTTATAGATTCATGATTTAATATTTATAAATAATTAGTATTTAAACTTATATTATTTAATAATGAAACATAGTTTTAATTTAAATTAAGTTCAAATACATATTATGAAGATATACTATTAAAGCATTATCAATTTATAAGACTATAATTGCTTATAAATACATTTTATATTTATAAAAAAATAAAAATAATTGATAATCCAAAATTAGAAATGAAACTAAATATCAGATAAGTTCAGCAGATTAAAATTTTGTTTGGTTGAAGTACAACTTATAAGCCATGTTACTACCAAATTCAACAACAAGTAAATTTAATTAAAACCCATATAGTATTAATTAATTATATTACAATTATAAATAAAAATCTAGTTCAAATATGATTAAAAATTGATTTAATATTTTAAATATTGAATAATGATAATAAAATATTTAAAAATGTGAAAATAAAATGTATCAAAAATTACAGAAATAAATAGTAGAATACCTTTATTTATTAATCTATATAATTAAAAATAACTTATCACAGAATACAAAAAAAAAAAAAAAAAATTAAATATAAGATTAAAATTATTGTCGTTTTTCTAAACTTTTATATTTTGCTTCCAATCTCTTAGCATATGCATCCAACTTAAACGCTGCTTGTTCTAGCTTAGAAACACTATCTTCAATCTGGTCAATTTGAGAAAGGTATGGTTCTAACGATTTATCTAAATAATAATAATAAAAAAAAAAAAACAAGTAAATAAAAATTTAAGAGAAGCATATATTTGTAATAGATAAATACAAAATAAAATTATAAGTAATGGTAAGAAAAGGGAATGTCAATAAAAGTTGCTAGAAGTATTATTTTTTAAATGTAATAAAAATTTTATATGCATTACATTTTTCATTTAGTTCAATGATTTGTTTACCAACATCTGAAGCAATTTGTCTATAAGATGCATATTTTTGCATAGTTACTTTATTCATAGTTTCCAATAGTTTATAATCCTCCTATATGAAATAAATAAAAATTTCATTAGACATACATTATTTTTTTTAACAATAAATATTTTATACCAACCTCAGTAATATTAAGTTCTCCCATCAAATATTCAGATGTTTTTTCAAACATTTTAGTAGATAATAAGCTTAAATTAGGATCATGAGGATCATTACGTTCAAAACTACTAGTGCTAGTCGAGAGAGTTGGTCCTAAAAAGTAATAGATAATTTTCAAACTTTGTTTTATAAATTAATCACAATAAATAATAAATAAATTATTATATGTTATATTTTCTAGTAATATTATTTTAATGGTAGTATGGTACAATTGTTTAGCAATTATATAAACAGGAATTTAATTATAAACTTTGAATTAAATATTATTCTATCTATAAAATACCAATCTCACTAAAAAATTCAATGAAAGTAAATTTTGAGCATATGTCTCTATGGCACATCAAATATACATCTAAGCTATCCACAATAACATTTTCTTAATTATTTTTAGTGAAAACATTTCTTTAGTACATATTATGTATCAAAATTTTTTAACTATTCTTAAATTATTCTATTACATATTAGGCTTTAATAGTAACACATTCAATAAAAATGTATGTCATAATTAATTTATAATTATTAAAGGGGATTCTTTTATCAAACAATAGTCATTATTTCTAAATATATTAGCATTTTGAAAATATATTTTGTTAAATAATTTTCAATTGAAATAAAACAAATTTTTTTTTACATAAATTTATAACTTTTTATGTTTTTTTGAATGATAACATATACTTTTAATTTCATATTTGAGGCAGAATAATTTTTTGGAGTATTTTAATATATGAAAATCGAAATTTGGACAAGTAGTTTATGAGTTATGAATATTAAAAGTTTAGGAGAGCAGAGCAGTAGGTCAACATTTTACGAAGTTTCTTCATACTACTTCATTTTACTTACCTAAACTTAAAATACTTATAAACAGTTATAACTTATAACTCTTAAATCATAAATTACTAATACAAATTTTGATTTTTGTATATCAAAATACTGAAAGAAATATATACTGTTGTCCAAAAAAGTTAAAAAGTTAGAAAATTCTAACAATAAAAAATACTAAATAAATTTTGTTTTACTTTGACTGGAAATCATATAACATTTTTTTTTCGAAAACATTAATAACATTTTGATATAATGAGTTTTGTTTGATAAAATAATTACTCAGTGTATTCATTATCAAATACAACAGTGTATAAGGTCAGACAAATAATTAATTATATGTTTAAATTCTCTGACATTTAATAATGAAGCTTCTTTTACATGAAAAATGTTTTAAATTGTATTAATAATTATTTCTTTTTTTATGAATTTCAAAATCAGTCGATAATAGTTTTTTTTTATATTATGAGTATTGTACCAAAACAGTTATGTATCACTAAATAACATAAGTAAATAATCATTAAATAATCAGATATTTTTAAACAGTATATATTTTCAATATTTAAAACAATGTTTAAAAATTGTTAGAATAAATTAATTGTAGCAGCTAAGTACATGAAAGTAATTATATCAGTTTATAAAATAATATTTTTTTTTCACCTCTTTTGGGAGATTCTTCTACACATGAAAAGTCTTCAATTTTATCTTCCTCGGACATAATTACTTAGCTAGTTAAGTATTAGATACAAAATTATCTGATGGATCACTAATATTTTTTTTCTTATAGTGCCTGAGAACTGCAAATAATACATTTTAACATAACAATCAAACTATAAATATGTCTAAATTAAAAATTAAATAAATATTTTTATGATATTATGTAACATTATTAATGTTATGTAGAATATATTTTATAATGTAATAATAATATAATATACAGTCATAAAAGTTTAAGTAAAATCAAAAATGAACCTTTATAATTACTTTTTATCTTTTTGAATTGTATATTACTAGTTTGTAATTTGTAACAATTTGATTTGAACTTTTACATTCAGATTTAAAAACAATAGAAAACTCCTAAAGTTAATACTAAATATGAAATAATTGAAGTATAAATTTTGCAATTTGCAGTGTTTGCACCTACCACAGTACTATGGCTAAAAATGATAATATTAAATATTATCATAATACTATTATCATTTATCATAGAATAGATTAAATTTAAAAATTGTAATCAATTTAATCTATTCTGTTATTATCATGGTCTTTGAAGATAGTAATTAAAATTTAAAATAGATTTTAAAATCTTCCACGATTTAACTCAGATTTAAGATGTATATTATATTATTATAATATTATATTTTAAATCGTGGAATATTCTAAGGTCGTGGCTATGATGGTGATGCCATATATTTTTGTAAATGTTGTATAAGTGTTATCACTATTCACAAGTATTTAAATTTGAAGTCTAATAATATTAATATTATATTACATTTTTACGCGGAGTATGAACCAAGATTGAAGAATGTAATATCCATCCTATTGTTATATTTTAATAAGGAACAATAGTTGCTGGTAATATTACCCATTCAATTAATATTGCGAATTTAAGTCTTGAATTAATAAGAATTAAATTTTAAACATTTGTAATATAATATCCAGAAATTGTTTTGTTCCTCATTGTCATGAAGGTTACAAATCCCAAATTAAAAAAAAAATAAATTAATTACTTGGAATAAAACATAAAACAATGTTCAAAGCGCCAAAAGTAAGTTGCTAAAATCTAAATTACATTCGTTTTAATTGAGCCTACTTAACTTACATTTGTACCTACACCTAATTTATAAATATATTTTGTTTTTCAATTATAATCTATACTTATATATTTTAAATGTATTGTGATATAGGATGTACTACTTCTGGAGAAATGGACTTAAACAATCTAACGGATTGATACAAAATTGTGTCCTGGGATTGATAGTGTATGTGAAAAACATTTCGAGAAACTTACATATCTAGATATTTTGAAACTAAGATGCCTGATGGTTCAATTAATCGAATAGAAAGGAGTAGGTTATCATTAAAAAAAATTCAATTCCATCAATATTTCCAGATTTGTCACAGAACGTAATTAAGAATAAACAGATTAAAAAACTTAAACTTAATAATATTTTATGTTCAATTTATAATATATCTGTTACTTATAATAATTTGCAAGATACTTTAAAAAGCATGGAATTATCAGCTGCGTGGTATTTTTGTTGTGCACATAGTTCATTGATATTAGGTTATTTAGATTCTAATCATGAACTAATAAAAAAAATTATTATTTCAAGTAATGACCTTAATTTAAAGGTATAATTTTTAATATTATCACTAAAATAATATCAACAACAACATATTTTAATATATTTCAGGAATTTATTAAAAATAAGCAAGTTAACATAATACAGATACCAGTTACATCTATTGATGATATTAAGAAAATTCTAAAAGCTGTTGATGATATTAAAATGTGTACTGGAGCTAAAATTGATAATTGGTATTTTTTTTAAAACTTGATTTTTAAATTTAAAGTTATTGATGGTTGTAATTTTTATATTATATTATTCAGTATGAAATCTGAACAATGTTGTGTCGAGTGTCCAAAAGAAAAGGAATTTTCTATGGACATTCAAGGATAACTCGAAAAAAAAAAAAAGACAGAAAACCAACTACAAAACTTTTTGTAAAGAATGTTTATTGTAATAACAGCTTAATGTAAAGTTTGTTAAGTTAAAAAGTCAGTAAGGGAAATCGAAAAAACAGGATTAAAGAAGCGAAAAGTTAATGGGTAAAATTTACTTGGCGAAGGTAAATAAATTAGGATAACTAAATGTGATATTAATTAATTAAAATGTTAATTTTTTTTATCTGTGATACATAAATGGATACTTAAAATAATGAAATATAATATAATGACTAATAACTAATAAGTTTAATTTTGTTGATACATATTTATTTTTTAAAATGTAAAAATAATTTTTTTTTTGAATCTAAAAATTAGTTTTTGAAACCAACAAAAATTAATTATTATAGTTATTTATTTATTCACAAATTTGTTAACAATAGTCTGATAAATTAACTTATAAAAAGTCTGCAGCACATTAAAGTAACTAGTTAAGTAAAAAATACAATTACTTATTAATTTGTTGATGTTCATCTTTTGGATAGTATTAAACTTTTTCTTATTACTCAAACTTGTCATTCTCAACTCAGAATTGAAAATTCTCTTTGACAAACAATTTTTATTTTCTATCAACTGTATAAATATTAAAAATAAATTAGTAATTAAATTATAAATCTGTATTGTATGCTATTAATTATTGATTTATGTATGTAATAAGTGATATTACTGATATTATTATATTTTGATAATTGATTTTTTATATTAATTGGTTACTTTATTTTATAAAATTATCTTTTTAAAATTTAATTTTTTTTTTTTAGAAATAGTTTTATTACATTTATAATTAGCACACAAGAGTTATTTGTTCTATGTTTAACTTGTATGAAAAAAAGTAATGAATTATAAATATGTCTCTTTAAATAGGATATAATTGACAAAATTAAAAATATTTGGATATTATTTTGTAGCTAAAAATTAAAAATAATTGTAATCCTAATAGCTCAGCCTTGAAAATTTATTATAAGATTTCTGAGAATTTGTTCTTCTAAAAACTCTCTAAAAGCAAATTATACACAATTTTTTTATAGACATAATTTGATATTAAAAAAAAACTTTTTGTTATTTTGTTTTAATTAAAAAGTATTGTTTATAGAAATTTGAAACTTTGAAATTTTTACTACAAATCTTTTGAAATATTTAGACTATCATAAGTTATTATAATATAGGTATATCATACAGTTTTATGGTAGGTCAGTAATGACTAATAAGTTAATAAAAATAATAATTATGACATAATAATTAATAATATTACCTATAGGTATTGCAATTTGGGATGAATGTTTAATTAAAAATCTGTAATTGTTTCTACACGCTATATTAATGTCATGTATAATTTATGTATGTGTAAATTTCAAGCTTTAAAAAGTTAATGTTAATTTAAAATTAAGTGATACCTAAAATAATTTCTATTCATTGCTAATTATTTTAAGTAATTTGACTTATATAATGATTAGTAGTTAATCTTACTTTACTAGATTAGAATTATTAGTTAGTAAGATTAATTTCCAAATTTTTTTTTTATTAATACTATGAGTACAATTTTGATGTTATCAGTATTGCAAAATTTGGTTGAGAAAGCACTTATACAGAGGACACGAGAATAAATTATAAATTCATGAGTTTTTTATGTATTTTTTTTTCTTCAAAAATTTACTTGTTAATTGGGACAAATAGAGGAACAAATATATAATATAATAAAATCAAAAATATAATTTAAATTTTTATAATTATAGATATACAATACAATATAGGTAATATAATAATGTATTAAATTATTTTGTCTCCTCGTGTAGTATTTTTTGTGACAGTATTTTTGTGCTGATAAATTAAAAAAACCGGGAATCTTGCTCTAATCTGCTGTTCAATTTTAAATAGACTCTGGTCGTTCCGCTTAAATCACACATTAAATATTTAACTTCAGTTAAATTATCATTTATCACTATTATAAACTCTTAGATAGATAGATTTGAAAGCAATAAAACGAAACAGAAATTGAAATCGTCACAAAATTACCCTCTCTAATATTCATAAATTATAAAATATATTATACCTAATAGTGATCTGAAAAAATAAAAATAATAAAAATGAAATAAAATCATTTGATGAATTACTTTGTAAAAGTTCTACTTAATATTGAGCAATTTTAACTTAATACTACTTTATTAAATGCATTTAAAAAACTATTAATAAGTTTAAAAAAAATTTAATGTTGGATTTTTTACGTAGGTAGGTATAAATTGAATGATCTATATCGAATTATTACCAAACATTTTTATTTCACCACGCAACTTAGCTATACGAGTACTCAAGAGAATTTTGAACAATATAGTTTCTTAACGTGAAACATTATATATGTTCGTCAGTCATCACGGAATATCCAAAACATCCCAAATTCTATTTTTTGTCTATTTAGAACCTGTATTAAATAGTATAAATGTATTCAAGTTCAAATATTTATATTTTTATAAAATAAAAATAAATCACTGAAATATTCAAAAAATTATTTTTTTAGTGAACTTTTATTTAAAGAAATATATACTTTTGAGGGCCAAACCAAATTAGAACTAAATTTATTTAATTTTATTTAACCGTAATATTACTAGCTGTCAATACCGACGTACCTTTGTTGAATGATTTGCATATTTTTGCTATATAAATAAAATTTAAAGTTAATCTAAATATTTTGAAAAATTGAAGGTGTGTTGTAAATAATGATAAACCTACCTAGTAGTATAAAGTCCCTAAGAATAGTATTTTTTTAATTACATAAAAATAACTAAAGTCATTATTTTTTGTTTACCTAAGTATATTCTGAACGTGGATATTTAAATTAGAAATATTTAGATATAAAATAAATTTTGCCTATTATTTTTGATAAACTTTTAAGTTGCTGTAAGTAAAACTTGTGAGGAACTTTAAACTTTTGGCCGAATCGAACACTTTTTATCAATACTAAAATTATTTTAAAATTTTAAATGTTTTACACATTTACTTTAAAATTAATCTAAATGTTTTGCAAAATTCATTATGTGTGATAAATAATTTTTATTTAAATTATAGTAGAATGCTTTTAATTATAATCATTTTTAAATTACATTAAAATATTAAAAATTGTTGAGGAAAATTTGTTATTTTACTCATTAATATTCAATGTCAAAATCATAGATTCAATCACTCATAAAAACATTATACACTTGACATTACGTTAACTTTTTTATTATATTCCCGTAAATAAATAAATATATTTTCGAGAAATCTTGTATATAATATCCATGTAGGTATACATTTTTATTAAATATAATTTCAAAAATGTCTTCAATTTTGAAGAATTTCGTCAAAATTCTCATATAAAAATAATGTATATTTTAAAAATTTTTAAGCAAGTATAATTTATTTATCAACGTGTTATAATGAAAATCATTTTCGTAAAACCAATGAATAATTAATTGCTCCACTTAGAATCTTAAAAATATTAATCTATAGGAATTACGTGGTATATATTTAAACTTATGTTAAATTTTAGTATATTTTTAAATAAATAATTAGATATAAGAATTTTAAATAAGAAATATGATGTAAGAGTAACTGTATAAAATTATAAAACAAAGTTATTGTTTTCGTAGTTTTTAATTTAATTGAAAACTGTCTCATATTTTCATGCAAACCAGTTAATTCTCTCACTATACTAATATTCCCATCAGTCATTGAATAAAAAATTATCTGTTCAACAGTTCAACAAATATTTCAATAATTCTATAGGGTTTTGCCTTCTTAGTGTTCTAATTACTGCTCATGTTTGATAGTAAAATACAATTTGTAAATTTAACCGAGTTGGCGCCTCATCAATATTATAGTTGTTACATACCGTGTGGTTAATAATTCTTTGAAAATGAAAACAATAGATAATTTATAGAAAGTAAGATTTTACTTAAAATATTGGTATATATTATTAAGTATTCAGTGTACACTATACGTTTAAAATATGTACACCATATTGTAGTAGGTAGATGAAAATGTATTGTAGGCAATAGGCATTCAAAGTTTGTCATACATTAATAAATGACAAGTTAATGAACTTTTTGGTTATTTTTCTATAGCATGTTATTATTCATTATATAAAACTTAGTTATTTACCAAGCTACTTGAACATTTTTTTTTAAACTATATCAGTTCCATATAATTTCATAGTACCTAATCAAAATATTTTGTATTATGACCCGATAGACGTTATTATTACACAATACAGTTAATATTTAATTGAATTAGTGGCTTGTATTTACAAAACTATCGAAAAATAAAAATGTTTCATCAAATTAGAAAAACGTTAATTGGTATAGGTAATTATACACAATGTCAATATCTAATAATAATAATAATGATAATAAATATAATAAAATTTTAGTTATAATATTTTTTTTTTTTTCCAAATAGCTATCTATCTATTATTTATTTTACTTTTTTAATTAATTTTAATAATATAAATAAAATTAATTTTAACTTAACAAAATTGATATTTATTACCAATTAAGCTTAATTTTTTTTTAAAAAAGTAACTTGCCCATCTTCGAATTAGTACCATCAATTTTGATAATTTTTCTTATTTTTATGATACTTTAAGCACACGGTATACAGCAGTCACTCTGTCCTTCCACAATGGCATAATCTGCACCGCGCTCTTGGTTGATAACGTGAAAGAGGATATGCGCATTACGGTCGAGTTTTCGTCAGTGTTGGCGCATTTTATATATCCGGAGAAGCTTCAAAAATAAAACGTAGAGTTTAACACGCGCGCGCGCTTACGTCTCTGTTCTAAAAATGCATTAGTCTTGGCTCATGTCGGTTGAGTGTTGACCACTATTATTAACGTCGGGAAATTATAAACGAAAATAATTAGACAAGTATTTAAAATAAATAACGGCCAAAACTCATAATAGATCATTATTTTATATATCTGAATTAATTTTTATACGGACATACCTATTAATTTTTTTGTGACAACGCGGATTTATTTAAATATTTAAATGGCTCAACTAATAAATTTGAAATTGTCCAGGAACGATCAATCATCTCCGTGGGGATTTAGATTACAAGGAGGCAAAGATTTTGGGACACCATTGCTTATACAAAAGGTAAGATTTAAATGATTCTTTAATTCATTATTGTATTTAATTGTTTTTTTATAATTTAGTGATAAGTGTATAGTGGTTACTGGTTAGGTAATAGTAAAAATAACAATAGTTGTTCATTAAAATATAAAATTTAATGATCGTATTTTTTATTAACCTAGTTTAAGAAATTGTAATTTATATATATTATAAGTTCATAAGTATAAATAAATAATACATTAGCCGATTTATTTCAGGAAAAAATATATTATATTATAATGGTTATATTATGCTATTATTACAATAACATTTAAAAAGTTCAATTTTAAAGATAGATAATATACTAATTTAATTTTTATATCAATATTATCTTAGGTATACTACGGGGTATACTATGAAATTAAATTAAATCAATGTTTAAATATTCATTTTAGTAAATAATAATACTATTATAATATAGTACAAGTTTATTATAGTTTAAAAGTGTTTAAATATTGTACATGTCTAAATTAAAATTGTATCATGGTTATTATAAATTTAGTTTAAAAATTATAGCATTTAAAAATAATGGTTTTAATTCCATACTCATTTAATTAAAGTTTGGATTGAAAATAACTCAGGAGGATTTACAAATTCAAAAAAATTTAATATCTTTAAAATATAGAATTTAGGTATTTTAAAATACGTATAGATATAATTTTTAATTTATATTTTCTTTTGAAATAGGTTAAGAAATAGGTTAAGTTCAACCCATCGCCCAAATATAAATAAGCAAAGTGAAGGATTAGGTATAAAATTATGAATGAACTTGAGTAATCTATTTTTTTCATTTTAGTAAAGTAGTACATATTTGTAGGCATATTACACAGATATATTTTACTTTAATTTAAATTGACCTTTAAATTGTTTTTCTATAGTTGCCCACTTTAATAGTTTTTGTGTATTATTAATCGTATTAGTATAGCTAAATACCATTAATTTCCTAATTAATTATTTAAATTTGTTTGTTTTTATATTTTAATAAATTAATTATTACTTCGGTGATTTAATTTCCAAGTAAATTGTGCTTATCTATAGTTCGTTCAACAGAAATTCCATTCAATAAAAATCGAAGCATCGAGAGTATTGAGACCATTCCATTAGTATAAGTTACCATACTCGTATTGAGTCTTTTCTATTTATGTAGTTGTACGTATTAGCCTTCTGTAATTTGGGCAAAGTTCCCACTGTCACAAATTGTTCGATTGTTATAATCGCCTATCACGAAATCAATTTGAAATCAACTCGATTTACCATTTAATATCGATCATAATTTATTTTATTACATCCAAATTATATATTTTTGGTCTTTTTCATTGCAAAATTGAGAATAAACTTTATGGTCCAGAAGATTAGCATGGGTAATTAGATGTGGTATATTGGCAGTCAAGCAGAAACAAAATAACCGAAAAATCTATTATGTCCGTGATGACATTTTGCGGCTCTACTTCATCACGATTCTCCCACGATTACAATGACCTCTGTAGGCTGTATATTACAAGATACATCTAACAATATGATGTACATATATTTGTATTCATAGTTTAAGATTGGGTCATAGGCCATAGCTCATAATACAGCACTATGGGTTATTATAGATAATTGAAAATTAATGCAAAGTATTTTATATTAATTATAATATTATTATTATATTTTATACAGATGCCTTTAATTAACCTTTCTACAACTTCCAAGAATTTTAGGTCCTAAGGGAATAAAAAAGTTTCTAATTACATTTCTATTAAGATTTAATAGTATACCTGTAAACTGCAGTTGTGGTATGTTAGGCAAGTAAATTATTTTTAATATATTTATAAGTTTATAATGTACCTACCATTTGATATTATAATTTACGTATTCTGATGAAGTACCATATGAAATTATGAAGTAATATTGTGTTTTAGTATATTTTATATCACATAAAAATAATATTAAAAATTATCATTTAAATTATTGAAAATCTTTTTATCAGTAATTCCATAATGTACCTGATATAAAAAATATATCTCATTATAATATATGATTATTAGTTTTGATTTTTGACAATAACATAAAAATAAATGGTTGAAGGCAGTTAATCTAAAAATAAGTCCCGTGTACTTAATTGTTAAAGCAGTAAATAATAATGAAATTATTTGAAATTTTTACCTAAAATATTTGTGATTTGAAATATGCATAATATGTATGTTTGGTACACTGCGTATATAGGAAATAGATAGCATAACAATTACATATATATATAACTTGTATATACTCAGTGGATAGTTAATTACAACTAACAATAATTAGATATTTAAATATTTAATTATTTTATTAATTTTATAAGTTTTAGAACGATAGTTAATTAATTTACTACATATTTTAAACGGTATAAAGTTTATTAGAAATTAGAATATAATACGTAACAAAAAACTATTTCAACTTATATTCGTTCACAAATGGTAAAACACTTGTTTAAACAACGACACTTGTATATATTATTATTAATATTACGTTAACACTGTTTACTTGTTGTGGACAATAAAAATTAATAATACGACCTTTATTCCTATGCGTTAAAAAATATACTAAATTACTTAGACGTTTATTAAATTCTATAGTACCTATATATTATAATACAGTCATTTATTTTAGATTTTAATATAAGTAGATGAGTGTAGTATTGTAACCAAAATCGTTTACAAGTAGTGGTCGTTAAAATGATTTTAACTATATTTGTTAATAATTTTAAAAATGAAGTGAATAATTTTAAATTTTCAAAAATAAAATCATATTTTATTTTTATTTTTGAAAAAGGAATTACAATAAAAAAACTTTTATTTTTGTGAAATGTAAAAATTTAAAAACTATTTATTCTTATTTAATTGAACATCGAAAACAGGTATTGAAATTGACGATAATTTGTACCAATAAATGCATGATACTTCCTCTATTATAACATCTACTAAAATAACATAACATAATTTTCACAATAGCATTGACAATAATTTTTCTTAAAAAAATCGTACTTGACAATTTTTTTTAAACATAGAAAATTCTAGTGTTTAAGTTAAAAAGAGTATTTATAATATTAAAAAGTATAGTAGATATTTAACATAGTTTATAGTCCGAGATATTAGTTATTAATTAGATTTATTATACCTATTGTATATTTTGCTCAAAATGAGACAAAAAATAGTTATTATTACAATTACTTCAATAATAATTCATCGTTTTAATATAATACATTAATACGATGAATTTTCGAATGTATTAGGCAATTGTTAGGTTTTAATATTGCATATAAAACGCTAACTAGGGAGATTTAAAAATGGATTGTTTTAGATGTGATCACACTTTTTTAGCCAAAATATATGATCTATTTATTTTTTTATTAAAATGACCAGTAGTAAGCAAAATAAAATAACTAATATAATATTATATAATTAAAAAAAATAAAATATGTCTTTTTCACATTTTGCAATAATGAGTGGGTTTGTATTTATCATTTATATATTTATATAGTGCTTTTGATTTTATATATGAGGACAGCAGATGTTAGTGTAGTTTATATATTGCTATAATATATTTTACAATAAAATTTTTCTTATGTATTTATTATTGTTTGATTTGTTAATATTATTGAAAATACACTATGCTGAATATTTGTTTCACTATATATTATGTTTAATGAGATTTGAAAATTAATGGATTACTCGATTGAGTTTTTAAACGTGTTATATATACATTTAAACGTATAGTGTATATTTGTAAGTTTGTAAGAGATGTATTGACGTCGTTATTGGTCGTAACATACGAATGTTTATAATATGTTTGCAAAATCTAATTTCCGTTTGAAGTCATCCTGTAACCTCTCAACCCTTATATAATGTTATTTTGTTGATAGTTCGCAAAAAAAAAATGTTATTGGATGTTTGTTTTTCCATGATATAATCATTGTATCCATTATTTTGATGGAAATAATTATTTAATAGTTTTTATATTTTACATAACGTATAGAATTAAAACAGTATATTTTAAAATAATGTTTTTACTTAGATTGAAGAGTTATTATATTACATACTAAAAATTATTTTTAATTTTTAAGGTTTTTATTTATAGTATTAAAGCAGAGTACTTAAAAAAATGTTTTGTATTAATTAGTTATACATAATAGTATTTTATTTATAACTTATAAATTACCATTAAATAAAATTTAGGTTGGAAGAATGAATAGTGTTAATGAAAAGGTAGAAAAGTATACATTATGTTGAAGTAGTGAAATATAAATTTGGTCAAAAACTATTGATTTATTATTTAATGTGCTATTTTAATAGATTGTATATTTATTATAACAAAAAATATATATATTTAATGTGTATACGAATTTGTTAAAATTTTCATAAAAATGTTCAGCTTTAAATTACAAAATAATTATGTATAAGTCTTTAAATATATATATAAGTTCAGTAAAATTGAATTATATATAAATATGATTTATTTTCAAAGATTGAGTGTATTTTTAAACTTTTAAAAGGTTTAGAAATATATTCATTGTCAAGTTAATTAACTTGTTTAATATAAAAATATTTGAGTACTTCTTTATGTGTATATCAGGTACAATTATATAATAATATAAAATACATATACTCGATAACACTTTTATTTTTTCCTCAAGATTTCATTACTTTTAACTATAGTTTTTAGATACCTATATTTAAATTAATTTAATTTAATTGAATCAGGTTGTTTTCTTTCCAAGTTTCAATTAACCAATGAAAAAATAGTGGGTATTTTTTAAATCATTAGTTAATATGAAAGGTATATATATTAAGTGAGTGAATATTGATTTAAACTTTAAGTTAATAATAATATAATTAAATCAACATAATACAATCAGATAAATGAACATTTTGTTATTAAGTTGTTTTGAAGTCAAACAAAAAAAAGTTAAAAACGTGAATACATATAATTTTTTGAATTATTAATTATGTTTATTATTTACTCAGAATAAGCAGGAGGATGATTATTTAAATACTCAATAATTAATTTATATATATTATTAATGTATTTATCTACAAACCTCATCAACGATAATAAAATTAAAACTAATCAGTTATACAACTAATCACTATACAAATTAAATATGATGTAAGATATTATTATACAATTTTAATATTAAGTTAATTTTAAATATTTCGGAAATATTTTTTTGGGTTAATGATATTAAGAAAAACAATGTAGAACGGTTCGAATGTTCGGGAGCTATGCCAGAAAGTGAAGTGTGCACAAATTTTGTTTTGGCAAAATATTGGTCATAGTAATTAAGTTTACTAGATCATATTATATAATATGATTTAGCGAATAAATAACCTCGACATTTCTACCACATTAGAAAATGTGTTTAACTCTTCATATAAATTGACTATTTGTTTTTATAATTTATGGAACTTCAAAAAATTATTGTAAGCATCTGCTATCATAATAATATATACGAAAAATGCTTTAACATCATTTATATAGTAGATTTTTAGACATCTGTGCTATCAAGTAAATATTATATAAATAAATCCAACAATAAAATTCATTTGGAAATAGCTTAATAGAATCCAAGTAGATAGTTAAAAATACATTTTTGAATAAAGTTAAACAAAAACTAAAAATGGGTGTACTTTTAAAAGAAACAGTTTAGAAATTATTTTTATTTGTTTTTAATGGGTTCACCTATTTGTATATATAAATATATATATAGACGTGTTTATAAATAGGACGAGACAAAGCATATATAATATGTAATAAATAAATAAATTAGATTTAGACATTTAATGTTTATATAAAATTGTTATCTAAGTTCAGACACATTTACAAATGTCTCCTAACTCCTAAGTATTTGAATTATACACATTTTGTATTTTAAGTAAATATATATCTTTGATAATATTAAATATTATTTTTGTTTATATATTTCTTTAAGTTTAGTGAATTGAGTTACATAAACAACATTCAAACAACATTTAAATATGATTCATGTGTGAATTTTAATAACATTATTTATAATATAATATTAAAAAGAGTATAGTTTTACTTTTGAAACTAATAAAAAAAATATTAATGCTTAGGTATTAAAATATTAAATATTATTAAAAACGTAATCAAATATCTTAAATATAGTTAATAATAATCATATCTGATATTAGATTTTACAAATAATAATGAAATTATTTAAAATTTAAGTAAATAACTTTTTAAATTATCTATAGGTTAAGGTCAACAACAATAAATGTATCCTACCTCAACTTGTTAGAGTTAAATTTAAATTATTATTTGCACTATTTTTCTAAAACTTACACTGTGAACAAAAATGCTAGGTTGTAATGCCAACAGTCCTATAAATAAAATATCTTAATTTGGTTGAATGAAGCCAAATATTTTACCATTATAAAACGCTTTAATTATTATTTCTATAAAATGAATATTATATATTTATGTTTTACATATCATTATTTAAGTAATATTTCATTTTGATGAGATATTTTTCCATGAATTCTATGCATACTTAACTAATTATTATAGGTATAATATAGGCCTCTTCTTGTTTTGTTGTAACAGATGATAAATCCAAAAAAATGTTTTGAAAGTTAAACAAATGTTTAAAAATAGCTCAAAAATAGTTAAAATATTTTATATCTATAAAATTATAATATAAATATTTTGCGAAAACTTCAAGTTAATATATATAGTTATTTATTTTTGATTTACTAAAAAAAATTATTTATTTGAAAACTGGTGATGCTTAAATATTGAAAACTCCTGTTTTTTCCGTAATATTTTTTTAGTTTTTCACGATTATTTTGAAAAGTATCAGAAGTTTTTACTAATCTATTACTAGAAATCACTTTCAAAGTTTAAAATTTAATCAATTTCTTTTCATTCCAAAATGCGGCGATAAAAAACACATTAGTATGGTATTATAAAATTAATACAATATTATTGCTAAGCTCATAATTTAAAATGTTTTAGTTAACTGATAACTTATATTATTATCGTTAAAGAATGAACAACTAAAACAAATAAATAATATATTAAAATATAATATTATCATGAAAACATATATATTTAAAGATTTTATTTGCTAAAAGAGTGGAAGAGGATGTCTCTGTTGGCTTTTTCTTATAGATACACAACTGATATTAAGTCGTGGTAGGATTTAAAAAAAAAACCTTTCATGAAATAATAAAATTTCCCATTATTAAAAAAAAGATGTCATAAATAAAAAATGTTTAATATTTTATTAGCACTACAAATTGTATAAAGTATTAAAATAAAATATATCATAAAAATATTTTATTTTAAGAAGTTATTCATTTTTTTTCTTCAGAATAATTATTTAATTTTTTATTTAAATGTTAATCTTGAATACACAATACATAATACTCATAGAACACAACACTGAGTGTATAATATATTATGTACGTGAATGTGATATGACTTTATTGAATCTTGATTCTGTGTTTAATAAATAATGAAAGCCTATAATAATAATACAGATTACAAAATATATTAAGTTTCTGTAACAATGTGATTATTATTATCCATTTTAATTATTTTTTTGTGTTATTTTATTACATATTTATTTAATAATATATTAAGTATACCTGATTCGTAAAAATACATTTCTTTATTAAATCTGTGGTTTTGAGTAATTACTAAGATTATAGTTTTTGTGGCATGTAGATTTTTAATTTTTATTACCTCAATATATAGATGATAGGTACGTTTTTTCTGTGTTTAAACCAAGCATAGATCAAACATTTTACATGCGTTTTGTTATATATATATATATAGTACACTTTTTAGCAATAGAGATAGGTAAGTAGTAATACGTGACTCAATTATAAAATATTAGAAAAACTAGTTGTTAAGATATAATTACATAATTTGTTAAATTCCAACTGTTTTATTTGATTTTTGAACTATTCAATTGGGTATATTTGTAATAAACATGAAATGTTCTTTTATAAAAACAGTTTGTATGTATTAAAGATATTTATTTTATTCTAGACAGTAGGCTTTTAATCGGTTAACACGTTTTGCAATAAATAATTCCAGTTATTGAATCACAATTTAAATGATTTCAGTTGGAACGATATATATTTCAAGAGTCTCGCTGAAAAAATAAAATTCTAGGTGAAATTCTTTGAAATGTATTGTGGTTACCTACTTCAAGCATTTTCCTTTAAGTTGCATTAAAACAATCACGTTAGAATTACTTTAACACCTATACAAATATAGGGTATTTCTTAATTTTTAATATTTTTTTTTCCAACGTTTGAGTAAATAGTGTATTTGTATATTGTACGTTACAGTATTGAAGTTGGTAGGCAATAGACTAAATGTTTATTAAATTATTAAATGGATTATTGTAAAATGTCATTAATTTGTGAATTTGAATAATGTTGGTAAATAAGGTAACCAGAGTACTACACTAATTATTTTATTGTGTTTTATCAAGATAGAATTACTATATGAATTGTTTTATACTTTAAAATTAAATCTTATTAAACTTTTTTATTTATTCTCTTACAATAATTGTTTAACCGTTAATAATTTTTATATCAATCGTTTTTGCATAGTAAAAAGTAAAATATTTCAATATACATAATATATACGATTTTTTCAAAATTTGTTACAAAACAGTGCCTGTATAATTCCCATTTTTGTCAAGTCCAACAGTTATTCATATTTAATTTATAACAAAAAAAAAAATAATAATAATCAAATTTGATGTTGTTAGAAATTGTTTTTACATTCAAATTCTCCTTTTTTTTTATTGTGTTTTCGATTGTTTTTCGAAAGTGTTCAATAGATAAATATTATAATATTAGCTTCTAAACTACAACAAGCATACTAGCGCCTTTCTATGCTATTCCCTATCCTAAACAAAAAATCAGTTATACAAAAGAAATGCTTAATATTAATTTACAAGTAATTACTACGCTCACTAATTACCTACGCCTGCCCTATCTGGGGTAACTGCGCAGCGACACACTTAAGAAAAATACAAATTTTCCAAAACAAAATATTAAGGATAATAACAAATGCACCATGGTTCATACGCAACGAAAATCTTCATAAAGACCTCCGAATCATTAAAATCTAAGATCACATAAGAGCTCTTGCTGAAAATTTCCATAGTTTACTCCATAAATCAACTGGCTCATTACATTTCAACCTACACATACGTCCACCACCTCAAAGACGTCTAAAACGCGGTCGTCCGCAAGATCTTATTCGATAATGACTATTAAATAAATATCAAACTATAACGTAATAATTACAAATAATATTATATTTTTTATCCACACTTTTATTATTGTCTACATGTCTGATCATTCTTAACTTAATTACCATTGTTTGTCACTATTGTTATTACTTATTATTGATATTACTAATTATCTATTATCATGTTAAAATAGTCAAAAAATTAATGTTACTAAGTATCCATAGATGTAGATAACCTTACAGGCTAGGAATGTCTTATTATTATAAATATATAAAAAAAAAAAAATTATAACTATTAGGTACTTATTATATTAATATTATGAAGAAATAGGATGAGGAAATGATAATTACATTTAATCAAAACATTACAATATTTTATTTATTAGTAGTTTATTTAGAGTTTTAGTATTTAACAGGTTTCGAAAAATACTTACGCATTTATATTATTTTTATATGTAGGATGTATCATTAAAATAGTTTAGATTGCTTAAGAGAATTTATAATAACTATAATATTTGATAATTTGCTATTTTATTACAAATTTTAATAAAAAAAGACAAATAAAATTTGAAAAATTAATATTATTAATCATTTTAAATATTTAATATAGCAAATAAATAATTATAATAGATATAAGTGGTATAAATTTTTGGTAGACACCTAATTAAAATTATCTTTATCATATTAATGACGAACTCATTAATAATATCATCATATTCAATTTTAGTTGTTATGTCAGATTCTACTCGTATATTATTACTTTCATTATTGCTTATCCACTTATAATTTCTTTTAAAACATCTCTGCAAATCCGATTTAATCCATTTCAAATTGAAGAATAGCCGTTCTGTAGAACAATTACTTAGAAGATTAAATTACACTTTTTGTTTCTTCCTAAAATTAACGCATATTACGGATTTTTGTTAAAGCAATAGTACCAATAATTTAAAGTTTTTCTTATAAAGAACACATTTTTTTAGCAAAAAAAGTGTTTGAATCATCTTTGTATTTATTTTGAAGTACTTCAGTACTCTTTTGTACATTAACCAACCTAATCTTTGTTAATGAAAAAAATGTAATTTTTAATTTTTATGTCAATTTAAATCCAGGTATTGAATTTTCTTTATCTTCAGATGGGTTTTCAAATTATTTTGTAATAAAATAATTTCCATTATTATACACTATTAAAATAAATAATTTTTTTAAAATTTAAATTTCAAATATTTATAAAAAATAATTATGATTATATGCAAATTAATTTTATTGAAAATTGGTTTTAGGAAAAATTTCCGTTTTCTTTAATTTTTTTATTTGTTTTTTCAAATTATTTTTAAAAAATGTATGAATTTTTTTTTTTGATCCCTTTAAAGCACAAATTAGTTCCAATTTTCTATCAGAAACTACTCTCAAAGTTAAAGACCAAAACATTTTTATTGATGGATTTTAGTAATTTAAAAGTAGGTATGATTCATTATTTAATGTCTTGGAAATTTATCTAAAATATTTAACAAAAATTGATAACTGCTAATTGCATTGTTAATATTATAACTATAACCAATATAGACCATAATTGTATAATTTATACTAATTTATAATATAATTTAATGGCTTATTATAAAACAATTAAAATAATATTTTTGGTATTCAAATTTAATATAATATTATATGTTATAAATATTTATATTTATCTAATTAATAGTCAATTAATAATTAATAACCTGATAAGCATGACATTTTTAAAATCTATTTATTTATATAACTCCTAACTTAAAAGTAATGTTTTTGAATTAAAGTATCTGTCTTAATCAAAATTATTCATTTTCTATTATAATTATTAATTATTACGATAAATATTTTAAGCGCATATATTTATATTTACTGATAGGTAATAATATAGTAATAATTTTTCTTTAATATTTATCTAACATTTTATTTAATTATTAGATATTTTCTTGTATTTTATGTATAAATTAAAAAAATGTCCACAATTTATAAAATGTTACTAAAGTACCTACGCATTGCCAATAATTTTGTATGTGTTGTGTATTTTAAAATAAAACAATCAAAAAATATACCTATAGGCATTAAAATTCGATTTGAAAATATTTTAAATTAATTTTAATTATAATTGCAGTTGTAACTGTAGAAAGTTTATATTTTTTAATTGTATTTTTTATAAATTATTAAATATTAACTTGAATCACGTTCTAAGACGTAGCTAAAAAATTTTAATGTGATGGTGGGGGAGATTATTAATTGATGTTTTAAAATTCTATGATAATAATTAGTATGATAAGTAGTTTTGTTACATTTGTAATCCAAAATAAATATTTTATATCGAGGTATGTATCTGCGTCTTATATTTTAGCTTTAGGGTTTTCTATATTTCTATATAGTGATTTTTTTTTTAATATTTTTGTAGAGCTCATTAATTTTACAGCTTTCATTATGGTGTCTAGTTATTTTGTTATGCCGTTCTTAAGGCTAGAGTTAAGCGCAAAGAAAACGCAGTTTAATAAAATTTTTATTTTGATAGTATTTATATCAATGTATTCTAGAAGTTTCACTTTATATCAAAATAACATTTTAGCATGATGAATTTTATATAGTTCAATAGATAATTGAATAGTTTGATAGATAATTAGTAAAATTTCGTGAAATTCAGTATTTAATATTACAATCCATATATTTTGTACTAAAAAATTACTTCTATAGTACGGAGCATAAATAATAATATATTAATTATTCTCCATAAATTTACTTGTAAAAATAATTTTTATACCATATTTTAATTTATAGCTATCTGAACATCATTGAATATTACTGTTCTTTAGTGCCTTAGTGGTAGTATATGAAAATAGATAGAATCTATCTATTGGTACTGAAAAAAAATGACTTTAATTTATTAATTATTTGATTCAATACATAACGTATAAATTACTAAAATTAAAATCTCTATGAATATTTAATAAACGAACAAATATAATACTATTATGTTCTCGGTCTACAATCTTTATTTCTTATCGTAACGTCCTTGATTATTTAAAATATAAATCGGTATTATTATTAGTAATACAATCTATTAAACTGACAAACTGTTGGAATAATAGGGTACCTAGTAATAATATTTATAGAAAGCTTCATATATACAGTATAGTTTGGTTTTGGTACAAACTCATTAGTCATTATTAAAGGAGAACAATAGGCGTTTAATTACGTGCCGAGTTTGGTATGTAAATATTCGAGCAATATCGAAGGTATTTTTTATGTGCAGTAAATCTAAATAAAAGAAAATTCAGTTCATTTTTTTTTTTTAACACATACATTTGTATTTACATCATTAGAATATTTAGGTTTTAAAATGTAGGTAAATATATTGATAACTCATGTGCTTATAAAAACAGATTTTAAAATTAAAACACAGTATAATTAAAGTTTTATATTTTGTGTTTACAAATTTAGAAAATCCTTTTAGTTCTTAAAGTCTTTAATTTTAAATGTATAATAAATAATGACTTGAGGTACTAAAATAAATCGTTATCGTAGTATTTAAATAAAAAAAGTATTTTTAAATTTTTTTTTATTTAGTTTCACTGTAACAGAAAAACATTTTTATGGTAAAATACCTGAAATAATAATATATAAATACTAATAAAAGGTATTTTTTAAATTTTTGTTGTAACGATAAAAAAAATAATATTTGAAATCTTTTGATACAATTTTTTTTTTTAACATTTTAAGTTGAAATTTTAATCGAGGATTTTTTTATATTTACAAAATTAAAAAAAATAGAATTAAACTACTAATACATTTTTTATGAGCATTTAAACTTCAATTTTCGTAACATTGAATTTTCGATTATAAAAATGGGTTATTTTTAAATAAGTACCTAACTAAGATAATTTTGTCATTAATTTTTTTATAATTTAAAAAATATTAATTATAGACTATTAAAAGCCTATTATTATTTAAATCATCATTTTCTATAGTCCATGATACTTTCAAAATATTTAGAATAATTTCCAATTATTTATGGAAATATAAAATTTGAAGTTATTTTTTTATAATATGTTGATAAAAATTATTTTTCGATAAAATAGTTAAAAAATACAATAAAAGTTTTCCATTACTGCATTTGAATAAAATATATACCAAATAATGAACAATTATTTTATTTAATCGTTTGAAATATTTTAAGCCTTTATTTTGATAAACTTGAATATTTAGTCAGAATATACGTAAATAGTATAAATACTAAATAGTATACACGCTTAACGGTTTTAAATATTATGTTGTATTTCAAAAAATTTAAACGGTTGATTATCATTATAGGACTCGGAAGTTGATGCATTTTACATTTTTTTTTTTTTTTTTGAACTTATTAGATGATGCTCTCCTGGCTACAAATGTGTTTCATAAACATGTGAATTTAATTAAGCAATTTTTATTTTGCATTTTTTGGTTTTTTATTTTTTAAATCATTTTTTGTCATTTTTAGGTCGTATTTTCCTTTTTAGTTCAATTTCTTGTATTTATAATTAGATTCTGTCAATTAATATCTTTACACGCATAGTTTTTATTTTACACAGACTGTATATAAGTACCTATATCAAATTTATATTTTATGAAATAATGTTTTACATAAGTTGTATACGGGTTAGGTAAAGATAAAGATTCGATAGAATAAAGCTGGGGTCTCCAACTTTTTTTTATGGAGAGCCAAATTTGAGATACATTTTGGTATCGCGGGCCAAATTTTTTTAAAGGATAGAGAGGTAATAAAATTGAGAATAAAAAAGACATTTTTTGATTTTAGAAAAATGAATAATTTTTTTTCGATTAATGATCGCCGCCTTAAACATGATAACGCAATCGACGAGATAATCGATAACGATTAATGAAAAACCATTTATTTTATTTTAAGGTTTTATTATTTTTCTTTTATTAGGAAATACTATTGATAAATAAATAATATTTTCAAAACATCAGTTAACTTGGTGGGCCGGTTTGAGAAGCTGGATGTGTCGGAACCGGTCCATGGGCCGTAGGTTGAAAATTCCTGGAACAAGGCAATTGCTAGCTGTCATTTTTACTTTTGACTATATAAAATATGCTTTAATAGTAGGATTTAATAATTTTGGGTAATTTTTATTATTATTACTATTTTTTTTTTTAAATGTATTTTTACTAATTTTAGGAAAATATTTATAATTTTTTAGATCATTTATGATTTTTTTGTGATTTTTAAGTCATATTTGCATTTTTTTATGTTTTTAAGGTAATCAATTGCCGAGCCCTAATTATCATATTTACATACATATATTATTTAACCATTTATACTACGTGTCTATAAACCTATATTTACCCTGTTTTGCTATACATCGATATTAATTTATAAGTTAATACTTAATAACAATAATGTATGATATAAATATACAATATTGTTATGTATATATATTTTGATTTTTGCAAATATGAGTATAATTTTGAATCTTATAAGAAAAATAAATTACTAATAGTGTTATAAATAAATTATAAAACATCCTTAGAAATAAAGAATGATACTTTCATGCTTAAAATCATTTTTAATATACAATGATTTATCATTGAGTTTAACTTCAACATATTTACAGTGACTTACTACTCAACAGTGAAGTATAGGCGCACTTAAAATCTGCTATATAGAAAAGCAACTTCCCTATTTTTTTTTTTTTTTTTTTAATATTAAACACACCTATCATACATTTCTATACATATTACATGTAAAAAATAAGTATATGTGTTTTATCTACTTCATGTTAATTTTATCATACAGGTGTACAATTTACCTATCTACATTTCTACATATATAATATTATTTATGTCTACAATAGTTTTTCAACAGAAATACAACTTAAAGTTATAATCTTTTAACCGTTTGTGTTTAGGTATTTAAAGTATCTTCCTATAATACCTATTAGCTATTTCCAATGTTGTTTCATTTGAAATCTTTAATTACGTATTATTACTCCAGAGTCCGACTTCAAGTTAAAAAAAAAATGTTACGATAATGAAATCGCATACCTTAGGTCGACATAATTATGTTTCTATATAAAATATCAACGTTTTTCTTCAATTTACAGTACAACTATTTTATAATAATTGGTTAACAATATTAAATTCTCAAAGAAAAAAAACATACTTCTAGGAATCTCACCGTCTTCGTATTTCATATTTTATTAGTCAGCAATTAGATGAAAAATAATTAATTTTTAAAGAATAATATATATAGTGTATACATTTTTAACTGTTCTTGTTTCAAAACAATATTTATGATAAATAATAACGTTTCCGTTAAATTACATAGTATTTCCTTAGATGTTTGTTTTGTGTGTATAAGAGTACCTACCTATATAATATGCAATATATATAATTATACTTTAAGTTCTTTCATTTTGAACGTCTTCCAATATTATATTCTTCCCTAGACACTCTATTTTTAATTTTTTTACTTAACCTCATATTTTTTTCAGGCCCATCAAAATTTTATTTTAGCTTTGTATTATTATATACATGAGTATATTATATTATACAATCCTCTACAACAGCGGTTCCCAAACTGTGCTCCGCGGAGCCCTTGGGGCTCCGCAATGGTTTCTCAAGGGCTCCGTTCATTATTACACAAAAATGTAATAATTTTAAAATTGTTTAAATTATTTAAAACGAATATATATATGAACGTTAAATATTTCTTGGGGCTCCACGAGAAACTTCTCCATAAAAAAAAGGCTCCGAGGTTGAAAAAGTTTGGGAACCGCTGCTCTACAATGTTATTCCATTGTATTACGAACATAAAACTATAATTTATGTTCAGTAAACCAAAGTCAGTAAATGTTTACTCGTAAATAATAATAATTATTTTTTTAAAGAACTAAATTTACTAAATCTCGAATTACATATATATATATATCTTATACAAGTAAAGATTAAAGTTGAATGACTTTTTTAAAACAATTAATAAATAAATAAAATCGAGTTTAAAGATAAAATATTTATTATTTTATTAATATATTTTAAACAAAAGTTTTATCTATACAACTTTATTTATTGAAACAGTTTTAATTTATTTTAGATCTTACAAATAAATAAAGAAATAAATTAAAAGGTTAAAGTTTTTAAAATTATTTGAAGTAAACAGTTAATGAAAATACTTTTTACGGAATGATAAGATATTCTAATAAATTAAGATACACATTACTAAAATAGTCTAAAAATTTAATAAATAATAGTAGGTATTATTATTTATTGTATATGTGAAACAATAATATTTTCTGTAAATGAATTACGTATTTTTTTTCTTATATCCACAGTAGTAATCTTGTAATATTTTACATTTATATTCTATTTTGCGAATTTTTAAGGTTTTTTTGGAATATTTATATATTTGTTTTTCAATTTTGTTTTATATTATTCAATACCATCATTTAATATGTAAAGATAAACCATGAGTTATTCACGTAATTTTTTATCTATTTTAGAATTCGATACATTGTATTTTATAGCCGACCTATTTTCTACTATTTTATTTTATTTTTGTGATCAATAATAACCATAACAAATATTTATTTTATTTTATGAAATTATCTATTTTTAGTATTTTTGTACGTTATGTTAATATTCAATTATTAGTCATCATTCGATCGCATATGTGTGCATTCAGTTATTATTTCGTCATTTTTATAACATATTTTAATTTACATGTGAAAATAAGTAGGTATAATTTGTGAAAAACATCTATCATTAGTTGTAAATTTAAAAATTCCCACTCCACTACCATATTATTCAACTTTCTTAGATAAACTTAGTTTTTTTTTTGTTTGAATAATATACTTTTACATTTCTTATTTAATACATAACGCATATAATATATGATCCATGCATTAAAATTATCTATCTGATAAACACTTGTTATAATGGTGCTGAAATATCTCGGTTCAATTGATGGCTTAACTAAACAATGGTAATTGGTAGTCTTAAACAAATAAATCTATATTGTGTATATCGTATAATGAATAAATATGACGGAGCATTTTTTAATTTTTACCATAACGATAGCTGTCCATATATGCATAATACATTGAATAACATAAATTTTATGTTTTGTTTCAGGTGAATTTCGGCAGTTTAGCTGAGAAAGCTGGTCTTCAAGTAGGTGATGCCCTGGTCAGGGTCAATAATCAAGATGTATATGATGTGAAACACAAAGATGCTCAAGATGTTATCCTGGGAGCTGGAAACGCGTTTGAAGTGACCATACAACGGTAAGGAAAATGATAATTCTTAATATTCAGTAACTCCTAGCTATATTCTATTGTTGTCGAATCGCGTCATGTGTATTGTAACAAATTCATTGCTGAGAAGTTTATTCGTTTTTTAATCAGAAATAACAACAACAATAGTCACCACTTATACCTTATATAGTGAATAGTAATACGCAATGAAATACATTTTTTTTTATAATCTGAAATAGATATTATCTGGAGTTTTTTTTTATATAAAATATTATATTAACAATATAATGTAGGTTAAAAAGATAAAACCAAAAATATTATAACAAACGAATAATAAATAATGTTCTTAAAAATATAAAGATTCTTGTAACTAATGTAACTTATACCTAAGTACATTTTTAAACTGTATTGAAAATTTATGACGTAAATTTATAAAGGTATTCTAAAACTAACGCATTTATTTATTGTATTTAATTGAATTTCAAACTCACAGTTTAATTTTTTTTGTAACTATCATAATATTATATTATATTATTATTATTATTACTTACTTAATTTAAGAAATTTTAATTTTATATTCTATAACTACATATGATATATATTAAAATATCCTAAAATATTAATTTGTATATTTTAAACTTTAAAGAATTGTTAGTAAAACTCATTAAACATAAAGAAAATAGAAAATATACATTTTTTGTACGATTTAAGTATAAGTAGATATTTTTTTGACATACCTATATTAATAGTGTTTAATATTTTCGAATTTATTGTTTAAGAAACTGGCGTATATCAAATATTAAATTTAAATGCTGATAGTTATTTTTCTGAATGACCCAAATCATTGTTTTTCAATTACAAAATTTGTTTAATACTCAAAAAACTTAAAATTAAACTTCTATTTTGAATTTTATTAACTTTTTTTTGAGCATTTTTTCTTATATATTTCATAAGAATGAATAAAATTTGAAATAATATATAATTATATTAAATATAATATCCTACTAAAATAAAAAAAGAACTTAATGGTATTATTAATTGTGCTTCACCATATTTTTTTAATTATGCGTAATATATTTTTACACATTATGTACTGGAACTGGATAAATGCGATTCACTACGGCTTTTTAAATAAAATTTTTGTCATGCACCTGCAAAATTCTGACATATAATTTTTAGATAAATAGATTTTTTTATGATTTTAATCAATCGCAATAATGAAAAATTACGTACATTTTAATAATATAAATAGATTTTCGTTAAATTATTTTTATTTAAAATTATGTTAAAAGTAAATTTTAAAGGCATTTTTTTTTAGTTTTGTTATACTATTAGTGTTTTCAATCGTATTTTTCTCAATTCTTAGGGTATTTAAACATATATTAATCATCTATAAATTTAATTTAATATTTCAGAATATTATAATGTAATGTTAACTTGTTTATATGTATATGTTATAAGCTTGATTCCAAATATATATATCCGGGGATATATTTTGTGAATTGAATTCTATTTCTAAAAGGAAGTAAAACATAATGTTTCTTGTCAAATGATTCCTTTGACATTGCTGAAAATAATATTTTTTTCGGATCATAGTCAAGTTTGGATAAATTGCGCGAAAGAAAAAACATAACATAAAACATGTATAATGTATTATATATATATATATATTGTTCGTGTTTACTTGGTTAATAATTAGAGGAGACAATACTGACAATATTTTTTCTTTTGAAAATATTTTAACAGAGATAAATTTATTTTTTAAATAATTCTATTAAATATTATTTTAACTTTTTAAAATTAAGGGATTGTGTATGGATTAAGTATAAAATGTATATACAAGTATTTTTAGAAAGTACACTAGAGATTTAAATTTATTTAATTTTTTTCTGACGGTCATAACATCATATTATATTATTATTATTATTATTATTATTGTTATTATTATTACTTACTTTATTTAATATTTTTGTTGATAATTATTTTAATTTTATATTTTATAACTATATAATAATTATTAACATATCCACAGAAGTTTATTTGTTTATTTTAAATTATAAAAAATTGTTAATAAAACTCATTAAATACAAAAAAAAAAATTATTTTTATGTTTTAGTGGTGGAACAAGTATATGGAAACCGTCAGTAACACCTGTTGGACCAAGTCCAGTGCCTAGTCGCTTGTCCCAATCTCCACAAATACTAACAAAAACATCGTTGGCCAAAGTTGGACCACAATCTCCTGCATTTGGTTCTTCACACAATAATGTTTCACGGCCATACAGTGGAACTTCATCACCTAAAGTAAATACAATTAATTTACGACTTTAAAGATGTATTTTCACCAAAAAAATTTTTATAGGTTAATTCGAGTGGATACAATAATGATTCTGGAACTGTTAAAGCTATTGTAAATAAACAGTACAACACGCCAGTAGGTATTTACAGTGAAGAGAATATTGCTGAGACGCTTACAGCTCAAGCGGAAGTATTAGCTGGAGGAGTGTTAGGGTTGGTGGATGTTTCACAAACTTAAGTCCATAATAATTTATGTTTAAAAAAATTATAGAGTCAATTTTAAGAAAAACGAGAAGAATTACGAAGCTAATAAAAGTGAAGTGTTTAAAATGGTACAAGAAGCCGATAAAGAACCAAGGGATTTAGAAACAGGTAATATATCAGTACAATTTATACTTAGCAGCAGATAAATAGAGATATAAAAAGAAAATGCCTTTGTCGTATTCTTTTCTCTGTAACGTTCAAAATGTTGTATACGCAGAAGTTCATCAGAATGTTGTTGTCGATACGATGAATAAAAATGCAACGCGGCACGTATCCGCACCTGAGCCAAAAGCACCACAAAGCGCTCCCAATCAAAATATTTGCGCCGATTGTGAGAGACTCATAGTGTAAGTTATGTGAAATGTTGTGTATTGTGCTTGGTGCTTATGGTGACGCTTTAAAAATTACAATGTGGTAGGGTGGATATTTGATCTTGAAAACTTATTTGGTATAATGTTATCATTTATTTAGATAAGTCTGAAAATTGTTGGTTTTAATATTTCGGAAATTAGAGGCTAAGAAATTTATTTTATTTTGGAATAATAGACCTACAATCGAAATTCGCATATTTCTCGGCTTCAAGCCATGCTATAGGGGGCCGTGCTACATCACCACGCCCTATAACACCTATAGCAGCAAACATGCACATGCCTGAACAACGGGATCCGTACTTGGGTTCTCCTCTGAAAGAAGTGGACAAATTCGAGGATAATGTTAAGCGTATTGAGTGCAGTGATTGCAGAAACGATATTATGTAAGATTTAATGGATTTTCCTTGATCATCGTCTTTAAACCTATCCCGAAACCACTTTTTGCAAATTAACTCGCGTGGCACTAATACATTTTGTGTTTGTTAGTTGTAATATTCAATTTTAGTACATAGATAATAAATGTTTACCTTAAATATAGAGGTGTGTTCGTACGCATCAAGGATAAAAGTCTGCACGTCGAGTGCTTTAAATGTGCCACTTGTGGATCGTCTCTGAAAAACGTGGGCTATTTCAATATCAACAACAAATTGTATTGCGACATTCATGCCAAAATGGTTGCCAGACAAAATCCACCGACACCAAATTTGGAACCAGTCACTGTAGCGCCGTAAGTAATGACTTATAATGGAATTGTTTTGTTTAGATAAAGTATATTGTAGCTCAACATTTAGAAGCCCAGAAAAAAAAAATTATATTACAATAAAGTTTTAAATATCAAATTAAATTAGTCTAGATATAATTAATATAATTCCAACGAGTTTAATTTTGTTTTTTCGACTTACAACAAATGTTGATATTAAATCTAATAGTAGGCTTATTTTGTTTGTACGTAAACATAGCAGTAAATAAAAGTCGTAAATAACGTAAATTTAATAATGAATATTCAAAAAGTTTTAAAAAAACTTGATAAAAATTCGGGCACAGTTTACATGTGTGATTTTGGGTTTATATGTATTTTGGGCACAGTTTACAGGGCGATTGTTAACTCTCTCGATGGTAAACTCTCCCGGGTCTGCTCCAGTACTACCTGACGGAAACGTGTAAACTCTCCCGGATTTATTCCTGTATTACTTAACGGAAACATGTAAACTCTACCGGGTCTAGTAAAAATCATAAAATAAATTTAATATACATTTAAGTTGCGTTTAAAAATAGTCAATCATTTATAATAATAATAATAATAATAATAACAATATAAATTAATGTCTTGAGCTGATATGAACATGATATTATAGTCAAAATACAATAAAAAATAAAATTTCAAAAAATCGAATATACATTTAAGTTTTTTTTTAAAATAGTCAATAATAATAATAATAATATAAATTACAAATACAAAATATACGTAAAAATGTTAAAATCATTGTTTTTGATAATAAGAACATACAGATTTTAAAAAAGTTAGGGAATCTATTTTTTTCTTTATTATCTAATATTTTTTGGGATATATTTTTTTCTTTATTTTTTGTGTAAATATTTTTACTCGTTTTATTTTATTTATTGCACCTTTGAATTTTAACGTATATTTCAGTTTGAAAATCCGTTAAAGCATTAATGAATATAAATAAAGATGGATGAGTACTTGAGAAATATGAATTTAAAGTTATATATAAAGCTGACCCGGGAGAGCTTACACATTTACTTTAGGTAAACATAATTTTGACCCGGGAGAGTTTACACATTTACTTTAGGTAAACATAATATTAACCCGGGAGAGTTTACCATCGGGAGAGTTTACTATTTTTAAAAATCGGGAATGTTCACCATAAAATCGGGAGAGTTTACCACCGCCCCAGTTTACAATCGCAGCATTTACTGTAGAACCTCAATTACCCGGGATAATAGGAGGAGGTCACGTGGATTAATAAAAACCATGGTTAATCAAGACTTTTTATAACCCTGCATTTTTAAAAATGTTTAGATTATATAATGAATTAGTAATATAATGTTATATAATATGTATCAGGGCTTAAATTATGAAATTATTAGTCTTTTTTTTTTTTTGTTTGATGTAATTTTTCTCATTTTACTTCTTATTTTTCTTAAACCATTGACGTAATGGAAGTCAAAATTTTCCTATTTAGAAATTTTTTAATTTTCGGATAAGTGAATATAATTAATTGGCAATCGCGAATATGGGTGATAATCGAGACACGGTTAATCGAGGTTCAACTATATAGTAATCTCATATAAATATCTTTTACAATATTTATTTTTTTTTGGTTTCTATAAAATAAACAAATAGATCGATAATATTATAGATTCATATGTTCATTACGTTAAATATTGTATTTTATATTATACATAATCACTAATATTATAGTATAAGTATACCCAAGTTCAAATAGTAATAAAATTAAAATATTATTAGTGATGAACCAATCAAATAAAAGTAAAAATAAATATAAATAGGAAGGTACCTACAATTCTGTGACATTAGTATTAAATTGTTACTTGTTAATGACTTTCTACTGGTTTTCTTTTTTTAATAGAGGCTCAAATCCGCCTTTAGGAGCTTTCAATATAATACCAAATAAATCAAAGGACGTACAATCTGTGCAATCACCACAACCAAGTACCTTATCGCCAATACCATTCCACGTAAGTTAAATTTTCAACATTTTTATTAACACATTTTTTCATTACAAAAGCTAGAACAGAAATGAATTATAATTTAAAAATATATCAACACTAGTAATTAAGCATTCATTATATTTTTACAATTTAAATTTTTATCTATTGTCTTATAAAGTATTTAACTATTAAATTATTCTTTCTATTATTAATAAAAAATAGTGATAACAATTTACTAAGACAAAAATACATTATTCTTGTAGTCTAAAGCATTTTAAGTAATTCGATTAGATAATTGTATATTTATTAAATTCTATGTATTTGTAACAGAATATGTAAAACATAATTATTCGAAATGTTGAAATGTTTAATATCTTTTTATGTCCTTATGATTTTATCTATATTTCTTATAAATTGAAGATTTTTATTTTATGAAAAATATTTTTACTATACAGGCTCCAAAAGCTCCTAGTCACGTAAACGCCCCCAAACAGCAGGTAGATCTATATTTTATATAATGTGGAAAATTTCAATACTAACCGTTGTTGATAATAAATGTGAAAGTTATAATTAAAACGTATTTATAATTGCATTTATATAACTAAACAATGAGGTTTTTAATTTTTTTGAAATTTATTTTTTATAATTAGTTAACTGTTATTATGTGGTTGGATAAAAATGTTTTTGATTATTACTGTTGCTTTTTGATATACATTATCAAGGGCGCCCATATGGCGGGGCAAAGGAGGGACATGTCCCACCCTGGAAAATTTTGAAAATTTTGAAAAATTGTTTACATAAGATCTATAACCAGTGATGATAGACTTGGTGGATTATGAATGATAAGCGTACATAGGGAAAACATTGATGATAAAACCAATAAATACATAGAATAAGTAATAAATATATTTGGTGTTAAAAAAAGAAATTTACAATTTTTACTTGTAAATTAATATTTTATTAAATGTATGTTATTAATCAAATGAAAATTCAATAAATAACTTTTATGGTTAATTGGTTAAATAATTATTATTTCATAATCTTTCAGTTTGATATATAAAATATAATAGTATGATGTTAAATTGTAAACCCTTTCCTATCTCATGGAAATAATTAAAATTTTGTCCCCCCCCCTAAGAGAATTTTTCTATGGGCGCCCTTGTACATACGTATGATATAGTTTTGATTAGTAAATATTATAGTTAGTCGTGAATTATATAATCCATCGCAGTGACATAAATTATACGTTAATAATTATTAAAAATGAATAAAAAAACTTTTGGTATAAATTTGTAATAAACATAACATACCAACATAAAAAATATTATTATACAAGTTTTAGGAAATAATTATGTTATACTCTAAAGGTTGCACAATTACATTATACTACTGCAGTTAATACCTAAACAAATTTAAACTGTTACAACTGTTACCAAGCTTCGATTTTACAGCTAACACTTTACAATATGTCTAAAAAGCATCACCGTATCACTCGTATCATCAATATGACAATGTCTGCAATATATTTGTGTATTGTACTATTGTTATGTTTAACTATAGATTGTTAAAACGTTGAAACACGCCGTATATTTGTGTTATTAATGCTTTACAAAATGCAACATTTTTCAATGATGTTTTATTGCACACAATATTATTTTCCTATTGTGTTTACAACTTAGCAAAATTTTTAAACAAATTACTTTTCAGACTCCGTCGAAAGTTTTTTCGAATGCTAAACCATATGAAGCACCAAAACAAACACCAACTGCTTCGATATTCACCGGCGGATATAACCAAATTCAAACCGGTAAGTTATTAATTGTTTTATGATGTATTCTAACTTAAATTGAAACTATATAATTATTGATGACCGCCGTTTAAATACATAGGTGTTTAATTTATACAAGTATAATATAGAATATTTTAAGTCTTAGAAGGAGTAAATAAATGGATGAATAAGTACCCATTAAATGTAGTTCAATAAAATTATTGTAATATTCTTATTGTTATATAGTAAGTTATAATAACTGAATTCGAAAAAAAGGAATATTGTTTATATTTCGATTTAAATTGAACATTCTTAAGTAATCGTCTTAGTAATCTATTAATATTTTTATTTAAAAATACCTAACCGTCCTAACTTTTTATCTAGTAAAATAGTGGAGATTTCAAAATAAAGAAAATCTATCTAAAATATTAAATATGTATTTTAAAATTTTTTAAATAAAATACTTAAATGTAGAAAATAAACATTTTATCTAAAATGCACAATTATGTGTTATTTTTATAATTTACTTAGATTAAAATTTAAAAAAAAACGTAGTAATTTTAATTCCAATATTAATATAAAACATTAGTAAACAGTAAACACAAATTGTATAATTATTTATTTTGTAGGCTTCAACTCTCAATTGAAAAAAACTATTTCTTCAGGTAAAAATAATATTAGTTCTAGCCATAATTTTTGATCTGCATAGTAGTTACAAGTATAAAATAACCATTCCATGATTTATATTTTATTTAAAAAAAAGATTCATAATTTTATATCTTTATACATTTTGTTTATAAGAAGTCGAATCTTTGCCCATATAAATAACTTAATTGATATATAACATAGATTAATTTGGAATTAGTTCTTTAACAGTAGTTAATATAATTATTATATTCTGACTGGGATGACTGAGATGGATTGTCACAAAAGATATAAACATAAATCTATTAAGATAAATTATTGTTATAGAAATCATTTTTAAAAATAAGCAAAAACGGTTTTTAAATGTTAAAAAAAATATATAGTTTTTAATAATAACAAATTAAAGCACTAATTATTGTTTATCATAACTCATAAAATATAATTCAAGTCATATTATTTTAAATTTTTCAGACATAAAAACATTCAACTCTAAACCACGTCCTTTCTCAGTTGTATTCACTTCTTAGATATATTATGTACAAATATTCTAAGCTTCTGTTTGGTTTTGACGATTTTAAAAGCTTATTTTTTTTTTAATTGACCGTTTTTGTTTGAATTAAATAATTTTACAGAATATTAAGTCAGAACATAAAATTTATAAATGTTATTTTAAAATAAGTTGCTAAGATATTAGTAACAGGATGTATGGTTATTGTTTTTTTTAATTAGAATTAGGTATAGATAATATCAAATATATGCTTATAATTTTATAAATATGTAAATTTTATTCTAAAACTAAAAGCAATTTAATCAATTTTTATTTTCATTGGTGTTTTGCCTTAATTTGCTAACTTCAGATGAACCTAAATACAAAACTAACTCTTTACCAAGATTACCCTTCCTAAAACCAAAACAATTGATCGGTTCTGCTTTTTGTCCTGTGGTATCTAAGACAGTGTCATATGATTCTGGAAAACGTGCATCTATTTGTTCTCAAGAAGTATGTCGTACAATGACTGAATTTAAACACTCATTAAACGACTCAATTGCAGATCAATTATTAATAGAATCTACTAAAAAGGGGAGACCCCATTCACCTATTCCAGATGATAAAGGTCAAGATTTTACTTCTGCTGAGGCACCCCATGATGTACGATCTTTATTGCCACAAAATAATGATATTAGGGCAATTTCACCAAATCAATTAATCACTTTTCCCCCTGAAATTCCGTCTAAATATTGTACATATTCTAAGCAACATATACCAGAGCTGAAAAATAAAACTTCTGTTATGAATGAACCAGTATTGACGAATGCTTTTAAAACTAAATCTCAATCAGAAAATATTATTTCTCGATATCCAGACGAATATTCTGAACATGCAGAACTCAACTCCTTACCTAAATTTCACGGTTTAAAAGGGCCAATTAGCATGGCTATGGAAATAGCTCCTGATCGACCATTTACACCAACTGCTCTTACTGAATCAATTATTAAACCTGCACCTTGGGTATCTTTACCTGTAGAAAATGAAAATAGATCTGAATCACCATTATTAGCTGCATTGAAAATAGCCCCCGAAAGAAGTTATTCGCCTCTTCCAACTTTTTTATATGCTTCTGAACTCTTGCCAACACCAATAGTAGATCCCAATAATGAAGCTAATAAAACAATATCAAATTTTCAAACTAAGAATATTAATTCTGAATCAACTATTGAAAAAAATTCAATAAGACCTCCTATTGGAAATAATCCTGTTAGATACATGCATGGATATAACAATAAAACTTCTGAAATATTGTTACAAAAAAATAAACAGTTACCTCAACAAATACAAAATGTAAATTTAAAAAATGGACCAATAACAGATTTGAAATCATCTCAAATTTCTTTTGATAAATTATCGATTTCTGGCCCTTATGAACCAATAAAAAGTAAATCTAATTACAATCAGACATTTATTACTCAAGTGTCTAATTTTGAAGAACATAAAAAAAATCTTCCTGAGTGTAAATTTACTACGCCAAATAAAAATACAGTATTAAATCAATCACAATATCAAAAAAACATAAAAAAACCTCCACAAACATCAGTTTCCGAAAATTTATCAACGTCTAATAGGTCAATGGGGCCAGGGATTAAAAATAAAGTGTCAACTTTTACATCAAATACTTTAATAAGTGATACGTCATTTTTAAATCAATCATCAAATAACCACCATAAAGTTATACCAAATACTAACACCAAATTCACTTCAACTATAGATAAATCTTTAAAGCTTAAAAGTGATCATCCAAGTAGTGTTAAATTATGTAAGGCTATTCCATTTTTCTCTAATACCACGTCTACTTCTTCCTCGCCAGAATATATTAAGACATTGTAGTATGTCATAAAAATTAAATTATCACCACAATTCAAAAATATTAATTGATACAAGTTTATGACCGCATTTAAATATTTAAATAGTTACTATTAATAGTAAATTTTACTCTCAAATATTTAAAAAAATTTTTTTTTAATGTTCAGATATTGTTAATATTAATAGTTGTAGTCTTTAAAATAAATATTTCTAAAAAATAATTTTTAAAAATAAAAAAAATCAAAAAGTTAAATCAAATTTGATAAATATACTTTAACGTATATATGTATCAGGACAATCAAACATGTATAGCTAATATAGGTTTCCTAATTAAAATTATAATAATTTATTCAATACGCTTTTTATTGTTTATGATTTTTATGAGATTAAATATTAATTTAAATGTTTATTTTGGTTTTTACCTTAAAACACTAACCTTAGATGAGTCTAAAAATTTTTTTAACTCCCAACCAAGATTACCTTTTTTAAAACCTAAATCTGCGACCGGTTCTGCATTTTGTCCTGTGGTTTCTAAACCATTAACTACGGATTTAAATATGTATCCTACATCGTGTGCCAAAGATATAAATCGTACACTGAACCAATGCAAACAATCGTTAAGCGCTTCAATATCTACACAAATGTTAATAGATTCATCCAAAGAAGAAAGATCTAAATCACCAATTCAAAAAAACTGTGATCTAGAAACTTCTACCACGGAAATACCTCATGAAATTCGGTCTCTATTACCACCAAATAATAATGTTAGATCTATTTCACCTACTCATATGGTAGTATTTCCACCAGAAATACCACAGGAGTATAGAATTTACAGCAGGTCAAAAACCTCTACACCACAACCAAAGCATGAAATGAATATAGAAACCGAATCTCAGTGTTTGACTAATTCTACTGTTCATCAAGTGGAAAGTACAATTTCTCGGTCAACTGTTGAATGCTTAGAAGTTGTTGAATTAAATTATGTTCAAAATGTTGAGTCAAATAATGTTCAAAATGTTGAGTCAAATAATGTTCAAAATGTTGAGTCA
>NW_020270366.1:7530663-7540537 GCF_002803265.2 Melanaphis sacchari | reverse complement strand
ATAATGTTCAAAATGTTGAGTCAAATAATGTTCAAAATGTTGAGTCATATAATATTCAAAATGTTGAGTTAAATAATATTCAAAATTTTGATTCAAATAATGTTCAAAATGTTGAGTCAAATAATATTCAAAATGTTGAATCAAATAATATTCAAAATGTTAATTCTAATAATGTTCAAAATTCTGATGACTATGATAGTTCAAAACTCAAAATATTTGATATTGTACAAGATCAACCGATTTCTCCTATTAATATTACTGAACTTAAAATCAAATCAAAACAATCAATGATTGAAATAGAAGAAAATAGATCAGAATCACCTATGCTCGCCGCATTAAAAACTGCTCCCGAGAGAAGTTATTCTCCACTTCCTACTATTGTGGACGCTTCGCAATTTATTACAAATCCAATAGAAAATTCCGCAGAAGAAGAAAAACCAATGACCATGACAGAAGCATTATCAATAGCTCCCGATCGTAGTTACAAATTAACTGAATCCAATACACCTTCAAGACGCGTAGGAAACAACCCAGTTCGGTATATGCATGGGTATAATAAAAAAACTCCAGTGGTTCCTTTATTAATGACAAGATCGTTAATTTATTCACCCGCATCAGCTATTGATTCAGAGGAAGAACAGATTGCTAGTTTAGGATTAAAATCTTTCCCTCCTGTATCAGATGAGCTTAAACTTTCTACAGCTGCAGGAGATTTCGACCGCAACGAATCTAGTTTTGAATATGTAGAAGAGTTAGTTTTTGATGATCCCAAATTTGAAGAGCCTAAGGAACTAATAAATGAAAAAATAAACGAGATAGTTGAACCTTCTAAGTCTCTACCTAGACATCCGTTTACCGCTTCAGGTCTCCATGAGCCATTTGATATACCACGATATCAACAAAGTATACCAGAAAATCCTCATAAAGTTACACCCTCCGAAAAATCTTCTACAAAATTAATAGGTCCAGGAATTCAAGAAAAAGTATCTACATTTACACCAAAAGCATCTATAAAAAACACTTCGTTTTTAAAACAAGAAACTCATGTACATACTAAAGTAGCTCCTGTCTTAGGTTATGAACCATCTTCTTTAGATGGTGGTTTATACAAATCTGAAAACACTGATCCCAATATTATAAAATCGAGTAATTCTGAATCCCTTTCATCTGATAGCACGTCTTTTGCCGACACTTCAAAATCTACTCCTATACCTAAATCCTTTAAAGAGTCTATACCATTAACACCACAAATTTCTATAAATAATGATGCCTTAGCAGAACCGGTCACTCCTATGCCTAAATCATCATTACCTGCTGCATTATTATCTAAAAAATTAACATGTCTTACTAAAAAACAACAACCTAAATGTGTTCCAACACCTATACCCATACCCAATATAGGTGGTCAGTCGACGGGAAGAACTGGTGCTTCAGCGGGTTTAACAGCACCAAGAAGGGGTCGTGGAGTGCTGAACCCACAAAATTTGACCCCAGGTGCTAGAGTGCCATTGTGTGGACAGTGCAATTTGTACATAAGGTAAATAATACTGTGATATATGGCATTTGGTTTTGTGTGCAATAGTTAGAACTTATAGTTTTATTTTGGGCCAACTGGTCAAGGTAAGAAAAATAGAAGATAAAAGTATTAGACAACTCAGCACCGGCCTTGTTTTATTTAACAATGTTTTGGTTTTTATAACTCAACGTAATTGTTATTTGTTTGCTTCTCACGGTTATTAATAATCTCCCAGGACTTGGAAAACTTACAATTATGGAAGAAATTGATAGCAATACACCAAAGATCATTAAAAACCCCGAATGTAATTGTTGTCAAACCCAAATCACAAGGTTTGTTAGCTTTTTGCTTTGGTTTTTTTTTTTTTTGTTTCTGCACTTATATTGTATTTACGATTACGTTTTTATTTAATATTTTATTATTTAAATAGAGGACCGTTTATTACCGCTCTCGGAAAGATTTGGTGTCCGGAACATTTCGTGTGTACAAATGAAAAGTGTAAACGTCCATTACAGGACATTGGTTTTGTAGAGGAAGACAACGGCCTGTACTGCGAATATTGTTTTGAGCAATATCTTGCTCCAATGTGCTCAAAGTGCTCTAAGAAAATTAAAGGGGTAACATATATATCTTTTGATTGATTTTACGTTGGTAAATAATTATTATAATTATGGTTATCATAGGATTGCCTGAATGCTATTGGAAAACAATTCCATCCTGAATGTTTCAACTGTACATATTGCGGCAAACTTTTCGGTAACAGCCCATTCTTTTTAGAAGATAGTCTTCCATACTGTGAAAATGGTGAGTTATCACATCGATCTAAAAATAAAAATAATATTTACATATTATTATTATAATGAAAATATTTTAATTATTTATTACCAATATTACAGATTGGAATGAATTATTCACTACTAAGTGCATAGCTTGTGGTTTTCCAATTGAGGCGGGTGACCGTTGGGTCGAAGCTCTAAATAGCAATTATCATAGTCCGTGCTTCAATTGCTCGGTACGTATTTATTTTTCATTCTCATTACATATTAATCATATTTTGTAAAATAATTACAATTATTTTATATTTTTTATTGAAAATGTTAATAAATATTTATAGAAATGTAAAGTCAATTTGGAAGGGCAGAGTTTCTATGCAAAAGGAGGAAGACCTTATTGCAAGAGCCACGCACGTTAATATAAACCGCATACATTAATTGACCATTGTGAATAATTATTGATAACTTACCAAACAATTTTTATTGACGTATACAATCATTTCATTGTAAACCATTTATTTATTTTTTAATTTAGTTTTAGCTTAAATAATCCATACACTTTTAGATTTTAAACGATGCTTGTTTTAATTTAATTAACAAAATTGTACCAAAAACTAGTTTAGGCATAAACTTAATCATTTATTTATTAATTATTACTTATTACGTAGATACCAAAGCCAAATGTATGTTTAGGTAAACACATAACAATATTTTCAAATTAATATATCAAGCAATATACATATTGTTTTAGTACCGAAGGTACATTTCACCAGTTTATTACGTTATACTCATATTCTGTAATCCAGTAAGTTATCTTATATTAATCAAATATTTATTTATCAAAAATATTTTGCTATAGAGAATAATTTTAATTAAATTAATATATTTTCGAGACATTAAAGTATAGAACTGTATGCCGTATGCTAGTCTAGCTTGTTATGTGTGTTACCTTTAATGATTTATTTAAATAATTGTTGTAATATTTTTATTTGGCTTTTACCTAAACAATAAACATGTTACCCATTTTAATTATTATATATAGTACCTAGGTGTCTACCTATTAATTTTTTATTGTTGTGATAATTAATTTACCTGCTCATCTTCTTCAAGGTTGTGCCTACAATTTTTTCATAGATTAATAAAATGTTAACCTATAAAAAATTGTCATGGGTTCAGAACCTACAAATCTTCTCTGCCTCATATACGATTTTGATTATTTTAAATTAAACTATTAAAATATGTACCTTTACGGCGATTTAATCAAATCTTTTTTAAATTTAAACCTATCAAAAAGTTGCATTAATTTCATAATACAGTTACTTAGATGCATTTAGTGATCAACTTTAATGATAACATTTTAGTTGGTAGCTGGTTTTGGGCGTTGTCTGAGAGCGTTTAACTTCAAAATGCAATACGGACACATGAATATTTACATAGTATGTGAACACGTTGATATTAAACGCTGAGTGAAAATAAACAAATGACATTATTATATCGGGAATTGAAGTTGTAGATTCTATGTATGGTACTATGGTATAATTAAATCAATAGTGTTAACAGAGAACACGCAGTTTGAACGTGTTAAATTAATATTATACCGATGCTGCATAAGTTGATACGCCGATTCTGAATTATATTACAATAATATTAATAGATTAACCAGACATAACATTTCCTTTTTTGTTTAGTCGTAAAAAATATAGTATAATTTAAATAGTTTATAGTAATTGAAAATTGAAGTGTTGTTGTATGTAAATCATTAAACAATTTATAAAAGAACTTCGACATACCTATTATTAAATACCTATACATACCAACGTACCTATAAACTGCGTTGGCAAGAACTCCGCAGCAGACAACTACAAAATGCAAATATCAAATTGTATAATATCTATGAATAGGTATACTTTGGCACCCAACATTGGCTATTTAATATTTTCTATTATTTAATTGAATTATAAAATAAAAAAATTTTTTTTAAAGTATAAATGACACATATATTGCATTATTGATATGACGGACAATACTATTATTACTTTATTAGATTAAATTACGAAAATAAATACTCGTGAGGCGTGAATATTTAATTTTAGATAGAAATAAATAAACAAATTAATTTTTTTATGTAACCTTATAGGCTACAATTAATTTCTAAATAATTTACGTAATAATATTACTCAATATATATATATATATTTAAAAGAGCTGTCAATATTAAATATTTAAACTTTATGTATTAATATAAGTTTTTAAAACTTAATAATAATATAATATCTGATTATATATCTAAAATGCAACTGAGTTAAGACGATGACCAGTTTGGTGTAATAAATAGGTTTTGTCCCATGTTAACTTTTCGTCGTCTTATAATTAAGTCGCATTATGCATTTTAATTTTGATATTGATTTTATCATGATGTGTTTATTTTTGTGTATGAGTACTTGATGTAAGACTTATATTATGAGTTATCGATAAATGCTTCAATTTTCGAAAATAGGAGTAGTTTTGAATATCAAATTGGAAATAGCTTGTACTTTAGAGAGATCAAATTAAAAAATTCTTTGTATTTATTTTTATAATTGGGAAAAATAATTAAAAAATTAAGGAAAAACAAGAGTTTTTACGTAAATCCAATTTTTGATAAAATCGATTTTATCTTAAAGAAAAAAATTGCAAAAAAAAAGGTGTCTGGTTAAGGTTTAAGAATAAATCTACTAAATGTAATATTTTTGGAAATATTTTTTATCAACCTATAATAATACTAAAAGCACAATAAATGACAAAAATAATTCAAGTCGATTTTATCGGAGTAATAATCAATATTAATCGGAGATTTATTTTGATAAAATTAAATAGCATTACAATTATTAATGAAAACTTGTTGATATGGGTGGAGTGGGAAAAAAATTCAGACTAGGAAAATAAATTTTCTTCAGGCCATTCAACTTTTTCATCTCTTGAATAGAAACTTTATTTTATTTATGTATGCAATGAATTTTGTATTTAAATGTTTGTAAATAAATATCAAATATAAAAATTCATTGTATAGGTATTTAATTGATAAAACTATATAAAAAAAAAAAAAACTTTGAATCTAAAATCTTAAATAGGTAATCAAAATTTAATAATTTTTAAATGTTTTTATATAATATATGTTAATAATGTGATCAGTTTTAAATAATAAATCATTATGACCAGAGATATTTTCAGTATCTGTTAAAAGTTTAGGTAAATTTCTTTTGCAATAATATGAATCTAATTTCATACATTTTTTTCCACTTTGTATCAATTACTTTTTATTTTTTTTCTCTAAAATTTTCATATTTTGAAAATGGGGGGGGGGGTGAGCTGGCGTGACTTACGTGGCTATAAGGTATTATTGAGTTCTACAACTTCGGCGAAAGTTATAAAAATAGATAGTGTGCACTATACTAACGTAGTAACATGGGTATATCATTTATTTTACTTGCATACCTATGTACTATAATGTACGGGCTACAGCAAATTCATATTAAATAGCTCATCACTTATAAGAATTTATAAAAAATAATATAAAAATGATCATTAATTAAACTTTTAAAGTTATGATTTAGTTTTCGTATATAAATATACTTCTCACATTACCTACTCTGCATTATTTTAATGTTTTTTTTCTAGCTATACTTCAGGCCAACGGGCCATTTAACTTCCAGACCACCTGGATTTTTCCCGGTATCCCGGTGGGCTACTCCGCTCTTTTTTGTAGACGTTTATTATCACAACAGACTAAAATTATCAAAGTCCTCTTATAGTTTTGATCCATCCCCTAACGAATTAATATTAAATTATAATTTTAAATCATCTTCTCATACGTCGTGCTAAAATTTGGTTTAAAAATTAAATCAACATCATTAATTTACAAAATATGACCCCCACTGTGGAACACTTGAGAAGACTGAGAAATTACTCGAAAAGTACCTGTTTAGCCTTATCTTTTCAGACCTTAAAGATAAAATAATGAACTAAATACTAATCCATTTTAACATGAGGTTATTACCACCTATTAATTCCAATATACGAAATTAGTATAGCGCGTGGTCAATCGTATCAAATGCTTTAATTATATTTGTATAGATTGCATTGACCTGTTTACTTTTTTTTAATAACATCCATTAAATATTCATGAAATGAAACTAAATTTGAGGATGAAGAAATACCATGTATACGAAATTCAAATAATTGTAGTACCTATAACATATTCAGAAAAAAAGAAATTACCTAAGTTTTGGTTGTAAAATTGATTCAAATAGTTTAGGAATGGATGACATAATGCTGATGATTTTCATAAGTCTGGAAACTTGCCTGAATATAGTATAGTGGGAAGTGGAAGCGTTTTTAGATTTGTGAAAATAATTTAATCTAAATTGTTTTTAGATTCTTCAAATTAAAAATTTTCTGAATGTGCTAGAAAAATCATAATTACACAGATATTTCTGATAAAGAACCAAGCAATATTCCCAATAGGTTAATCCTTCTACTCTCCATTTTATCAGTTTAATATAATATATTACTAATACCATTTTTTTTACTTATTGACTGTTGTACAAATACAACAATTGTAAGTACTTTATTTCTATTAAAACAAATAATTATTTATAAACACAATAAGGTATTTATAATTCAAATATAATATGTATATAAAAAAGGGTAATGTTATGAATAGCTTGTTATTTTTAAGTATCTCTAGTAAGATAGTCCCTCAATAATTTATTCTACTCTAACTACTATATGTCTGTATACAATTAATAAGCTCTATTGAGTAAGTTTATTCAAAAAAATAATATTCAACAACATTATAGCTTATAATATTTTAATCACATATCTCTGACCTATATAATATATTATAATACTGTTATAATGTAATTGAATAAGTGGAAATAATTTAGTTGGAAAAAAACAACAAATTATTATTTATCTTTATTTTCTACTTAGTTTTAATTAAAATAAAACATTACTTTGGATGATTTTAATAGGTAGATCAGTTTAATGTATAAATCTAAACTAAGTGTGGATCTAGAATATTTAGTTTAGGAGGGAAGCAGTGCTGGATTGAGACTTTTCGCCCTTTTCGGTCTTCCGAGATTTTAAATTTCTATCAGCCCATTCATAGGTAGCGATTTGATTGTATTATATATGATGAGTAAGGAATACTTTAACCCTAATATTCAATAATTTGGGAGTTTTTGAAAATGTCCCCACCCTCGAAATCACCTATATACTCATTTGACAAAAGTACTGTATCTCTTATTTTTTTTACACTCTAAGCAAAAAAAGATTTTTTTTTATTCACTTGAAGTTGGTATGCATTATTTTATGATAGTTTCTCTATAACAAGTTTACAAATTACCCAACATACATTGTATTAAGTTACCTCTTATATAAGCAAAGAGCAATTTTTTTTCACTTATCTTTATATTACAAAAAAAATACCAAACAGAAATATGAACACATCTATTTATAAGGTGCCTAAATTTGGTTTATCATTGATAAGTAAGTTTATAATTAGAAATATGCAACAATATATATCCTAAAACTTTATATTATCTTTATTTTAAAATAAAAGCTTTTAGCTTAAGCTTAACCATGATTATGACCGGTCCAAATTGTATACGGCTCACCGAGATTTTCTAAGTAGCTCTCCAGTTCAATCCGGACCTGGAGGGAGGCATAAAATATCAATGCAGATTACCATTTTTCATTTGCAAAGTTTGTTATTAACCTATTAAAGTTAATGTTAGTTATAATATAATAATTTTCAACAGCTTTTTCTTACCTTAATTTTTTTGATAAAAAAATTTCAGAATTGAGAACTTTTTTAATTATAAGAACCCTAACTTTAATTAATAAATTTTAACAAAATAAGTACAAGAAAAATATTTTAATTATTAACATAAAAAGAAATTTTAGTTTAAACATAAAAAAAAAAAATATGTTAAACAATGAGATTTTTTTATTTTAGTCAAATTTTTACAGTTCTAATATAAGGTTATCCTTTATTTTCTTTTTAGAACGATCTTTTGATCTTACTATAAAATGTTTACCATACAAATGAATAAGATATCCTTCAAGTTCTAATTCAAAAATACATTGATATTTGGGCAAGGCTGCAAAAAAAAAAAAAAAATATTTAATTTAATTTAATATATTATAATAATTTGTAATACAAAAAACTAACTTTTTAATTTATTATCAACTCCTATGATTTGGAAAGTGTTTTTTGTTTCAAGAATTATAACACCTCTCACTAAAATATATGAACAACACTTGGAACTGACCACCTTTATGTGAGCACCATGAAAATCACATTTGTACAGCGAAGTCATAAATTGTTCCCAATGTTTACATCCTGGAATACCATTCCATCTGTAAAATCATAGAACTTATGAATAACAATGTTTACAAAATAGGCCTTGTCTTACCCTCTTTTGCGGAGATCATCAAAATTAATAACTTTTTTCATATAAGACATCCAAAGCTCATTCAATTTCATTGCATCAGTATATGATAAAACATCTTTTGGTGGATGATTTAATCCTAATATTCGTTTTAATTGGTTTTTTGGTTTACATTTATCCACAGGTTTTGGTTTTTTCTTATGTGTGTAATTACCCAACCAATATATCTAGAAAATTAAATTTTAATTAATAATCATTACCTGTTTTAAATATTATATTTAACCTACCCTCTTAAGTCCGGAATCTATTTCTTTATTAGTCACATTCAATGGCAACAATTGACGAGCTAATTGATTGACAGTTAATGGATTTTCTACTTTTGATATACCAGAAGACTCAAATGCAGTTTGTGCCAGTGGATTGTATAAAATGTTAGCTAGAAACGTGCAAAATATTTAACGCGTGATGATAATTTAATATAATTTCAAATTTATTTACACATGATTCAAATATGCTAGTTGATAAAAAAAAAAACAATACAAAATCTTGACTGCGAATCGATGACGCGTGGTATCTACTGCTAGTTGTTCGTGAAAATTAAATTCATTTTCGAACGTTGCAGCCGCTAATTGTAGCGACCGAATTGGATCCAACCGATCCAAGAAACGTACTGCACAGTGCACTGGTCTCTAGCGCTATGCCGTCCGCGATAAGATTGCACTAAACGGGATGTGGGGCGCATGAGCCCGCGAGCGAATTTGATGGAAACGATTCCAATAGGTAGGTAAGTGTGTTACTGCCGTTGTCAGTTGTGGCAGGCTGCAGCGGATGCGTCGCGTAGTCTGTGCCGAACGTGGCCGGTGATAAATGCCGCACCGGTGATAAGCACGTGCACTGCTGCGTTTGGTCGCCGGCAAATCCACCGGCCGCCGCGGGTGAGGAACCTCGTCGGTCGACCGCCGCACACGGTCCTCACCCGGGCGTGGTCATGGACTCGCCGACCATGACCTGCCCCAACACGCCGGCCGGTGCGCGAGCCAAGGCGGCCCCGTGCGCGGGTCCGCCGACAACGACCTGACATTTTGGGCACCTGCTGTCCGCACGTGCGTATTTTGAGTCAGCACATGCACTGGAACGAAGTGGGCGTCAGC
>NW_020270366.1:7249484-7526368 GCF_002803265.2 Melanaphis sacchari | reverse complement strand
CACGGACGCATCACTTGCCCGGATTAGTACCAGGGTCCCAGGACGCCGCGCGCACCGCCCCGCAGACCGCCGGTCGCGGTCTGTCGTCGCCGGTCGGTCGGTCGTCGGTCGTTTCGTCGCGCGGGCTACGCCGTCACCGACTGCCGAGTGCAGAACTGCAGACTCCCGACAGCGAGCCACCAGCTCAGCGCCGTGCCCCGCGAAGGTCGCCCGGGCCCCAGCATGATCCCGGTCGAGGTTCGGGGCTTTTTGTTGCTGCTGATGATGATCATCTATTATTACGTTACAGTGATGTCGATATTCTCCTATTACGACGGCACGGTGATCGACCGCCGAGGCTTTTCCATATACTTTTGGTTGATCTAACACGACCGACATGCCGCCGCCGGTCGTGCCCAGTGTCCACACGTTATTACACCACGATTTCCTGTATTACTACACCGGTATGTACCTACACGCACGTTTTCAGTAATAATAATAATTAATGTTATGATTGTTACGTGACCGAACGACGACTGCATGACACAGTTATTGTTGTATTATTATTTATTGTTATGCCCATCACTTATGACCGTTGTACGCACACACACGTAGTTTGCGGGATAAAGACTATCGCAAGCAGATTTGAATAACAGATTTTCGCGGTTTTTCCAGAAAACTTGGTTTCCTAGTTCTTTATACACATTATAATACGTAGATAGGTTCATTTAAAGCTGTTTTCCACAGCATAACATGGATTTTCATACTAATTCGATACAGTTTTCACAAATTGTACAATTTAAAAAACTTCAAAGACTATTATATTCTACCATTATTATATTTTTTAAATTCTGTAAATAAAAAAATATTATATTTGCCACTCATCCCGCTCTCCCTAAAAAATGTCTCCTAGTTATTTCACTGGATACTGAAATTTTAGTTGTTTATTATTATGTTTACTTGTCGCAGCAAATCGATCGACCATCTCCCCCCCCTCCACCCAATGCTCGTGTAACGCCGACGCATATACGCGCCAATAAATTCGTGGTTCATCTCTACTTCGTACTTGCTATCATTAAGTATCACAGTAAATTTGAAAAGTATTTATGTTTCTCATTTAGTGGGGAGCCACAATTATGATTAAAATTATAGTAATCATAAATACACGAGGTGTATTGATGTTTCATGCAAAATTTATGCGACAGTCTTTGTGACATATTTATCTTTTTATTATTTTTGGTTTTGGCATTTGCCAATCAAATTACAGTTGATAGTACAAACTGAGTACTACAATCAATTAGATATGTTGTTATGAAAAACCTTTCAACTATTGACTTAAACTATAACTACGATTAAAATATTATGTACCTACTCCAATATTATTTATAATTTATAAAATGTTGTAAGACGATTATGATGGAAGTAATATATATTTATAAACTATGGAATCTTCATCATTATCTATTATATAATATGTATTAAGTCAAATGTTATAAACTTATAAATGTTATGATTTATATTGTTTTGTCAGTTTAAGTTTTACAATGCTTTTAATTAAAATTATTTTAGATTCTAAGTAAAGCTACGAATGTATTAATTTTAGATTTTAGAATGTTGTTTTTTTTTTTAATTTTAATGTTTTTTTTATCTGTCATCATCTTGTACAGTAGTAAAATGCTTTGATTTTTAATTTTTAGGATGGTTTTTTGTTGCAAATTGGATTTAGTAGGTCAATTATTGTAAAAAATTCAAAATACTGTTAAATAATTGGGAAAAACAAAATAGAAATAAAGGAAAAACGAAAATTGTTATTATGTTAAACCAGTTTTGGACAAAATCGATTTCGTTTTTTCGTTTTCTTAAAATAAGACTTGAAATGATGAACGGATATTTTTATTATCATTTACTAGACAAAAAATATTTTAAATCTTTTTTTGGTATTTATATGTATTTTAAATTTTAAACTTTTTATTTTTTTTATTTGATTTATGCATGATAAAATATTTGTTATTGGTTGTACTAGTTTGAAAATTTAACACAAGGTTTCATATATGGTTATTTTAATACCAATAAAAAATATTAAAAATAAAGTTTAAAGTTCTAATTTTACAAAATTTATCAAGGTCATCGACATTTTAAAATTATGTTATACTTTTATAGTACTCTTAAGTTGTCTAACTTACTGATAGTATTGAAAATTGTATCGTATCTTTTTTTGTCTATTTCAAATTGCTTAAAAAATGTACGTAATCCTGACAAAAGTTTAGAATAGTAAGATAAAGTACGATAACGTTTATAAACTACGATAATATTTAACCACTATATTAGTTTCATTACGAGTACGTTAAATAGATTATACATAATAATAATCTTTATATGTATGTAGGTACAATGTACATTGTACATACATATGAACTTACATATAATCACGTTTAAGGAAATTCGAATTATAAAGGTTCATGGAATAAAAATTCGAATTGTAGAGTGTATTCCACCGATAGACATTTCGAATTATCGAGGGGGGCCGGAATACAATATGTATTTTCTTCTTATTATCGAGGTTCAAATTAACGAGTGACTACTGTAGCTATAAAATTTACAACATTTTTAATATTTAAACCTAAGATTTGAAAATTTAATATAAATATCCATAGTATATATTATTTTTACAAAAATTTAAAAAAAAAGTTAAGTGAAATTAAATATTTAAACAAAGAATGGTTATTTATTTTATTGTACTCGCCATTCAAAAATTTTGTTCGTGGAAACTTGAAACTTTTACCTACATGTTTTATTATATTTTGTATACATATGGCATTTTCAAAACATTTTAATAATAATAATAATGAATAATATTACATAATATAATATGCAAAATTTTTGGGATTTAAAAAAATATTTAATTAACTTACCGTAATACTAATAGTACTTAAAATAAATTACTTTATTAGCAATATCAAAAAAACTTCATAAAATATACTTTACAATATACTTAATCTGACTGTCTGACATGTAGTCTTTGCTCAGAATCTTTTTTTGTATACAAAGATTTATTATTGAATTTAAATTTAGCGCGTACATTACAGTGATTTTTATTAATGATGAGGAGGTACACTAGACATTTTTTAGTTACAATACAGCAGAGTGGTTATCTACTTTTCTCCTTTTTTATTTTGAATTACTTACATATTCATATATTGTATGATATAATATGTTATAAATTATAAATCTTTTAAAATATGAAAAATATTATATATTTATTTTAGTTTATACTAATAATAATAAGTTAATATTAGTATTTCTTGTGTTTTCTTTTAAACTAATAAGTGCATGTTTAAATATGTATTGATGTAACTATAGATACTATAGATGAACAATTGAGTGCTGAAATGATAATTGATAACTTTATTAGAAAGCCCTATTTCAGATTGTAAATATTTGATATATTAGGCTATTGCTTGTTAGTAAAACCCAGATAAGTTTGGTTAACCTAACCCAAATCTTAGATTCTCAGCAAAGCAATAAATGAATTGTTTTAACAATGATGTGTGTTTTTTATTTTTATGTTTATCATCACATCATAGGAAATAAAAATGCTTTAATTTTAAATTTTGATGGTATTTTTGGGTAACAAATTAGATCTAGTTGGCTTTCTAGAGATTTAAAAGTAAAAAAATATCATTAAAGTTAAAATTTTAACGATACTTGGATATACTGTAATGATGTTTAAATTCCACTGATCAAATTTTAATTTCGTATTAGACACACAATGTGTTATGCTGTGCACAATTTTAGTTGTTTGTTAGATAATTTTCAATAATCCATATCGAGCTTAAAAAAAAAATGTATCTTAATCACGGTATAAAGTATAAATACATATAGGCATATGCTGTATACGTATATGTATTGATACTGTTAACAGGCGTGTAACATATGAGCATGAGCTCGATTTTTTGTATGAGCCATATATTATTACATAATGTATTAATGTTAAATACGAAAACACAATATTTTGTGAATTTCGTAATAAGACATTAAATAACAATAATTTAGTCACAAGTTTTATTAAAATAAAAAAAAAGATGTGTTGACAGTCGGCATAGAAGACCATAACTCGTATTATTTGTGATACAACGCAAATAAAATTGTTTTTACTATAATGTTCATGATTTTATCTAATTTATTTGCCCATCCCTGCATAATAAAAATTTCGTTACATTCACAAGTCACTCACATATTTGGTTTATGCCATTTTCCAAAATGAAGTGGCATGTTTCCGTTTCGTCTATCCGTTCGAAGACCTGCAACAGTCGTTATGAGGTGTTTAGTGAAAAGATTTTCCTACTAACATCCAGCACACTGCACACACAATATCCGCAAATGTGTTACATCTGTCTTCTGACGTTCTATCTCATAATTGGCCGACATCGTCCTAATTATATTACTGTTACGTACCGTGTTATTTCAACGCATATATTATACGGAGAGGTGACGCGTATACCGATGGGATAATATATTCAAACAGTGTAGTACCGAACGGCTAGGGTGAACACCTGCATATCGTGTTATTTAATAAAACAATTAAGACTTGATCACACGTCCTAGACTTCTCAGAATAGATAGTAAACGATAGTGTTAACATTGTACTATTTAATATAACAATTAAGGCTTGATCCCACGTCTTGGATTTCTTGGAATTGATGAAATCGCAGGAAAGGTACCCAACTGAATAATACATATAATTTAGAGCTCCTTTAGGTCATCGGAAGTCGCCACCTCCCCAGTCACCACTCTTGTCAGTTAACCATATATAAGGGAGACCGAGACAAGAGCTCAGGAGACGGTTAGGGATATTTGAGACGCTCAGAGGCAGGTCGTAACACCACTCACTCCATCTTGTGCTTATAAAATTGTATTCTTGTACGAATTAATTGTATTAAATAAAGACTTAATCTTTTAACTTGCAAACATTAGTATTTCTATTTCTACGTTGGTATATGAATCGACGTTGACATAAGGGACGCAACATTACTTTGAACGCAGCCGAATTCTTTCTTGAGACCATCATTGGTTGAATAGGTTCAAACACGGTTACTGAATATAATTGTGAAACGGCAATAAATGGCCACGAATGTGAAGTGATAACAGGTGCAACGGTAAAGCAGCACCAGGCAATAAATACATAGCGTCAACAGGTCGCAAAGACTACAAGACTGCAACCAACAGGTGGGTTCAGGACAAATCGGAGAGTTGGTGTGTATAGAACAAGTTTTTGTGGAGGGCCCAGCAGAGATTGTTTTATAGGACCCGGAGATTGTTTATTGGGTGTGAGTAGGATGCTACACTCCGAATTGGTAAACTAGTAGACCCATGTGGAGACTGCAGTCTTATCGGTCATGATGCACGATGTTTGTGGCGGCAAGGAGGAGTTCGGTCTGTTATCGAAAAGACAAGCTGCTGTTGAGTTAGTTTCCAGAAACTTGTTAGACAGACAAAAAACTTTACTATTGCAGAATGAAGACCTACTATGTGGATTATCGTCTCACCGATTAACTGCAGGTACGCATGTACTTTTCAAAATTTTTGCAAATTCTGACTAAAGTCGCCCGGCGCAACTTGTGCTCAGCTTAGCTGTTGGCCAATGTCTAACAACGACTGGAAATCAGTTCTGACCACCAACATTTTCAGTTCTTATCTTGTGTGTCAGGTCATTATATTCCCGAAACATTTAAGTATACAGATAAGCTGTTCGACGAATATCGACGCGGTTGGCATGACGGACAGCGCGTGATGGACAGTCCACTGTCCACAGACCAAATAAATGTGTTATGACAACTCCAGCACCACCTCAGGACAACACATCGGTCATTTTGTAACTCAAACTAGTTTTATAAATATTTTAAGTTCGAATTTGTCGAAAAATTAGATATGTATGTGGTACTGCAGCTGTCAATTAATATACAATCGTTAAGTGTGTGTAATGCGAAAATAAAATTACTTAGAAAGTTGAATGGGCAATTAGCAAATTGGATCTAATTTGTACTTTAAAGAGGTCAAGATATTTGAGAAAAACAAACAAAAAATTAAAGGTAAAATGGTAATTTTTACGCAAATCTGTTTTTTTTTTTTGTGAAACTCTTAAACGAATAACCGTAAAAATTTTTCACTAAGTGTTATAAAATAATTTTCTATACTTGGTATAATTTTCAAAATATTTTAACTTTTTAGTACTATTTATAGAAATATTAAATTTTAAATTTTTTGATAGATGACCATAAAAATGTATGTAAATATGTGTAAAAATACTTAAAAATTTCATGCAAGATCCCTAATAAGTTGTTTATTTTCAAATTCAAAAATATCAAAAATTTATATACATAATATTTTTTTATAAGTGTTTAAAGTTAGAATTTTAACAAAATTCATCAAAATGTCAAACAACACAAATTATAAGTATTTTGTAATAAAAATTTATAAAATTTTTGATTTTTGTAGCTAAGGTTTAAAAATGTAATACATATACCTATTGTTCCCCATAAGAATTTCATACTGGAACTAAAAAATCTATAAGTGTACAAAAATAATTACTATTTATTTTCATAGACATTTGGAGAAGTATAAACAATAAAAATACCCTTTTTATCGATGAATAACGATGTTAATTATTTTGTTATAAATTAAAAACATCATTCGTGGGGACTTCAATACTTTTTCATATTTGTTTATTACTTTATTTTATTATTATAAATTTCACTACACGCAATTTTTTTAATATATTATCTTTTTAAACTATGACTATGATTAAAAAATGATAAAAAATATGTATAATAAAAAATTAAAAAATTAATACATTAAAAATAGTTTTCCTAGTAAAATATTGTTTGTAATATTTATAAATTATTTAAATAAATAGAATTTCGTGTTTTGCTAGAATAACTATTTTTAATGTATAACTTTTTAATTTAGTTTTTATATATTTATGTTTATATTTTTACTAGATTTTGTAATCATTTTTTAAGTACCTACATTTTGATGACTAACTATTTATTATGTTTTGATTTCAAATTAATTGTAGTATATAAGCGAACATGATTATCATTTTAATTAAAAATCATGAAATACCAGTAAAAGGCAACAATACGTTCAGTTATTATTTATAATTTGACAAAATTAATTTTATAATAATTTATAATAATAAATACTTTTTTTGATACAGTGTTAACTTTGTAGATAGGTTGCAATATATTTAAAATGATATTAATAGATATAATTTAGATATATAATTAGATATAATGACGTATAAACAATCATTAACTGTTTATTCAGGTAAATAATTTATAAAAATATAATGTGTCTTTGTTTATTGTATTTATTAATTTGGTGATGAGAGAGGGTGTTAAAGACTTAAAGTTGCCATAAATATAGCGCCTCGCAGAATGTATTCTACTTAGAGCCTTGTAAAACCTATTATCTAATGCCGTTCCCGAAGAAGGGTTATCGTCACACTCCATAAAGCTGTCATTAGTAGTTTCTTCAGCACTCTGAGCTTCTTCATAGTTGTGTACTTGTGTCAATGCTTGCGATCAGTTCTATGTTAATTTTTTCAAGTGATTATTCAATATTAAATTTATAATATGATTAATAGTAAATTGCATAATTTAGTAATAGATTATTATTAGTTTTTATGTAATAAACTATACATAAGTGACTTATAGTATTATTATTAAATATGGTTTAATAATGTTATTATTATTTTTAATAATTGTTAAAATGTATTGTATATAAAATAATATAAATTTATTTCAGGTCTTCAATGTCAAGAAGTTGTATAAATATTAGTTTATTACAGAATAATGGACATTAGTTTTTTTTTTTTTTTTATCAGATAATAATTTCAATTAAGCAACATAATAGCAAGCCAAGTAAATTATATTTCTCTACTGACATAAATAAAAATGCTGTAACTTCGGAATCCACCCATGAACACAATGATTCTGCAGGTATACTTTTCACAGAGTGTTTGACATTATAGTTTTTATTTGATGTACCTAGATAATTAAAAATAATTGCTGTACTCGTATGACTTTATATCAAATAATTGTATTATTATTTAGATTTTAGATTCCAATACATAATACGCCGTTCGAACTATGACCAGATCAGCAGAACCTAACTCATCGGTGACTACATCAGCTAGCATCCCTTCTTCTATAAAATAAAATATAAATTTCAGCACTTATTAATTTGTTATCAACTCTTTGTGAATAATATACCAAAAGTGCCAAAGAAATGTTTCAGAACCTGTACATAATTCTAAAATAAATTTAAATATTTGTCGTTTGGAACATTGAACCCATTTAGAAATCAAAAAGAAGTAACTTAAATTATAATTCATCTTATGAAAAAAAAATGATATTCTTTTAAAATAAAATTAATTGTTGAAATTAAAATTAATCGTTTAGATGTGTGTAATACTTTCAACAAGTATACGTTAACAGTATTATATTAATTCTAATTTCTGTAATAGTACAAGTTTAGTATGATAAATAAAATCAAAGAAAAACGAGAAATGTATTTATATGATTTATAATAATATATCATTCATATAAAGTTCCAAATCCTTTTATTGTGAGTAATGATATAAAAACTAATATGTCCTTTCTTTTGCTTTAATTTAAATATACTAATTTTTTTTAAAAATTGCTTTTAAATTTATATTTTAAAATACTGAGAATATTGATGTTTAAATTTAAATTTAAAAATGTATTTAGAGTAATTTGTTTAAAAAAAAATCGTACAAATACAACATTATTATTAATTTAATCCTTTTTTTATTAATTTTTGGATCATTAATCATTTTTTTTCCTTATGTCATCCATCTGTACTGGAATGTACTTTGTAAATATAAATAAAATAATTGATATTTCTCCTATACAAATGTTTTTTTATTGAAGTGTCTTTTCTGTAGTATTTAAATACTTTGTGTTATGAATTTTAAATTATTTCTTAATGTTTTCATAATTTTAAAAATAATGAAATACTTAATGTTATGTACCTTTTTTTTGTATTTTTTTTTTTTTTAATTTTAATAAATATATTATTATACTTTCGAGTTATTTAATTATTAATAATTATATATAATTGTCAATTGTCAATTGGGTACAAACAAAATAAAAAATTCTTGATGAAGACAATGAATAGTGGTTGTTAAATTATTGAATCATAATTCAATTATCATATTTGTTAAATCTAGGATTCAATTTATTTTATGACATTACTCTTACAATAATTATAATTCAGCTCTGTGCGAGTATAGAGCATTAGTGCATGTAAATGTACAGTTTTTCTTTAATTATTTATGTGACATACTAGATACTAAATGATTTATACATCGTTGTCTCTGTACTCTGTCGTGTATTTTATCTCTACAAACTTTATCACACATCTAAAATACATTAAAAGACGCCACGCGACTATGCGAGCTCGGAGCAGGCTATAAAGCTGTGAACTATCGTAGTAGACAGATACAGACTGCAGTTCGCATAGTTAGTTAAAAAAAAAAAAAAAAATAACAATAGTTTCATTTAACTTAATAAAATATAAATAAATGTATTTATAAAGTTTAAGATAAAATTCAACATTTATGCTTACGAAAATACTACGGAAATAACTGAGAAGTCCACAACAGGACACTAATAATAATTAACATCAAAATAATTTAAAAAAATTTGAATATCTTATTATACTACGTATAATTATATTATATGATAATAAGACATGATTTAAATAAAAAAATTTAACTTATAACTATAAGTTTAAAACTTTTCTAAATGTTTTTTCTTTGTTTCATTAATTTGTATTTATTTCGTTTTTTGTTTCTCTGTTCCGTATTTTGAAGACGTCTTACTTATTTCAGAAACACTCATCAATTTGGATAAGACTACATAAACTGTAAATAAAATATTTTGAATTATATCTACTGATAAAATATTCACTACATTTTATGATATATTTGTTTGAATATTAAACTTACGTAAGCTAATTGGTACCACCATCAGTACTATATGAAGTAAATTTCCCGAAATCAATATGTTAAATGCAAAATAGAAAAACGGTATTAAAATCAAGATTGACCAAATAACCATGTTTAGAAGACTATAATAACGATATGGTGGAACAAATTTCTCCAGCGGCTTTACACCACTTTCTTTAAACCAATCTCCTGTGTTTAAGAAGCTGATCATCATTTTATCTTGTTGATTAAATATGTTTAAAACTAATTATTTATAATATGAAAATTGCAAAAATAGTTAAAAGAATTACCAATCTATTCAAAAAATATATATTTTATTTTAATTTAATTTTATAATTAATTACTTTTAATATTTATTATTTAATTCTTAATAATAATATAACTATATGTGATATTACAATGTTTAAACATACTCATCGGGTACTTTAATCAATTTTAAATAATTATTTTTTTATACAATATACCCAAATATATAATGAGTAATGTGATATAAGACAATAGGGCATATCACATAGGTTAGAATATATGTTTCAGATTACCTAGAACGCGTTTAATTAGTTATGAATAGGTTAATATACCTATTATTATATTATTGTCTTATTGTTATAAATTAATTTTGAAAACGAATATATAATATACATTCTTTATTTTTATAAAACGCTGTTCAAGTTATTTTTATTTAAGTGATTTTTAAAGTTAAAAGTAATTTAAAGATGATTTATTTTATTTTATTTATTTATTTTTTTTATTCATGGTACAGCTTCAACTGATAAGGTTATTAGCTTGCAACAAAAATCAAGTATTTAGTACATAATAAAGTATAGTTATACAATGGGTTCTTAAATTAGATTATACATATAAATTTGTTTTAAAAATGTGATTATTTTGTTGGTGTTGTCATGGGTTGGGCTGAGGGCTTCGTTATTTTATTTTATTTTGGACATCAGACATAAATGGCTTATGTGGAATTAAACATTGATTATTTCAATTTTAAATCTATTGAATAAAGTAGATTTAGGTATATGATGTAAATGTGTATTCGGTAATTTAAACTAACAAATTTAGAGCATTCATATTATTTATTTTAAGTTTACCTAACCAATAACCCTAAGTTATTTTTAATTGAAGATGTTAGGAATTATTTCCGAAAACCAAGCAGATAATGTATAAGATATTAAATATTACTTTTTTTTCGTACATGTCGTACATCCATTTTTCACTTTCTTTGTCACCTTCTGGAACTTGTTCAATAGGTATTCTTTCCATGTATACATGTGCTTCTAATCGTTGACCATTTAACAATGCTTTCATCGATGGTTTTTGTTCTCTGCATTAACGAAAGTTATATTGAAAAAACTATGTTAGAATAAAAGTTATCGGCGGAAAAAATACTAAAATTAGGTATAGATCGCTGTTGGTAGCCGTATAAATACTACAGATGATTAAATATTAGCTAAAACGTATTTAGTTATAATGTTACGTACCCTTTAAAAGCAATTTGAACATTATAGACGGCTGGTAAATTATGTCTAAAATGAGGCAATCCAATACTAAAACCTTTAGTCCTCGGCAGTAAGTGTTCTTTTAACTCCGGTAGACCTTTTGTTCGAGCAAACTTAATGCTAGCTTCTTGTTTTTCTTTTGTGAATCTGGTACCTTCTGCGTATAACAACATCTGCCCGAAAATTTAGAAATACAACATTAAAATATTATAATAAGTACCTATAGAAGATACATTTTTATTGAATTTAAAAAAATACCGTGACTGGGTTTTCATATTCGAACAATGTTTTGAGCTTAGTTTCGATTGTGTACTTATCTTTTACCAAGTCTCTCTGGAGGAATAAAAATTCGCTAAACCACCAAGCCCAACCAATCACAGGCATGTACTTGAGACTATTTTTCGCGAAGGCTTTGCAGTTCTTGTTAAACAATGCAATAATTTTAAAACATATTTAATTAATCGTTAGTTCTTAATCTAACTAAAAATCAGTAGTAACTAGTAGGTATCAAAAAAAAAAAAAAATTACTCCGAGAATGCCTCCAATTCGATCATGAATGACCCAAGCAGTTAGCCAGTCAATTTCATACTTGTGGTTAATAATGAATATTGCGTGTTCTTTGCCAAAAAACTTGTAATCTTCTTTATCTACATAAAAGTAATATTGTACACCAGCCCACCATTCAGATATGAAAACGAGTTCTATAATAAAAAGAAAAATATTAATACAAATGTGACTTTAAACATTTATATTTTTTTTATATAATACACATATATATTATATTGAGATTACAAATCATCTATTTTTAATCAAACCACTAAACCTGCTTGTATTATATTCAATTAAATATTAAAATATGTAAATATGTTATAGTCTTTTTGTTAACCTTTTTTTTTCAAGACATTTACAATTTGTACACACAAATAACACAATAATTAAGTGAATTAACTTTTAAACTACACTTAAAAAATGTGTGGGACAATAAAACAATACTACTTCCAATATTTGAACTATTAAAAATTTAATTTATTTTGGAAAAATTTTAAATCAATTTGTAGTAAATTTTGAAGATTGCTTAAGTATAAGTATGTACATACATTTATTATTTTATCAAAATGAACTTATATTATCATTATTAAAACAATTAAGCAAAGTATACCTGAGTAAATAATGTATGCAAAAAAGTAGTTAATTTTTCTGAAAAGTTCTTTATGTAATGGCCATAAGATTATAAAAAATAATAATTGAAACAAGTTGACAGTAAGGCCAGACACTAAAAACACCAGTGTGATTAATATGTGTGTCACTGGAGACGACTTTATGAATGACATATTATTTAATTTCTTTGTTCATTAAGTGTTCAAAAATTAAGTATCAAAATCAAATAATTTTAATTTTGAACAACATTGAGGAATTAAATTGATGCTGGAAGTGATTTAAACTAAAAAGTACTTATTTAAAGAAGAACCGTGACTACTCATGAATTGAATGATCAAAAAATTAAGATGGAGACAATCATATGCGTAATGTTCAAGTAGCAAATAGACACTAAGGGGTTAATCAAATCCATAATGTACCTTAAGGTTTTATCATATACAAGGTTATGCAAGGTTATTGATTTCATCCGATGATGAATGTTTATTAATATTAGTAATAAAATATGCACTTTGTACTTCATAATCACAAAATATATTTAAATTAAATCGTTTAACTGTATAATGTATATATACACACAGCTTAGACACATTTCTAATTTATTTTGTTTTTTTTGTTTATTATTATTATTAGATGTGTACTGCTGAATTTCGTATAAGTTACAAAATATATTGATTTATACTCCAATATAGAATATTTTGATTGATATTTAATTAAAATTACGACAAATCAATTAAGCGGGTATTGCTTATTCGCCTAAATATTATTGTAGTTAAAGTTTTTATATTTTAATTTGTATCTAAAGACTACAATCTATTTTATGTTAAAATCTATAATAAGTTATGAATCTATAATATTTATAGGATTTTTTTAAATTTAAAATTGCTTTAAAAAATAAATGATTTTTTTTTGTGATTTAATTATTTGATAATAATGGTACCTACTATTTGTGTTTACATATTTATTTTCTTATAAACTAAATAAATCTTTACATTTTTATTTTGATTATGCAAATTTATTTAAAAAAATTAAAATTTTTTATTGGTTCTTTAAATACATTGTTCTTAAATATTTTATTTAATATTGTAATAATAAGTTTAATATTATATTATTTGATATGGCGAAAGGCACTTACGCCTTACATTTGTATACTAATTTCCCAATTTTAAAATATTAAATTTTTAATTTGAATAAATGAATAATAATTATTATTTATTATAGCTATTTTATTTATACTAGTATAAATAATTTATAACTATCCTTATATTTTAAATTTTAAGTCATGCATAAATTAACTGTACTTGAGTTTTATTAATTATGAAGCATTAGTTCAAATTAATTATTATAAATAAATTCTTAAATAATTAACATAACTTTACTTTGAAAATTAATTTTCATTTGTAAAAAATTTTTTATAAATAATTGGTAATAAACGTATATCTGCATATAGAATAGTATGATTAATTTTATATTACTGATACTAAATAATCAAGGCGGCATCGAGCCATCTGCATGATTGATTATGTTATAAATGTAATAAACATAATAATATATACTGCAATAATTTTTTTTTTTTAATTTTTAGGTGACTTTTTTTATTGTCTACCTGCTGTGAATACCTATCAAAAAAATCACTTCTATATTCAATGTTGATCTATATTCTATATCTATATAGAAACAATTTAGAACTGTACATATTTAAAAATTTGCTTCTATTCATATGTAACTTTTATTATTGGCCGGAAAATGTTATAACCTTATATCTAAATCGTGCAGAATATTGAAACTCTATTATGCGGAATTTTCTTTATTTATTTAAACACATGGAAACCTGTTTAAAATAGAAGTTTTTATCGGCCCCGTGCAATTCTGAAAAGGACAGGTTTTACTGTAGGTACCCATATTTTTTTTCCTGATAACTTCGTGAAAATGGCGAGGGCTTGGTGCAATGTAATCAATTTTAAGTCAATGTATTGCTGAATTATATTTAATTTTGTAGTTGTAATACAAGGATTCACCAGCAAATAAGGAAAAAAACCGATACCAACTTGGAAAACTTAATAACTGACTATGTTAATAGGATACTCGCACGAATAAAATATTTGAAGAAGAAAGTTTATTTCAAATTTTTATCTTAACAAATTTAAATTTCAAATTATTATTTAAGTATTTAATTCTATAAACGAACGGTGTACTTCCACTTCAATGATCATTAATACATAATTTTAATCGTGCCTACTTTATTTTTAAGTTTATAGTCCTAAGCTCGGAAAATTGGAAGGGAAATTGTGCTTACTTGGTCACCTTAGGCCCGGATTAGAACTAAAAAAAAAACCGGGAACCAAGTCGATCAGTAGTTGGATGCATCAAAAATTTAAACAGGAACCAATTCAACTGGGACAGTTGGGTGATATTATTATGCGCCAATTTTATTACAGGTAATTTGTGCTACCAATATAGGTTCATTTAAATGTGTATATAATTTACACTATACTTTCAACTTCAATTAATAGAATTTACTATAATACTGACCCGTGCCCAATTTAATATTTTTGTGTTCTACTCATAATAAGTAGACTAAATAGAGACAAAGTCGACTACTATCTAGTATAAATATTATTAATTAGCCCGATATTATAATCATGTGTGTATTTAAATTTTACATCTCAGTACCTAATGAATAAAAATAATGGTAAAATTATTATAAGTACCAGAGTTGTGGTGTATTTAGGCTGGGACCCTTAAGTAATAAGTCAAAGTTGGGAGGCCACAAGATCTAAACCATTACATAAAAAAAAAAAATATATTAAATATAATATTTAAATAATATTTACATTGAAAATAATTTGATTATAAAAAATACAAAAGAACATTGTACAGTGACTGCGTATTTAGACTAAACGTCATTAGTTAAAAAATTTTAGAAGCTGAACAAATTTTAAAAATCTTGAAAATTTCAACTTTGTTTTAACGTTAGTAATTGTAAGCGCTATACTATAGCTAAGAACAGTAGATGGTGTCTAACAATTGTTACAACAAAGTGATATTGATCTTCATACAGCTACACGACTTCTACAAACATTAACGGGTGAATTAAAAATTATAGGAGACAATTTTTTTGAATATTTTACAGAAGCTACAAATCTTTCAAGAAAATAGAGCATAGCACCCAGTGCCATATCCATAGGGGGGGGGGGGTGCAAAAGGTGCGTATACACCGGACGCCATGACCACTAAGGCGCCAAAGCTTTTTTATATTACTGAAAGATGAAAGTTAACCATATTAATTTATATTGTTTAATGGTTTCAATATAATTACATCATCCTGATCAACGGTGTCGATTCATTATTTTGACTGGTGATGAAAATGATGAAATAACGTTTTGAAATCTATTGTAGGAAATTATGTAAAAATACATATTTATGTATGGATATAATTGGTTTTTATTTTTATCCCAAAACAACGACGTCGTTGATCGTCAATAACAATAATATACTATAAATATATGTATACTGCATTATTATTGTTATTTTATATAATTAATTTAATAACAGAATGTCGACTGGAACAAATTGTTCGATTTTATTTTTAACTCATCTATGATAGTGTTAATATCATTCATTGCATAAATAAGTACTAAATTATTTTTTAATAGCATTTATTTGAAGATAAGTTATTTTGTATGCAATCGAACAAATGTGATTTGTAAATAAATCATACCGGTTTAGTATGATAGGTAGGTACTTATCTATCAATATTTTTCATTTTGCGTATAAAGTTTGAATATTATATTACTAACCTTAAGTTAGAAACGTGGAAAAGAAGGTAAATCTAACGAATCTCTCTCCCCTATTCTTATGTTATCTCTTTATAGGTATAAACATACTTGGTAGATGGGATAAGGGTGCTTAAAATGATTCTTGGCAACTGGGTACTGATAATGCTAGGCACGGCACTAATAGCACCAACATTTAAAAATCAAAGACAAGATAAAAAAAATTTTTTATACAGATTTGTGAAGACCAAAGGTTAGAATCGTCTGAAAAAATTTGAAATTTAAATATTTAATACAACACTTGATCGTAGTATTATCAAAGTGAAACGAAGATTTCAAAGTTTTAATTACGTATCTCACTTCTTTAAATCCTTACAACCGATTTCATTAATTAAATTGAACGTTGAAGAATTATACAAGTCAGCAGAAACACTAAAAAAAAAAGTAGGACCTAGATATTCTCCATATTTTGTTCATCTGATACTATGTATCTTTATAATCATGTTTTAAAGACATAATATCGATCAAATTAAAGACAATAAAAGAAATTTATTGCAAAAATGTTATTTATTGAACATACTCCTTTTACAACGACATACCCTGATGTATGCATTGATTTTATTTTATAATTAATGTTAACTTTTACTGTTGTAGCAGCAGAGCGATCAGTCTCAAAATAAAAATTAATAAAAAATTAATATTTAAAAAGTACGATGTCAGAGGAACGATTGAATACCTCTACTACCTAGTTTATTAATTATTTCCACTGAAAATAAGTGGACGCAACAATTACATTTGAATGAAGTCATTGACAAATTTGCTAAAGTGAAGACTAGGAAAGTTAATTTTTAATTATTTTGTGTAATATAACACTTTATACTTTAATGCCATTGTTTTTATAAATTTATAAGCAGTAAAATAATACAGGTACCAATAATACATGCATTTTTTTTCCTCATCGAATCACTGTTTAATTTTCTCGTTAAAGAGGGCCTCTAACTATTATAGGCTTCAGGGCCACCAAGTTTCACGCTACATCACTGTACCAGAGACAAAGATTTGTTATTATTTTCAAGTTGTAAGTATTGTAAAGTTCATGAATCTAAAAAACTGTTCAATATGATGGCATTGTTCGGCCTTGTACCAACTATCGGAGTTTGAATTGTAAAAGTGTATGCATTAATTGCATACATCTTTAGAAAATATTGTATAAATAGTTGAAATTGTAAATAGACATAACAAGCATGATCAACCAAGTATAGATAGAAAAAAATATTCGAATGAATATAAGAGAAATCTATGGAAAATTTGTTTAGTAAATCAAATAAAATATTATGTATAGAAATTTCTGAAAATAATAAATATATCTAATTTACAAACCGTAACTACCGTCTACCGATGATATCACTTGTTTGATAAAATATTTATAATGCCCGGAGAAAAATTGTGTCCTTGTTATTAAAAACAATATAAAAAAACTGCAAAAGATTATAAGCAATTTATTAATCGATGATCTAAACCAGGGGTCGGTAACCCGCGGCCTATGGTCTACATGCGACCCGTGTAGCAATTTTATGCGGCCCGCGATAAAAATTTATAATTAGTTTAAAAATGTTACACAACACATAATCTTTATTGATGAAAATTGGGATTTCTCTCGAGAAGTTAGTTGCACAATTTATTATTAAACAAAAATAGATATTATATATAAAAACATTGTACACGTTATCTACGTTTTCTTAAATGTCCGATAATCACATTATTTTTTATTTATTTTTTTCCAATATTATACTATATTTTACTATGTATTTTTTTATTATTATTATAACTTTGTTTGTAGATACCTCGATAGTTAATGTACTAAACAGTGATGTACTTAAATAAATTAAATTTTAAATTACTATAATATTTCATTTAAATAAAATAGAGAGTATTTCAAATTATGGCCCGTGAAAAAATTTATTTTTATTTTTTGGCCCTTGATACCAAAAAGGTTGCCGACCCCTAATCTAAACTGTCATATAAATTATAATAGTATTTTCATATGACACAAATTTAAAAGTTTCACATTAATCTGAGATCATTTCATGGATGGAACTTTTAAATATTGCCTACCACATATTATTTATTTTATTTCTTACATGATTTACGCAATGATAATTATTTACCACTTTTATTTGCATTATTTTCAGACAAAACAATTTCGACGTACATAAATTTAGTTAAAAATATCATAAGGCTGTGTAATGCATGTTAACTTTATCTAAAACCAAATTTAATTATATCTGATTTTAAAGAACCAATTCCTGTAGTATTTAGATAAATGTGGGACGATACTAAAATATTCCATTGTAGATTTCATCTAACTCAATCTTGATATAGAAAAATTTAGAAATTTTACTTATTTAATATATACATCAAAATAATAAAACAAAAGAGAGCAAGTGACTAAACCATATATTTGGATTGCCATTTCTTTCTTCAAATGAGGTCAATGATTGTTTTATTGAAGAATTTATGTCATCGATTCCTAATGACATAAGATTTTAAAAATCTGTGGATTATTTAATTGATACGTATACCAGTGCAGAAGCTAAATTTTTGCCAATAATTCTCGCTACAAACATTGGAATCATTGGATCACTCTAGCTCTCACTACAAATTATTGCGAATTATATTCTTCACGATTCAATTCCGAGTTCTATCACCCACATCCTCCTATTAGTCCTATTTACTATTTCTTAGATGTATTGAAACATAAACTTTGATTACAGTTAAAATTATACATCTCAAAAAACAGAATTCTACTTTAAATAAAAATTGGTTAGAAAACTTTCAACAAATTTATGAAGACTACAGACAAAAGAAAAATTAGTAGAAAAAGCTTAGTTTCGTCTTTAGGTTACAAGTATAAAAAAGGAAGTAAGCTAGATATTATAAGTTTTATTTAATAATTTATTAAATAATAAATAATTATTATAATATTACTGATTTTTATTTATTTCTATATTAACTGATATTTTACTTATTTAAATACTCAATGTATTAAATAAAGCACGTGTTTTTAGTTATTTTTAAGTGACATAAATTATAATTTTAATAAGGTGAAAATAACGCTAAATACAATTTTTGTAAATACTCGTACAATATGGTGTAAATTACATATGTATTTATTTAATTTATTTTTTTGATTGTTTTTGGCGTAAATTACACATGTCCATTCAACTATAGCGCGATTCCATTAGATGACATAAACGTCACCTTTAAATATGTCACAACTTAATATAGCCAATATAGGTTAGGTATAATAGATAGTAAGTACGTTTGGATATAAGTTATTTTATTATGTTACACCTACATGATATTTAATTTTTCAGCTATTAGTAGAATTTATTTATACATAGCTTTGTAGTTTGTATTTATTACTTATCTATATTTACAAAAATACTTTCAATTTTCAATATATATTAAATAGTTACAGTCCAACTACTTACCTATAAATGTATATAGTGTTTTATTCAAACTTGTATACGTAGTGAATGTTTATATGTTTATATAATCATAGAGTAGAAAGAAATCTAACTATGTATATTACTTTTTTATTTTAGGTATATTATTATAAATTATTATTATCATAAAATTATTATGCATATGAATAATGTACACTATACATTTTTAAATCTAAAAAACTATCATATTTGCGGAATTAATGACTCGATACTGCAAGATTTTATAGTTATATGCCCAGGATTGTCATTTTTGTATTAATAATAGTTTTATGAACAATCGCGCTTTATTATGAAATGAGATAAAAAATATATTCTAAGATAGCATTATATTTATTTTATATTTAAATAGATAATACAACTCGTAAAATAATAAACAACAATAGAAAAAAATCATATTTAGTAGTTATCAAAGACTTAATTGTTAAGCTACTGATAAAAGTGTTAATATAGAATGTAAAATAGAGTATCATTATTCATTATAAATAATATCATAATTATTCATATACAATCATATACATTCATACAACCAGACAACCATAAAATAGGCATAACTATATAATACTTAAATATTATATTAACATACGATGAGTACCTAGTAAAATATGTGATTTATATGCAGACACACCCGATTGAAGAAAACCATGTATACCTATTTGCTTTAGCAATTGAAAGGGGGTTTTCAATAAATTTAGCTTTTGTTATTTATCGCTGTGTAAATGTGACATACCCAAAAAGGAACACAAATCAAAATTTTTTGTTTATAAAACTTAGAGTATTCGAAGTTTTAAATGTAAACATCCGGTTTAAATTCCTTAAATAATTTTACACGGGTGTATATAACAATGTTTATAGGTACCTAACCTTAACTATAACCTATTGTTGGTTAATTATATTTAAAAAAAAAATTATTTCTTACGAATTTAAAATGTATTAAGTAATAGCGTATTATGAATTAACTAGATAGGGCCAAGTAATGTTTTTTTTAAAAAAAAAAACGTATGAATATTAGATACGAGTATTTATAGATAACGTAAACAATGTTTACATTTAATATAATATGACCAAAAAGTTCTTTATCCTTCTTAGTATCTCCATGCAAATCAATACATTTCAATGCAATTTTTTTTTAACAGAAATATGTAAGAAAACTGATTTTGAAACGTATAAGTTTCAACATTTTTCAAGATGGTAATTTTTTGATTATATTTATTACAACAGTTTAAATAAAAAATATTGAAATCCAGTTAAAATCGATTAAACTAAGATGAGTTAAGTTTTTGATTTCATAAGAATAATAATATAATCAACAAAACACGAATATTTTATTCAATACTTATTTGAATGACGATTTTTTTTTCTATGAAAATCTATAAATATTTAATAATAATTAGAGTGAAGCTTAATTGGTTGGAGTTTTCAACAAAGATTAAAATTATAGGTAAATAATTACGATTAAAAAATAATATTTTCATTAATTAAAGAAAAATTAATTTCAATTCATATAAAACAAAAATAATTTACATTTTTTTTATTATTATTATTATTAATGAGAGTGACCTTTATTGTTTGTAATATAGAATTTAAGTTTATCAACTTTAAGTGCTCATAATATTTATTATTTTCTAATGTCTTAGGTATGATATTTTTAATATTTTGTTTAATTTTATAATGGAGATCAAATAATGAATATATGGGTGCACCGTATACACAAAATGTTTGAAATAACTATTAAAAAAAATCCATTGATATCAAGTTGAGGGTCTGTGTGGTTTAAGTACTGGATCATTAGGATATCTTGGGAGATGGTAAACTGCGGCAAAATTTACCTTTTTCTAAAAGTCGATATGTAAACTGCGGCAAAAAAATAATTAAGATTATACAAACTGCGACAAAACCGATAAGGTACATCATACAAACTGCGACAATTAATTTTATATACTTATACACGTTTATTGTTTAATTAGGTATAATACGTATTACGTGTTATGACAGCTATTAGTATCTCTTAGAGTATTAGTTGTAAAAATAAAGAAAAACCAATTTTTAAAATTGAAAAATATATTATTATTAAAAATTAGATCGTAATGATTGTATAATCAAAAAACCAATTTTAAAATTAAAAAATATTATTACTATATTAAAAATTATTTAAAAAAATCGTATAATCAAAAAAAAAAAAAAAATAAATAAATAAATAATAATACAATAGGTATCTAATTAAATTGCCGCAGTTTGTATGATGTATCTTATCGGTTTTGTGGCAGATTATATAATCTTAATTTTTTTTTTTGCCGCAGTTTACATATCGACTTTTTGAAAAAGGTAAATTTTGCCGCAGTTTACATACAGTCGATATCTTGTACCCGTCCATCTCTCCGTAAGTGCTCATCTAGATAATATAACCTCTTGCGACATAGAAATTATAATTCGGGGCACCGTTTTGAATAAAAATTAGACTCTATACCTAATCTATTTAATATATTGAGAAATTATTGGCTTTTCTCGTTCTTCTAACAAATTTCTACTAATGTTCACTGTTTAAACTTTAAATTACCTACCTTTGATAAAAAAAATTAACCCATTCTAAATATTTTAGTCCAAACATTTAATTTTTCAATATTTTGAGTAGGTATGGAATTTAATAGTTTTGTGTAGGTTTTTGTTTAATCAATGTACGGTATATATTAGCTTGTCATTGTATTACAAAAACATATTTTGTCGAAAAAATTAATTTTTCTCCAAATATTAAATCCTGGCCTATTCTTGTATTCTATATATACATAGTGTATCCGTTCACCAATTTATAAATGTCTTTCATTATCGTCAGAATTAAACATTGAAACTGTTTAACATAAAGGTCATAAAGTATGTTTTAAAAAATAAGAAATTATAAATTAATTATTAAAAAGTTGTTAACATTGTAGTAAATACTAATTACAAATATCTTTAAATTTACAAATTGTAAGCTGTTGTAGAGTAAGCATTATCGTAAATTTCCAGGAATATCAAAAGCTGTGAAAAATGATAAATTATTTCAGTTAGGAATTATCTAATATTTTTGATATTATAGAGTTAGATTTAATACATTAAAAAATCTCACAATATATTTTTAAGCCCTGAAACCCTGTACACTTATTAAAACACCTACCTAAAAAATATCCTGGCTACGCGTCTCTTTATAGCTACTTATCTAATACTAATGTCAAATGTTTAGAATATTTATATACGTTGGTATAGCCATGTATAGACACGAATGTACGATACGCTAATCCACTTCCAATAATACACTAAATAGGTGTAATAACGTAATATAATAAATTTTATAAGCCATTAAAAAACATAATAACGACATTGTTGTTCGCCCGTGTTCGTGCACAGAACAAAAGAAAAAAACAATTTATTAAATGACTTAAATAAAACAAAAGCGAAAAGTCACTGCGGTAAATGAATAGATGATGCCTATATATATATGTGTGTGTGTGTGTGTATCTATATAGGTAGGTACTGCAGACACAATAAATTGTAATAAATAATAATTGCAGCTACCTATAGAGCCGCATTGTCGGCTTATTGCGTCGACAGACCGACCGGCGACGGTGAATAATTTAACAATAGTTGGCCTTAGGACAAATATATACATTGGATCAGATGGCAGAACGGGAGGACCAATTAAATAGTTAATACAAAAAATACACAATTTAGTGTACGACAATATTATTATTATAGTAGTGATTCGTAGCACGGTCGCATGGACTACAATCACCACAATAATAGTCAATACCGGATTATTAGTTATTACCACAAGACACACCGGGAACAGAGAACAGAGTCTGTTCAACAGACTCAAACGGAGTAACAGTCAACAGACCACGACGTATTATTTTGTTATTACTTATTATCAATTCTGTGCCAACCGTTCTATAAAACCGCAGTCCGACGGCGGTACGCAGACGCGTCAGTTCAGTTCAGTACCACTGTTGCGGAATCCATTCTCCGACCGCGTACTATCACCGATTGTTGATAACGCGCTTTGAATTTCTGATTAAGAAAAACCAAGACGTCCCGAGCTCTCGACCGACAGTCAAGTGACGACGTTCTGCCTTTTGCCTCACTCGATTCTGCAGTACTGAATAAACGACCGCAGTCCGCGATATTCCTGTTTCGCCACCTTGCAATTTTTATAGCCGCCCACACTGTCTCCGAGCACAATACGAAATACAATAATAGATCGTCCGAAAATGGTGGTGAAAGTGTACATGTCCGGCATATCGGGTAACAAGGAGGTAAGTCGCGTGCGCGGACGTTCCGCCGATGTCTTTTTGTACGTTTTGGTCTTTCACACCTTATGCTGTTGCAGGTGAAGAAACGCCAACAGAGGGTCACCATGATATTGGACAGCAAAAGTATATCGTACGATTTGATAGACATCACCGAACCAGGGAAAGAGGACGAGAAGGCGTACATGCAGAACAACAGCAAGACCAAGGATGGTTCAAAAAATGCTCTACCACCCCAGATATTTAACGACGATGTTTACTGCGGGGTTAGTTGATTTTTTTTGTGTGTATCATGCCAAATAAACGCACCCAAAGTTAGTTGTAAAATTGAAATATCACAATATTTAAATGGTTATTTCTACTCGATATCAGACTGACACGGATAACAATATTAAAATTTGTAGCTTTATGATGTATGAAAGTATTTGCTGGTTGATTTGTTTACTAAATATTAGATAGTAATAAATTCTGGAGGAGAAATCTTTATTTACCATATTAGGAAATAATGAATGTTATATTCTGAAATACTTTTCTGCCTTGTCATGTTCTAAATTTTTAGAACTTGGTTCATTATTATTTATTATGTTTCTAATATTTATTTTAGAAATTAACCATTGGTTGAAAATGAAATGAAATTACATTTTATACGACCTAGCTTATTATGAATATATTTACATATAAATTTGTTCTTTAAACTTATCATTTGATAAGATAATGAAATAAATCTTTTATTACTTTTTTAATTTTTCGGATATTTTATTTTAATAAATATTAGTTTTGTATTAAATAAGCAATGATATGTTATACAGGACTATGATGATTTTGATACGGCTAATGAATTGGATGAGTTGGATAAATTTTTTGATATTTCTACTAAAAGTCCTCCTAAAGAATTAAATGGCTCAACTACTGTGGTAAATAATTAAATATTGATATACTTATACTTACCGCATGTTAAAAGCATGACTGGGCAACAGCCAAATTTGTGTCCTATAACATGCAGTCGACTTCTGATTGGTTTTTTAAACTCATCTACCTCCTATTATGGTGGGTGAGGCAGTGAAGGATGTTGTTTTGGATGCATGACTAGTCATGCTCTTAATATACGGCTACGATAGGCGAGTGTTAAATTTATGTTTTACTAATTTCATAATATCTATATTTTCAGGAAAATGTTAAAAATGAAAGTACTAATGAAGTCAATGATTCAAATGATGGGTAAATTCTTAAACATTTTAATTTTATTTTAAGTTAGATACATACTTATTGATTTAAATATTTAAAAAAAAAATTTAATTTTAAATAGTACATAATAGTCCCTTTACTCCACATTACAATTACCTCTTTTTTATTATTAAGTTTCTATTGAATGCATTATAATTACAATTTTTAATATTATCAAAAAATAATATTATACTAGAAATTAATATCTACTTTTCAGTTAGTTATTTAAAAAAAAAATTAAATTTATAGAAAACTAGAAATTAAATTGTGTACTGATTAAATAAATAATTTTAAATTTAAATTAATACCATCTTTAGAACTGTAAAAGAAAATGTAAATGAAGAACAACAAGAACCTTTGACTTCTGATGACGAAGATAGTGATAATGAATCGCTTGACACACAGGTGACAAGCAATTTTTCAAAATAATCATTTATAATACCATTTTAACAAATTTATCCTATTAATTGGATGATCTGTGGATTTTTTTAACATTATTTTTTAATGTTTCACTACAATAATTGATATTGTTAATATTAGCACACAATAATTAATAATTATGCAATAGTATTTGCACTTATTAACACAATTATTTTTTTCTAATGAAATTAACATTTAATATGTGTGTTGATTAATACATAAACTAAAATTGATTTACAACCAGTTGAAGGAAATGGGGTTGTAACATGATTTAAATCAAGAATATTGTGATGGTATATTCTTTTTGAATATTTGTAAATGGTTAATAAGAAACTAGTTTTCTCCTATAAATGTAGCTTTTACTATTTATAGCCTCCTCCAAAAATAGATCCTAATTGTACCTATCCTTTGTAAAACAATAGATTAATAGTTTTTTTAGTGTTAGCTAATTGGAAGAGTTAAGAGTTTGTTAAGTAGGTTTTTCAAAATTAATTTTATTGAAATAAATGTTTTCAAAATTTTTAAATTAAGTTTGAATTACAATAAGTTGATAATTTATGAATAACTCATAAATGTAATGTTTATTACAATACTAGTATTAATTAATTATTTGTTATACTTTGTCTGTTGCTGTAAATTATATTTACTTTGGCTAAGTACTTATAGGTCAAAATATTTGTAATGTTTTATATTATAATTGCATGAATATATTTTTTATTTAATTAACATTGCATTCTTTATTTTCTGAGTTATAAAAATGTATGCTATTTTTTTGTCTAATATTACAACGTTATATTTTGTTTGCATTTTAGAACAAATTGAAAGAAACAACAGGTCCAAATTCCGTCCCACTTCCAGATGAAACAAATGTATTATTGGATATCCCAGAAACTAAAAAAGATTTGTTATCAGAAACCGAAGAAGAAATTGAAGAGTGAGATTTTTTAGTTACTCAACATTTAATAAACAAAAATGTACAAAATTACGATAATTTTTGATTTGCTGCCTTTACTCTAACAAGTTTTTGATTTAATTTAATTTAATTTATTTATTTATCTTTCTTTAACAAAAGTTACTATATTTTTTTAGTTTGAAAATTCAAGTATTAGGCTTATTTTTATTATTATTATTTATGTTCAATACCACTATAATTCCTTAAACAAGTATTCGATGCTTAAAATATTTATGATGTCATTTTTATCCATAACCACATTTTATTTATATATGTAATTATTGGTTCTAATTCATTTATTCATCTTAAGAACAATTTTTAAATGTCAATTGATGTTTAGTGAATAAATACATTATTGTGCTTCATATTATACATTTTATTTTATTATATTTATTTATTTATACAAATACATTTTAAGAAATGTTTTTTTTATACTAATAATGTTTTGTTCAATGTTAAAAAGGTTGTATGAATAATAATATATTTAATTGATGGAGGCAATAATCTAATATTGTCAGTTCAGATTTAATTTGAATTGCTTAAAACCCTTCTATGAATAATAGTTGACTTTAAATTGTATACCTTGTAAACCATTTGGGCATATTGTACATAATAAAATTTATTTATTATTGAGACTATTGATGGATGCTTAATACAATTAACCAGCATTTGACTGTCTTATTATATAACATATTATTTAAAAATTATAATGTTATAGTAATAAATCATTATTATTAATATAATTTTTTGTAACAATTATTTTTAACAATTATGTTGTTGCATGTTGCATTGTAAGTATTTCTGTTTATATAGATTTTAAATGTTTATTCACCTCGTTTAATATTTAAAGTTTTGAGCTTACTAATTTAAATTGTTTTTGCTTTTTAAATAATAGTAAAATTTCAGTAAAATGTGTTCACTGTTTTCAAAAAGATAAGTTACTTGTACAACATATGTTAGGAAAACAGTTAAATTGTTTAATTGTTTTCATTTATTAGTTATTGTTTAAGTATTGTATCCATCTTACAAACATACAATATAAAGATAAAAAAAAACAGTATTTTGAGTTTTAACTTTTATGCAAATTATGAGCATGTATGATACCCAAGTATAAAAATTCTCATAATTAGTTTAAAATTTAAAATAGGTATCTTAACAAACTGATGAGAGATAACAGATATTGTTGTTTAATAATAGGTCAATTTGCTCTAAAATTAAAAATGACAACATAATATCGGTTTTACTTAAAACAAATATGTTTGTAAGACAGAGAACACAAGTGTAGCATCATTGTGATTCAATAATTAAAAAAACTGCTAAGTGAAGCATATTAAGCCTTTTATAATGAATTATGTTATATCTCTTATACAAGTCATTTATCACTTATTAATTTGTTATAAAATAAGAAAACATTTTTTATACATAAAATATTAGTGTATTATTTACTGATCAAATTCTGTAAAATATATTTGATAAAAAATAATCAACTCGGTTTGGAAACTAAATCACAAATACTTCAGATACTTTTCTACTGACCTCCATGTTTGAGCTTTTGAAACAACACTTGGTATGTTTTCCATTGAAGTCGACAAAATATGTTTTTCATTTTATAATAAAGCCAATACAACTAAAGCCTAAACAAGAGGTAAATTTTCTTTTCATGCTAAAAAGGAACATCGATGTTTTGTCTTACAATACTAGTCTGTCGCCTCTCTCACGATTATCCATCTGTACTTTGTATTCTGTACGAGTCGTATGAAATACATCTGTTATTCAGTAAATTCTTGATCCCACGCCCAATCAGCCAGCTAGGTACTATCAAAATGTGGATGTAGTATTATTGAAACCAAAGATATATATTAATACATATTAATATAATATATCTGTGATTGAAACAATTAAAATATTTTAGATGATAGAATGATAAAACAAAATTAATCATATATTTATTATACATGTATTTAAACATTTTAAACTGATTTAAATATTTTATTTAAAAATAATAACTAATAATACAATTATAAAAAATCTGTGATATTTTATATGTCAAATTGTTATACTTAGAAGAGCATACCGGTAATTATTAGTACTGGGATTTCGAACCAGAACATATGGTAAATTTGTTTTAGATTCTGACCAAAGGTTGAACAATTCCATTAATGCAGGGCCAGGCATGTAACCAATACCAACATATTTAGATTTAGTAAAACTAAAATGACTATTGCATGAGAAACCTAAAATTATACGACTACAACTGTGTTTTAAGGGTGTTTGTTCTTCGGGAATCCATAACTTTTTCATTTGATTTAAATATTCCTTGACTATTTGTGAAGTTGGAGATACCTTGAGTTTAAATCGTTTACATAGAATGTTTCTATTTTTCTTTTCTAACACACGTTTACGTCTCAGGGATCTCAAAAGTTTTTTGTGTTCCAAACGATAAACTTTTCGCTTGAAAGCATTCAAATCTTTGTGAATTTTTTCTAAAGGACATAAGTTAGATTTATCCCCAATGTTATTTAAATCATCAAGAGTTGGTAAACATACATGCGAATTAGGCTTCAGAATGCCTTTCTGCAATAATTCAAGTCTAATGGGTACTAAACATGTTTGTAAGTCAGTACATTCAGACTTTAAATTTTCTAAATTAACTTTTTCTTTTAAATTTAAAGTTAAATTTTGTAGTTGAGCTAATAACTTAACATTACGCAATACAAATTTATTCTTAGAGTTTAACATCCATTCATTACAGAGAATGTCCCAAGGACAATGAAATGGAGTCTGAAAACCTAATTTAATGTAATTAACTCGCATTTGTGGAGGAAGCCTAAAATGTTTTTTCATAGCTTCTTCTTTTTTTAAAATAGCTCTCAGGTTTCCAGCATCAGTATCCGGTTCATCTGATCTAGGTAAACATCGTTCTAGTATCATGGTTGTAGTTTCTCGTAGTCCTCCAGGTTGACATCCATTCATAATGAGGCCTAACCAAAATGGCATACCCCATCCAGCTGGTAAGACAATATCCCAACCACTACCATAACCTAAGACAATTATGTTTTTGATTAAATAATTTACTTATTAAATGAATTAATTTTAATTAAATAACCTGGTCTAGTAATTGGATGACACTGCCCAGGTCGTTGAATTAAAAGTATTGGTATAATAGACATTGAGTGTTCATCTAATGCAATTTTGTCATTGCCTTTAATAACACAATTACTACGTAACATATTAATTTCACAATTGGGCATCTTATTCTGTGTTGACCAATCTCGAACCTTTGAATCCCAAATTTTAGAAACACTTGCTGTCATGGGAAGTTGAAATGAATAGTCTTCTGTTAGTAAAAAATCTAAAAATCAAACATTCTTAACTAATTAAACTATTTATTTATTTTATAAGTAAACTTATAAATATTTAAAAAACCTTTTGAAATAGGTAAAGCTTTTGTTCTCTTCATTGGAAACACCAGCCTTGGATCAATTGTGTGAAATCCAATCACACAATTTGATGGATATGATTCTGGTCTATCAGCCCCGCTTAAAGATTCCCAAAGTTTTGTTTGAATATTAGTAGAGCTATTTAGATCTTTTAAGTGAGATGACCACCAGTTTTTATCAATATTATTTGAATTAACCAAAACAGCAGGATATAATATACGACTCAAAACACTATTTGACAATGGTCCTGTTAGTCTTAGTCTATTCAAAGAACCTTTTAATAAAGTCATTTTTATATTATTATTCACAAAAGAAGGAGTCTGTATTGCAGGAATAGTACTATTTTTTGAATTTTTTATAATTTTTATAAGTTTAGGCTTTTTTAGAACTGGAGGTCCAGACTCTAGAAGAATATCAGAATCATTTTGCTTTAAATTAAATGTAGTTTGCAATTCTTTTGCTAATTGAGCATAAATTGAAGGTTCTGCCCAAATCCAAACAGCTCTTATTTTGTTTTGAACAAAAGTATCCCAAAGAAATGTCACTCTACCAATAGCTTCATAAGGATAAGTGCCATTTTTGTACATGAAAATTGATCCTTCTCTGGTTCCTTGTTCATAACACTTAGCTTTAAATGTACGTCCACAATCCTGATTAACATGGTGCATTAAACCTTTTATTAATTGGTCATAGGGTCCTTTTAGTTCAATACAACTAATGTAAGATACATCCTAAATTAATAAAATAATAAATATGAATACAGTAAAAATGGTAAATGAGTTTTATAATAATATTTTACCTGTGCTAAACAGTGATTTCCTATTGCTCTGTAACATGCTCTATAAGTTTTATCATGCGAACTTTTAGGTAATTTATATCCATCCTTAAGTACAATATGAAATCGTTTTGCAAACCAAACATGAGTTTCTAGCCATTTTCCATTTTTCTGACGTCGCAAATAGTCTAATCGGCGACTTTTGGGTTTGCGTCTATAATCTTTTCTACGCCTCACATGTTTATTGATTTGCTTTTCAATCTAAATAATATTTTAACAAAATATTTAATACAATATAAATTTTTTTTATATTTGTTAGTACAGATTTTTTATGAGCAGCTCGTAAATCTTTAGGCATTCGTTTTACAGTTGTGCTCATGACTCGACGGCGCATTTTTTTTGGAAGACGTTGAAATATCATTTTATTGCATTTTTTTGGAGTTTCTAAAAATAATTTGATATATTTAGTACAAACAATAAATAAAAAATTATGACTAATGTGTAAGTAATATTTAATATGAAATTAAAACAAATAAAGATTTAGAATAAAAATAAATGTACCTAGTATAAATTAGTATTAAAATATTTTTAAAGTTCACTTAGTTTTGACCAATACGTGTTTTTTTTTAATATAATAGTATATAACTTAGAGATTAATAGTCCTAAATTATGTTTAAATTATAGGCTATTAGCAGTGATTTAAATTTTAAATTGTATACCTAATATACATATATATAACGACTTACGTATTTCTTTAAGCAAAGCTTGTATTTCTTGATTGCGAGCGGATAAAAATGAATCTGCGTCGAGTTGATTCCCTGGTCTCACATGACCAGGAGTGTTATCCATTATCTTATGCAGATGATCCATAGCTTAATATGCTATTTTAAGTAAAATTTTATGATAAATTTAAAATACATTACACACTAAATAACATGTTTTAAAAAAATTGTCGGCTCAACGCTCAACTGCTCAAGTAAGCACGGCGCACATGGTCGTTAATACTTAATATAATTGATAAGGAAAAAGTGGTGATAATCACCACGGCTGTTATCTATAACGATAAGCACTTACTCGTCTGCAATTTTTACTCCATGACTGAGCGGTTATCTTATCAAATCCGGCTCCGTCATCATTCTTTACGTTTTATTTACAGGCAACTGTAAGTTAACACGACAACATTATATTGTAATATTCCTAATAAAATTCTATGTGGATATCAAATACCAATTGGCGATTACCATTACCGTGGCGGCGAGGCGTTCAAACACTGAATGAGTAGTGGGCACACGCCGCATTACGACTTGAAGTTTGTGCTGACTTCTAAAAGATTTCTGCCGAAAATTTATTTGTAAATTTTCGATCATCTCGGTGTTGCGTTTAAGTACGAGACACACCGCAGTCTGATGTAAGTAATATCGTCCGATTTATAATTATTTCGCTTAATGATAACTAGTAACTATGAACTTTTAGCATGTTTTTGTTATTAAAATGTAACTCCGACGAATAAAAATTGTTATTATAGCATTTGTTGTGGGTGAATCATATTATATTGATCCAGGTACGATCAGCCAGTTAGGAAGTGTAGAGATTAATAATAATTTTTCGTCATTACTGGTATTTCTGTTTCTTTAATCTTTAAAGTTGAAGGATTATGTGAGAGATTGATTTTGGTTTATGATGTTAAATTATTGTATTAGATATTACATATAGTTTACTTTAGTAATAGTATTATTGTTTAGTACTTACCAACAAATATTAATTATACATAAAAAACAATTAATGAGTTGATTATTAACTTACTTTTTAAAACATAGGTTTATATTTTTAGAATGAAAATACTACTTAATGATAACTTTAGTAAGTGTTAAATAAACTGTATTTTTAATTGATGATGGAATTATTTATTTAAGAAAATATGTATATATATTATAATTTGATAATATTTAGTTTTTTGGATATGAACTCATGTGTTAATAGTATTCTCTACTAATTAAAATTAATATTTGATGGATTTAATAATTTTTTACAAATGATCTAATTTCTCTATTTTTTAAGGACATTTTTTTAAATTACTCATACTTTTTATTGTAAATCTTATAATTATAAATTTAAATTAGATATCAAAATAAGTGTTATGAAAAATGTATTGTATGTATTATAATGATTTTATATTTTTAATTTTTAGAATGATTACAGACGTTCAATTAGCTGTATTTGCCAATGTATTGGGTGTTGGCTTATTTCTTCTAGTTGTTCTTTACCATTATGTCACAGCAAATTTCCCTTCAAAATAATTTTTTCATCGTAAGTGTATTACTTAATTATGTTAAAATTTATTATCCTTATTATTTTTTAGTTTTTTATTTTAGGTTGCAAGTTTATACATAATTGTATTTCAGTATATAGTTTAATTTAATTCTGTTTATTATAATACTATGATCCCTCATAAAACGTACATTTTATTATAATTTTTATATTAAATCTTAAAACCTTATTTGTACTTTCATGATAATGTTATCTTATGTATTTTGAATCATACATGTGTTCTCCAAGTACTTGTTTTTATATGATCTGTGAGTTAGTATATAATCTATATTTGTTGTCTTTTGTTTGAGAAAGTATTATGACATAATGAGTTTAAAAATAATATGTAAGGCGCTTAGTATCACCGAAAAATTATCAATTTTGCAAAAATATGATTCTAATCCTTCTTTAGAAAAAACAAAGTTAGCAGATTCTCTAAATATAGCACACTCAAACCTATGAACAATTATTGTCAAAAGAAAAGAAATAGAAAAATGTGCTATTGAAGGATCGAATAAGTGAAAGAAAATAAAACATGGAAAATATTTTTCCCTTGAACAAATTCTGATTAAGTGGATAACGAAAAGCATGCTAATTCTGCACCTGTTAATGGCTCTATTATTCAACGTGAAGCCTTAAAAATAGCCATTTCTTTAAGTATCACCGATTTTAAAGCAACAAACGGATGGTTGGATCAATTTAAAAAACGGAATCTAATTTGTTATTGTCAAGATAGTAGAAAATTCTCTAGAAAATTTAAATCGATAAATAATAAGGATGTACGTTCTTGGTTTTTGAACCTTTTACCTACATTTACAGAAAAGTATGCTTCAAAAGATATTTTTAATGTTACTGAATTTGAGTTATGTTTTAAACTAATATTTAATAAATTACTTGGTTTTAAAAAAAATACACACAATAAAATATGTTATAAAGGTAAACTTAATAAAGAACATCTTCATGTACTTATTTGTGCTAATTCTGATGGAAAAAAAAATTGAATCCTCTTGTAATTGGAAAACCATTAAAATCTAGATGTTTTATTAATAACAAATCTTTTCTGTGTGAGTATTTTGTTAAAAATACCAAGTTGACAAATAATAAACTTTTCTGCATTTGGGTCAAAAAATTATATGAAAGTATGATAAAAAAAAAAAATCGTAAAATTTTACTTATTGTAGACATTTGTTCAACTATTCAAAGAGATATTGTGTTGAAAAATGTGAAATTATTATTTTTCCCGTTTTACATAACAAAAAAACATCGACCTATGAATTTAGGTGTGATAAATGTTTTGAAACAATTTTATCAAGAGCACTATTTAAATGTTTAAAAAAAATCAAACATTGAACAGTGTAACATATTAGATGCATTACGTCATATAACTGCAGCGTTGAATAGCATACAGCCTCAGGTGATTGCTAAATGTTTTAAAGAAGTTGGAATTGAATGTTCTTATAATGAAGTAAATGATGATACTATTAATGAATTGATACAACCAGTTTCTTCAACACATGTAATAAAATCTAGTTGAGATAAAAATTTAATGATTACAGAATATAAAAATAATCAAAATAGTGAAGATTTGATTAATATTGCTGATGATAATTGATGTAATTCCTCAAGGTTTCTTAGATGTTTAAAATATGGTTTTTTATTTTATACACAATAAATAATTATGAAATTCAGTGTAAAATGAGTGAAGAATCAGGAATTTGTACTATTTTATATATTTTAAACATGGTAATCTTTTTTTTAATAAAATAAATAATATAACAATGATATACTGATTAATAATTTCCCAGAGAATTTTAAAATGATTAATGTTAAACAACATTGTATTTATTAGTGATTTTAATTTTAAATAATAGATTAGCTTAGAATATGAAATAATTTTAGACAAATTATAATATTTAAAAATATATAATTTTTACATTTTTACAGAATATCAATATGAATTACATTCCGGCGACCTGCAATAAATAGCAAGATGTTTAACTACAAGTTGGATATCATTCCATACTTAAAGTTAAATGAAATAATACTCAATTTATATTTCAATGTTGGATTTTGAATATTTCAAACTACATCCACCAATTCAATGTTTACAGAAAATAAGTTTAAATTAAAAAAGTATATGTAGGGTCATTCAAATTATTGAATTTTTTTTCTATACAGTAATTTGAATGGCCCTGCATCTAAGTGATATGTTTATCAATTTATCAACACAAAAATTATTTCATACAAATGAATAACAATTTGTTTTTTTATTTTTTTTATTTTAATTGTTTCCATACATTAAATTTAATATAATTTATTAGAGTATTATTATCAAAAATACATTATGTACACTATTTGCTTAAATTAAATTATTAAATATTTATACTTCATTAAGTTATGTAATTTGATTAATCAATTGTATTGAAATTAAAATTACAATTTAACTGTTTGTATAATTCCATGTACTGATAAATCATAATTAATAAAGGCATACGCTTTCTGTCTTTGTGTAAAACTTCTAGTATTTGGGTTAATCATTTTGTTTAAATCTCAGGTTAAGAAAAATGTTATTGTATATTCTTAAATTAATAATGTACCTTGGTAATTTAAGACATATGTCTAATTTAACAATAAAATAATGCATAGTCTCAATTATTCATCTGTATATTATCCAACAGGGATGGCAAGTTTTTTTAATGTTATATACCAAAAATAATTCAATATTTTTTCCAGCATGCCATTAAATAAATCGTGAAATATATGTATAAATAAGAAAACATTTATAGAATTTAAACTTGGCCATCGTGTCGTTTTATTTCTAGAATTTTATTTACGTTTTTAATGAACCTATAGTTTAAAGACTTCAAAAGCAATGAATAAGTATTCACAATATTGTTTTCTGATTTATTGTTAAAAATAAAATATATGATTATTATTTTTTTGGCGTACCATCTTGAGTATGCGTTCCACGGATTTGCCTTCACTGTTATACAGTATACCTACTCATATAATATGTTTATATGTATACAATTTTAATGAATAATGAACCGATAAATTGTTCATTGTTCACTAATTTTGGATACATTTATAGCTTAGGCGTATCTTATTTTAGGTCCCTACTCCCTATGCTGTAATATTATAGCAACAGCTATAAAATCAAAATCTTGGTTATCTGTGAGAATATTTTAATTGAGAACTTTAGTGAAACCTAGGTACTTACATAATATATTAAACTTAGTTTGTGAGTTATAAGATATCGAAATATCTAATGAAGATTTATATTTAACAATTTATTTAATTATCTTATAATCAGATTTCAGTTAGGTTATGTTACTATTTGACATTTGTACCCGTAGTTAGTCCACTGTATCACAATATTATTATGACTTATGATGTAGGACTTTAACTATTATATAATAACCACAAGTTTTTATTTTTTTATAATAAGCCCCAAAGACGGAAAATTTGATCACTTATGCATAAAATGCCTACCAAGTCATTTTTATCGAGTGACCGGCACTCACATACTATTACCACAGAATAACCGAAAAGGACGTTTTTTTGAGTTAAACACGGATTCTTATGGGGTAGGTACAGATTTGTAATACCTGGTGAAATATCAGTGTAAAAAGATATTTCCTATTATTCTATTTATCTAGCGAGATTATTATCTCAAAAATTTTGCTGACCATTAAAAATGTATGTACCTAAGCATTAGCAAATCAGTATGACTAGACAAAAATAAATTTACATTTTTGATAAATGAATGGATACACAGATATTCCAGATTATTCTGTGATATTACTATGTGTATTATAATCTTATTTTCCTACTTGAATAAGTTACACCTCTTCAATATTTTACGTTTATTTTTATAAATTGTGTAATAATCAATAATATATTATATTATGTTATGATAAAAATTGTTTTAGTACCTAGCCATAAGAAGAGATACAACCATACAACTGATAAAATAATTTAATATTTGACATAATTACATAAAGGTATTATTTTATAGTTTATACTTATACATCTCGTGATTTGTGCAACATTTTTATTTAGGTACCTATGTGGAACTTACCTATGAATAGTTTTGTTATAAATACCTATGTTTAAACTTTAAACACTAACTTGTAGTAGGTTCTCCTGACGGTACTGACATAATATTTTTAGATTGTACATTTAGATTTATACATTATATTATACAGAGCCGGCGCGAGCTATTTTGCCGCCCTGGGCTAAATTATAAATGCCGCCCTATTAAAACTAAATAAATAAAAAAAATTAAATAATCATACGATAAAAATTATGCAATAATATTGGTTTATCTAAAAACATTTATTTTCATAGTCATAATATTTTCGTCATAAACATAAAATTAAAGTATAAGGTAGTCTTTACATAACACATAGATATAAATATACTAATAATATTAATACAATTATAAAATTGCGAAAGTTTTAGCTAAAATGCCGCCCATAGGTATTTAGAAAAAAAATTGTCGCCCAGGCCGCCCCTGTCTTCCGCCGGCCCTGATTATATATTATAAAATCAATGATTGTACTTATGAACACTACATATCTATTTATGTAGATTTGAATTACCTAAATGCAATTATTATTACAATTGCCTATTTAAAACCCCTTAAAAAATTTAAAAAATGCGTGTAAGCTGATCTCTCATACTCAACATATATAATATATTTTTCTTTTAATCTAAACAATATTTTTGCTGAATAATTTAAACTCGAAGGTTCTACGAAGTAATATGACATTTATTAAAACATGACCTTTAAGACTGAATATATTGTATAGAATAAGCCAACAGTACGCCAACGTCTAACACGTAAATTGGGTTTTGTTTATTTTAGTCTAGCGATGCATCTAAACAAAAAGGTCAAACAATTTTATAATCACCGACATGTAAAAAAAAAAGCCTCGATATTATTATATCTTTTTGGTAGTTGTCGATGGAGTTAAGGTAAAATATTGTAACCATTTAGTGTTAACAGTTTTTGAAAATGTTATACAGGTACAAGAATACGCAAACGTGATTTTAGCAAACATTTCTCCTATCGCATTTTAATTGATCACCCAGTTACGGGCCCATGGAAGATGGATCTATTTATTTATTTTTTATGTGGGACGAAGTTAGGTTATTTTTTATTGCATACTCTTAGCGTTCTAAGCGTCTATTTTTACTAATTTATTATAAGTGAGTATAACTAAGATAAAAAATTTACGTTTTATAGAATTGAGAACTTTCGCAATTCAACTGACATCATTATATAATAAATAAATCGTGGTTTATTTAAACTATAAAATTGTAGGTTAAATTGAAAACATATTACACATTTACACAGTACATACATAGAAACATAACTTTAAAGAATAATAAATCAATATTAACAAAATAAACTTTTAATCGATTACATTTTTTTTTTTTATATGGCGTAGTTGCATATAATGATTTGTTGGTATTATTTCTTTAAAAGGTTTTTTATTACAATAATAAAATATATACAATGTACCTACGCATTTACATTTAATTTGAGAAAGAATTATATATTATTAAATTCAGACTATAAAAAATTGATTTGTTGATAAAATATCACAATACCCTATACATGTCAAAAACAGCTTCCTGAATGGTACGTGTATCTATATACATACATAATATAAGTATTAAACAGACTTTTCACGTGTCTGTCTGATGTAATCTGTAAACTTTTTACGTTCATTGTCTAACTTTTTGTCGATGATATCATCGCAAGCTAGAGATGCTCTCAATTTTGCAGTAGTGTGTTCGAGATCCTAAATAAAAAAATTTATCTTAAAATTTTAGGTCATAACTCATAAAATCGATAATTAGTTCGTTATTAATTCTGTAATATTAGGAAGAAGCATACAGGGTATACTGATTTATCAATCGTGTTCACGGCTTACCAATTTTTTCTTCAATAAAGCATAATATAGTTTAATTTTTCTGAAAATGATGAAACACCAACAACAAAATTCGAACAAGCAGTTTTTGAGTTATTTAACTTTTTATATCTACTAAACTACTAAGAATAATAGGTCCGTGATAATAGGTTTGGAAGATATAGAGGTTGTGAGGATTTGCAAATTTTAATAATTAATATTAATCTATCAAAATTTTAAATTTAGAAAAAATTGGTCTAAGTTTAATAAATATTAGATCAAATGTCATACCGATTTTATATTTTTGTTAAATCATTTTTAAGGACTATTATCCTTATTCCTTATTATAAATATCTTAACTGAAAAACTATTTGAATTTTAAATTAAGTATATTAATATTTTTAAAGAAATTACTTGCAAATATAAAATGTATAATTGATTTGAAAAATAGTAATTATTGTTAAAAAGTTTAAAAATTAAAAATATTCATTACTAAAGAAAAAAATGGGGTGAGCACGTCTGATGAATCACCTGCAGGTTATACGCAAGGCCTAGAGAGTAGTGGGATTACTATTCTCTGTTCGCTTTCACTAGTCCCTCACCCTCTTTTTTAATAATTTTTTATTTATTTTTAATTATCATAGTAATAGAAAACAATTCCATCAGGAACTTTTTACATAGTAAAGAGATACATTAATTACTTTTGCATTGACTAAGTTTTTTTTCATTATACTTGTAAACTAGGTATATGAATTAATAAAGTAAATGAAAAAAAAATGAATGAGTACTTTAACTATATTATTATAATAATAATATAAGATTGTAATTTCTAAGTAATAAAATCAAATCAATTTGACTAAAATATCATGCAAAGGTGTAATTAATGAATTCAATCTAAATTATATTATAACATATCTATTTTATAAACTAATATTGAATTGTCATTCTCTCAGAAAGAATAAACTGAAAATTTCATTTAGGCAGGCACTTCAAAATAAAAATTATGTTGTATTTTATGTGATTTTATAAGCTTCTTAGATTTGAGAACAAATGTTTAATTTAATTTTATCCGTTTTAAGGTAATTTTTAGTACGACGTTGGAGGTGTAATTATAATTATAATTTATGTCCATATAGTTTGATATATCAACTAATTAATACATTTGTATTTTAATTCAATGGCATTCTAATAGTATGGTTTGTAAGTAATAATTAAAATGTGATATTAAAACCTGTTAGATATTATTGAACTTGGGTATCTGTATAAATGATTAATGTTTAAAACAATTGGAGTGTCTACATATATAAAATAAACGAAAATATAACGAGTTGATATATGCTATACTCTTACTCACTTTTAAAAATGTTTCATTCCTTTTTTTTGCGATTTTCTTTTGTTTTTCCATTTGCTGCCGTCGGATTTTAAAAAAGTCTTCTTCTACCACTGCTGTCGTCTTGCGCCTGCTCAATCTGCGTAAGTAAAATTTATATTGTTTTAATGTAATATCATGGACACGATATGATTTACGAAAATAGGCATTACAAGTATACCTAGATGATTTATTCTACAAATTGTATTAATTCAATGAAATGTTTAAGCTATTTAAATTCCTTAAATAATTTAAAGATGATATATTTAATTATCGAGTATACATGTAAAGATAGTGAAAAATTACAATGAAAATAGAAGTCTCTTTTCGTTTCTAAATTGAACGTCCACGACATAAGAAATACGAAACTTAAAAAATATAAACAGTTATAAAATAATATATTTTTATGCTATACGTAGGTATATGGTTTGTATACTCACATAATATCTTTTAATTGATTTTCTAAGTCGATTTCCCTGTCTATATAACCACGCAATACTTGTCTGGCAATATCTTTTTCCGACATAATAATAATAATATCTGTTGAGCGCTAAAAAATATAATAACGTGCGTTTGAACGTAACGAATGTGTTCTATAAAATGCCATGTATAATCGGCGATTTGTTTAGGCAACATATATAGTTAGTTGCCAAGGAGGGCATATATATACAAGGATGCCCGTGTCGTGAGGGTGCCCTGCACATTTTATTATAGTAGGTAGTCATGTTGTATAATTTCTATGTGTAATGATACATACATAGGTATATCACCTGCAGACTGGAGCGTTGGTCGTAGTTTTCGGGTAGTACTACCCGGCGCGTATAATTTTACTATGTGTGTATAAATTATTATTCTATTATAATTCATTTTTTGAATAGTCTCAAATACTAATAAATAAATCGAATTATTATTATATCATACATAATTATTGGTGTATGCCTCTTGCAGATAGTGCAGCAAAATTAATAATTTCATATTTATATATAATAATGCGCACCTCTATTATACATAACAAATATATTTAAATTGATAAATATATTGAAAAAAAAAATTATATAAAAAAATTGACATAATTTTTATTTAAAATTGTATACATATTTTGAATAACCTTATCAGTATTTCAAAGTTTCAAAATGTCGAATTATGTATAAATTTGGTTCATACAACTTGAACAAATATACATGCAGTTTGATTTGGATTTTTGTTGTTAGAACATTTTGTACTTTCCTACCATGTTATTATTCATTCGTAGTTCTCATTCTTATTCCTGTTATAATTATTACTTATTGTACACCTGTATAGATTGTAATATTCAAAAATAAAGTTATATATTTAAAAAAAAAAACTTTGTTATTACAAAAATGTTATTTGTAGTTTTTGGAAAATTATTAAGTATAATAAAAAAATATTTCAAGGGGCTTATATAGAGCTTGGAATAATATCTATAATATTACGAACTAGAAAATTTTTAACACAGTGTGTTTTGGAATATTTACATCAGAGAGCATATATATTATAAATACATATATTAATTATAAACATTTCTACTTTGCGTATGTCCACCCTTCATATTGTTATTAAATTTAATTATTTTGTTAAATCATAGAAGTTGATATTTTTTTAAAAATGTAAATATTATTCAGGTAATATATTATATTCATTTAAAAATAAATAAATTACAATTCTACATTATTTTGCAGGTTAACATAACATAAAATAAGATCTATGTGCCTGTATCCCCACTTTTAAATTTCTAATTGAAACCTAAAATAATCGTATATAGGTACTTGTTTAGGTATACCTCAACAGTTTTTGAGTTATTTTCGATTTATTACAACTTATAAACAGGTACAAACTATTGATATGGGTTTCAACTTGAAATTTAAAAGAGGCGCTAGAGACACGACCTCACAAAATATGAATTTTAGCTATACGTATTATATCTACCTACGTCAAATTTTAAAACAATTATAATAATAATAATTATTATAATATACAGTATAAACTTTGTATTTTAAATTATTATTATTTATTATTTAAAAATTAGTTAGTTTGAAAGGTTTTTACTTTTTATGTTTTCTAAGATAATATTTTTAAAACGTTTCACTATGGTTTTTTAGAAAAATGTATTTCAATTAGCACTTTATATTATGTACTAGCTATTATTAAGATTTGTGTTATACTGTTATAGTGTTATATAATTGTATAGTTATATAATTGGGGTTACTACAGATTAAATATAGTATGTTTATGTAGTTTTATATTTATTTTAATTTTTGTTTATTTAATCTATGTTAGTATTCAGGTATTAAATCATTTATAATTTATAAGTTATAAACTCAAAATCAAAATTTTGTGATTTGTAGTAGTATATTATATTTCATAATATTATAAGTTATAACTATATTACATAACTACACAATATACAGTACACACCAATTGACACATGCAGCTGTTAACATTAGTCATTGCACTAAATTTTATAACATTATCATTTATAAATATAAATTATGATAGATACGCGTTCGTGTGTTCATGTATTACATTTATTATATAGTAGTTATGTTTTTCTGTGTATTTTATAATTATAATGTTTTCATAGTTATAATGGTTCTGTATAAATAGCGGTCGATACATAATAATATTTAAATAATATATGAGCTTCATCGTTGGTCTGTGGTTCCATAATATATGATGATGATGTTTACGATGCGTTTTTATTTGTTTTTAGTTCTCCAGCTGCATTAGATGTGTTTTTAGAAAATATTTTAGTGGTTAGTTTTCCCAACTTAATTGGACCAATCAGCCAACCAGGTATCTAGAAATGTTACTGTCTTCACAAGCCCGCAGACTGACATTGTTTTTGATATTATTTTTGCGTATTAAAATTTTAAATGTTTATAATCTGAAGTTTTATAAATTGTCCCAAGTAGATAAAACTTTATAGCCTTGTAGAACACAGACACACAATTCTCATAATATTACAATACTGTAAATAAAAATGAACACTATAACATGTGGTTTTGTGTTTACTTATTGATTCACGTTTATGACATACATAGGTATCCATAAAAAATGTCGCACATAAGTAGGTACCTGTAATATGAATAAGTAGTTAGTATACGTACGGGCATGGCCTGTTTTTGCCAAAAAACTGGTTCCCTGATTTATGCATATGTAGGTCTTTTTCACCAAAATGAAAAATGTATGATTCCCGTTTCCGCCAAAATTTATTTTTATGAAAAGACGTTTCCGCCAATTATTATTTGGGAACCATATACAAATGTATCTTTCGTTTCAAGTATTACATTTTCTTTTTTTCCAAAATATTGGCCGCACAATTTCACGAAACATCTTCACCGAGTAATTTTTGTTTTTGATATATAACTCAAAACATATTTAAAACCATCAAAAATAAATATTTTTTACCTCTTTTGCTTACAACAAAGTCCGTTTTAAGAATGTTATCAACTGTTTGATAAACAGAAGAGATACTGAATCGAAATATACGAATTTAACATTTTTCAGGAAATTATTGTGTACTAATTATAAATAAACTATGATACAGTTTATGCTTCCTTCCGTTATCGACGAATGACGATTATTAAAAATTATCGATGATTATCGCTGTAGGTATCTATTTATTGTTGTACCTATGATCTTTGCAATTACTTATAAATGTTATTACTATTATACCTCCATGTTATATTACATTACTATATTTTAAACTTACCACAACATAAATTGTTTGAAAATTAAAACTATTAGTTTCCAAAGTTTTTTTTGGCAGAAACGGGAATCGCACCTTTTTCATTTTTGGCGGAAACGGGTAACTCCCATACATACGTTTTCCCTAAGAAAATCGTTACTTTGGGATTTAAATTTTTGAAATTTGCAATTAATTGCATAGGTAGAGTTAAATTATGATAACTACGTCTGTATTTATAATACACTATAAACTAGGAACGTCATTTCGACTTTTTGAAAGATATTCTAACAACAGGGCAGGCCAAAAAAATTTCAGCTGGCCAATTTTATTATGTGCTATAGTTAGGTATTACAAAACAAATTTTTTATTAATATAATGATATAATATGATATCAATATTGTACATATACCTATCTAATAATACCAAGTTAATACCTACATTATTTAATTATTTATATTTTAGATATTATAGAAAATAAAACAAATTCTGAAATTTTTAACCAAACATATGTAGCACTGAGTAATTTTCACTATTCTTAAATTCTATCTTCTTTGATAAAAGGGGTTACAAAATGGTTGCATTCGTTTGTGAAAATTCAGTCATTTTCAACATCCGAATCAAACCTAAATTAAAAACTAAAAATGTATAAAAATATTAATAATTATTTACTATAAATTTATAAGAAATGTAAAACACGAAAATTATTCTAACTTTTTGGCTACATCACTGCAAATGTCTAATAACTCGAGTGTTAGGTAATTAAACAATACTGGAATGTGGGTTACAGCCGTTATGGCATAGAATATATCTAAATTATTTATAAATAATAATTTTATACACTATTCTGGAAACATACTATAATAATAATGTTGTCTTGTTAGATCATTATTATCATTATTATGATTTATAACTTACCATCGACAATGCCGGCTAATACATTTGGAAATAAACGATTTTAAATCGTGTTGTTAACTCACAAAACATAAATATGCAATAAATGGAAATAGATAAAAGTAAACCAATATTATTATCTACGTATTTCAATTCAAATAAAAAAAAATATATTAAAACCATTGGGCATATTTAGTAAATTTTCAATAAAATTTAATACAAAATCCGTCAAAAAAAAAGAAAAAGAAAAAAAGAAATAAAACATTTTTAATAAAAAATAGAACTGGGAGTCAGATTCTGCTTTGCGCCCTTTAAAATGTAGCGGTCTAGGTTATTACTTATACTGCCTATACGTTAATCTAGCCCTGCCGATGCTTGAGAGTTGAGACTAATTATATATAAAAAAAAAAGAATGATTTTTGTCCGGCGCAGAAAAGTTATAGTCAGGCCAAATTGCATATTGCTAATTTTTACTAATTTTAGGTATGCATAAGCATACCCTGCAATACTCCAAATGACGCCCCTGTTATAAACTACACTGCAAAGTGAATATTTAATTTAAATAATTAATAATATTCGTTTTAATGTAACTCATCGTATTGACGTATTATGTTGTACCTTATTTCAGTACCCAAATCCATGTTTTGTACAATTGCTCCTAAATATTAGGTACCTACTTTTAATCTTCAATATTCTAATATTATATTATATCGTATTATCACAAAAAAATCGATTAGTAAAAATTTTATTATATAAAAAGGTACTATAATTGATCTTGAGTTGGGGGAGGGGTAGATTATATATTACTTATATCTTGGTGTTTTGACTCCAGCTAGTTATGATAAAACAGTATATGTTAAGAATATTGGACTAAAACGTGAGAGATAACTAATCTGTATAAAGAAAATCTGTTTTATATAAATTAATTTTAACATGATGTACCTATTCAATTTCAGTTTCCAGCATAAGTATACATTAATAACTGTTAATTAGGTATTATGACATATGATTGTCACCAGGAATAATTTTACAGTTAGGACTTTCATGACGTCAAATCTTTTATTATTTTAAAAGATAATTAAAGTTTGGTACTTATGTGTTTTTGTTAACTTTCTGAATAGCCATTAAAAATTAATTTTTTTTCTTGACTGTTCAAACATAAATTCGTAGTTGTTTTATAATAATATATTATTATATTATACGTGTATTTACGAGAGTAAATGTATACATATTCTATAATATATTTTATACACATGTTGGTATACCACCTGCACAATTTATGTGCAATTCACATTTTGTTCCGATTATCTTTGTCAAAATGACAATAAATTACAAATTCGATAATCTGTTAAACGACCAAATTTCGAATGTCATTTTGTACTTATATAGGAATATTTATAAAAAAAACATCTGTATTGTTAAAATATCGTATAATATAATAATATTATAATTCTATATATCACGATGTTTGGGTCTTGCAACCGTATGTCTTTGCCTTCGTAATCTTTTGATAAGCGATATCGAGCGTATATCGATAATAAATAGTACATAATTATATAAACATATGCATTTGCATTATTATCAAACATTCGTTTCCTCACAGACGTTTTATTATTACATCTATTAAATAAAAATTTAAAGCTGTGGCCTGTACATAATATACACATATACACTTAGGATACACCTAGTGTATATAATATATATATTATGTATTGCAGTGCACCTATAATACATAGGGGGGCAACTGTTTGATAAGAAAAACAATGACAAACATGTTGTCAAAAACAACGATTGTAAATGCGCTTTCGACGATTGTGCACAACGATATCCATATACCGTGAAACGTTTTATTACGATATCGAGTTTTTCCCATGATAAGTTATATTAAAAAGGTACATAGCAGTGTGCCGATAAGTGCAGCCAGACCAAAAGTGTGTGACACTTGTTCCCGCAAAATATATAATGACGTGGCGTATTTATTACAGCATATAGTATATTATCATATACATCTGTTGACTGCTCTATAAACGGGATACACAATAATATATAGCCACGAGATATTTATACTTTAATTTACGGTAATTTGTTATTCGTTTATCCAGCCACCCGGGAGGTCGAGACGAGAAGGGTATTCGTTGTATTGATCCGCGGAAGATAAAAAATTGGATTTAAGTATCGAATTTGATATTATTTATATCGATCATATCTAACGTACTAAACTGTAATTGCATTACACTGTATGTATGTGCACCTTTTTAATAGTATTGTAAATTGTATATACCTATTACACTATATAATAGTATTGCGATACGATGATAATAACCGCGTGGTGCAGTCGAGCGGAAAAGGAAACGCAGATTTTACTGATGACCGAACTTTTTGTCGTAGGTATAATTTATTTTTTCATTATGATCATTATTAACTTATATGTTATATGTACAGTATTAAATACTTAATTATCACACGTACGTGTTTATGAAAAAAATCGGTGAGTACACTTTGAGCTATATATTACCTATACAGTGTCAACGTGTTCACCGAGTTTATTCGTTTCATACGATTATAATATAATGTATCAATATTTAAATTTTTCATCTTTAAATAAAAAGTCACGTGCTCTAAAGAAGACCTGTGATGATTTTAAATGTTAGTACATTTCCCATTATCTTTAGCCGACAGCTATACACACAAAATTAAACTGCACTTTTTGTAAATGTGCGTTGGATGTTAAGCTTTGTCAAAAATTTGAAACAATACATTTGGTAACTTAATGTTTATAAAGTCATAATGTAATAAATAATAATAATGGAAAATCTAAAATTTGATTAAAATCATTTTTACAAAATGGAAGGTAATTTAAAAATTAGATTTGTCATTATATGTTATCAAATACTAAAAAAATATATTCATTTAAATTATTGAAAATATAGTACACAGTACAAGTATAAAATAATAATAATATTATAAATCAAAGTACACTATTAAAAAATATTAAAAATAAAATATGTATTTTATTTTGAAATCTTAATAAATGGTATAATACATAATATTGTATAAATAATAATATTTGAGTATACAAAGTCGTTATTGACGATCCTCATGACTCGAGCCGAACGAACAAATTGATTGTATTATAATTTAGACAAACTTGTCCTCTTGGCTCAAGGGATCAGGTCGTCGAGAATATCATAAACTCAATAAAATTAACAACTTACGTTTAAGATTCTGTTGTTTCTGCAGGATAGAAGTTTGTTGTCGTGTCGTTGCTGCTGCCGTGGTCTGTGCTGTACAACAATTAAAGTATGAGTGCAGTGCGTTAAAAAATTTCCTATCACTACCGTTTCACCAATTACCAGCACACAACACTTGTTTCAACACATATACCAACGACCCCCTTCCATTTGACTTCCTCCAAAAACGTAGGTAAGTACACGTATTACAATTATATTAGATGCTAAATATTAAAAAAAAAGTCGTTTTTCCTCCACCTACTAACTATTATCACATAAAACGGTCACAAAACCTACTCAACCGTAAATATTGTCCATGTTTGCTCACTGTGTCATCGTGTATATATGATATTATTATTAATTGTTTTATGTGTCTTTAACCTGTGGATTATGGCAAAACATAAATTAAAATCATATAATAAAATATAATTTTAATGATCCTGTATATCGGGGAACCAGAAATTGTATTTTATTATTTCTAGATAAAAATATATAACTATTAAAAATTTAAAAAAACTGACTAACATAAATCAATAGGTGATATTTATACAGTATATTATATGTGTTTAAAAGTTTTAATCAATCATTTAAAAATTTAATGTACAAACGAAAAATACAATCTAACAATAGACATGCCTAAGGCAGTCCAAAGAATCTTTAGGGCGACCAAAAGTTTAACAATACTAGTTGTAGACTTATTTTCGTTTTACCCGATAACCTATTTTAACAATATATACATACATATATATTTTCAGCTAATTATAAGACATTTCCACGGTATTAATTTTTCAAATTTTCGTTTTATTCAAAGTTTATTTGTAAATCAACCTGAGCTTTATTTTTTTTACCACGAGTCGTTATAATAGTGAATAGAGAGCACGTATGAATGTTTATTGGAGAGTGTTTAATATGGAAATAATAAATATTTTAATTATTAATAAATAATAATTAATAAGTATTAGTAATTAGTTAGTAATATTTTCATTTAAGTTTCAAAATTATACATGTAATAATAATTAACGGTTGGCGATATCAAAACTATGAAAAGTTGCATAATAAAATAATACTTAAAATTAAAAAATTACAATCATAAATAAACTATGATTTTTTATTCGCTAAAACTAGTTTTATAACAAATTCTATTTAAATTTATCTATATATAACCAGGAGAAAATTTATATAGGGAGGTTTACAAGGCGATTCTTTAACACTTTTTTTTAATACATCTATTTAATATTTTATACTGTTAACATATGATAATGTTCAATTAACCAACGACCGTTATCAATAATAATTATCATATATTGCAAGTGGAATTTTTCCGTTATAAAATGTGTTACTAATCTATCTAGAACTGGTTATTTTATTTAAATGATGTAATTACATATAGTTAGATATCATTATTATTATAGATATAGATACAATAAATAATATTAATATTATACACTCAGATATTATTTATTATTATTTATATTAAACATATACATTTTATTAATTATTAGTAATATTACAAGCATTGGATGAATGTCGTGAAAAAATTTATTCAACAATATACTATTTATTGTTAATAAGTATCTTCTACTTCGATAGAACGTAGTTTTTTCCTCAGGTTTGATAATTTTTATATAACTAGAATAAAATATCAAATATTTATTACATACGTATTGTATTATTCGTTTAGAATAACTCTTGCTTAGAATTGTATACTTGAATTTAATAATTGTTTTTCAACAATCAAAATCATTATGTTCAATAATGTAGTCTTCAAATATTTCTTATATTCTAGAAAGTTTAAATTAACAATATATATATATATATTATTATTTTTTTTATGCTAATGAATCAAAGGTGTAAATTCAAAGAAAAAATAATCCTTAAATGAAAATATTAATTTTTTTAATTTTTAAATGGCCTGCACGATATAAATTAATTTTTTTTTTAATTATTATTTTATAATAAATTTTGACAGTTAAAATATTGAACTTAAATTAATATGACTAAAATATCGATTCGAAAATATAAATGATGTTTAAAATAAACATTTAATAATAATGTAGTCATTAGATTTATATTGTTTATAATAAAAATAAAGATGTTAAGAATATAATTTTTTTTTTTGCTAGGAAAATGATTTAATTATTGAAGAGAATGTTGAAAAATTTAAAAAAGGACAATAAGTAAGTATTTGTGACGTTATTTTGAGCTTGTTGAAGATGAAATGAGAAATTTCACAGATTACGAGGTAGTTATAGACTATACAGAGTGGGAACTGGAAAGTCATACAACTAGAGTAAAAGGAAATGAGAATAAAAGTAGGTGTGATAAAATTTAAAACGGGATAAGGCAGTTATGTAAATACTAGGGAGATAAAGATTGTGAAATTAAGTTTGGAGCTTGATAATTTGGGAATAGGTAAATAGTTTTAAGTTATATATAGTTAAGCATTTGATATTATTGCTTTTTGTTTTTAATTTATAGACTTAAAACATGGTTAAGATCTCAAATGGGCAAAAAAATTGACAGAATTATAGGCTTTATTGTATAAAGAATTTAGAATATACGTTATATACGTAAATATATTAAATATAAATGATTTTATTAATAAAAATGCAAAGAAAAAAGAAATTTTAAATTATTATTGTAATAACTGATGATACTGATATATTATTAATGATAATTATATGTAATTAAAATTAAATAAATGTTTTAAAAATAATAATTATCTATGTGTATTATGATTATCTGTTTATAATTTTTTCAATTAATTGTTTAAATATAACGGTTAGGTATATTTTCAATAAATTACAAAATAGTATAATTGATAGGTCATTAAAAAAATATTATTTTCTTCTCCTTAAATAAGAGCTGAATCCAACCCTGTACCCAATGGATGCAAGTTTAAAATATATAATGAGTTTAAGAGGTACGTAACTAGGGGTACAGTCAATTGGTCGTACGAATTTGGTCGTCTGAAATTGGTCTTTTGAAAAATTGGTCGTTTAGAAAATAAATCGTTTTCCAAATAATATGTATATTATATAAAAATTTTATTTTGTCGTAATTTTTCTTAAATGAACGTGTAAAACTATGTGTGAAAAGTGTTATAAATTATGAGTTATCCCTGATATGTATTTATCAATTAATGTTCTATTATTATATGTTTTACGTATTATATTTATCCTCTCAGCGATGTCATTATATTTCTTTAGTTCTTTCGTTTTCTAGGATTTTTGCTCTGGTAAAATATTGGACTATTTTCAGACGGTTTAGATTGACAGTTTAAAATTTTATACGTTATCATTTAACTTATTATCGCAAAACGTATAATAATGATTATTTTCCATTTGTACCTATATATAACGTTCTTAAACCAATATTCATGTTTTGCGACTAAAACATATTTCGACCAATTTATCAAACGATAAATTTTAAATGACCAATTTTACCACCCCTAATTAACGTAAACTTACGTAACTATACTTCAACAAGAATTAAAATAGGTACTTATAATGATTTTTATAACTTACAAATTGAAAAAATAATTAAATAGTAAAAAATAGTTAGGTATATAGTTAAATAGTTTCATAATATTTTAGTTTATAGATATTAGATATTGTAGTTTATTAATAATGATTTATAATGATAGTGTTATCGATTAAACTACTTTAAAGAATATAATATATTATTATATGTATTATTAGAGTATTAGATATTAAGACATGTAACTAGTATGTTAAAACAGGAGAGAAAACAAGATTAAGTTAACATATTAACAATTTATTTTTAACTTTAAATAATTTTATACTATTTTCAACATTTTTGAACAATTAATTTTCATTAATCTCAAACCAGATGATAAGGAAATATTTTATAAATTTTCTTATTTCCATGTTTTCATTTTCAGTTATTTTAAATATATTAATATGAGATATTTTTAGTTATGAAGTATTAATATACATTTTATAAAATTATCATGCTTAAACTCTAATCTGTTAAAAGTGTAAATTAAGCTATACGTGATATTCATACTTTTATGAAAACTTTAATTTCTTACTTACTGTGTACAATACATGAAATAACTAGCAATTCCCAAATTTAAAGTGTTTTCTGAAGTGTTAAACGTGATATCTGCACAAGTAAACGTGAAGTTTTACAGTGAGTAAGTCGAAGATACTATAAATAAATAAATACTTTAGTGAAATAGTAAATAAAATAAAAACATTAAACACATAGTTTTTATAAATTTGTAAAAATTGAAAATAAATTTACCAATGTGTACAATTAGAATATAGAAATTGTCTAAATCTTTTTTGTATAAAGCGCGATTTCAGCAGTTTGTTTTAGACGATTTACGGTAAGATATTATTGTCATGTTGTGCGTTTATCTCAAAATTTCTAATACGGGTTCGTTATATTTCTTGTGTTATACTTTTAAATTAAGTTTAATCTATCAATAACATTGAAAATAACCAAAAGAATGATGTGGAGCAATCTAGAGTTGATATACAAGCGTGTGCAATAGAAAACGGTAAAAACTATAGTAATAACCACTAAAATTGTTTTAAAAAAACTTATCACGTAATAAACCGATAGGTATACTTTATTGTTTTATGATTTTGCGACTAGATATTTAACTTGTACTGGCCCGACAACCACAAACCACCGTCCCTCAGCTCACTACTTGCCATTCTCTGGTATTATCTCCCCCATCAGTCGTGTATGAACATCTTATCTCGGGTTTTTTTTTCTTTCACAGTACAGTGTATCTACGGTATATAATTATTTGATTGTCTCGCAGTTATGTAAGTTCAAATACACTCATCTGATAATTAGACATATCGTTTTATATGGCCGCATACCTAGGTAAACACTCCTCTGATAATCGGACATAACATTTTATACGATTGCATACCTATAGTATGTATCTGCCAATTTGCGCGTATACCTATACCAATTATATTTTTTAAATGATTTGGTTATATACCTACTTACATATTACACACGGGTGCGAAGTGAATCTGGCTCTAATCTAATTAAATACCATTAAATAACCTTCATATTAGCGTAGCGTCGTTGTTCAAATGTGTTGCGAAAATTGAACCATGCCAACTATATATATCTTATATTCCATATAATATGTCGTACATATCGATAAAATCTAATTTCAAAAAAAATTATAAAAGTGTATTTTTTTTTTTTATTCTTTACCAGCAGTAGAGTCAATTTTATATTTCGAAATGTTTGATTTTAACGGATTTTGGTAGAGCGATTTTTGAGAGTTATGTTAATATGAAAACATAATTTTTTTTTTTAACTAGACCTTATAAAATTTAATAAAATCAATATTAAAAGATAAGAAGCAAGTGGGTACAGCTGTACTGTATGGTAGGTGTAGGAGTGGGTCACTGTAATTAATGTGTTAAATTTGAATTTAATATTCATTGTACTCGTATATGAAAACAATTCTAAGCATTGAATATAACGCATAATATGTCACCAAGTATATTTCAAAATGTGTTTTTTAATATTACTATTAGATAAAGTAATGTATTTTACTATTAGTTATACAGAAGGTTTAATTCATTTTTAAAATATTATTGTGTGTATATAATATAATAATATACATACATGTTTTATGTGCTCATCAATAATATTTTTGTATTATACTAAAATAATAAATATAATTATTCATAGATATGTGTAACTTCAACCAAATTTTGAATTAAAATGTCAATAAAGATTATGATTATATATTTATTAGATTTTTTTGGTTTTAGTGTAAGCTACTTAAAATGAACTTTAAATCTTTAAGCTTTAGCTATAAAATATAGAATATATTTTCAACTACAAGCCAATTTGTAAACTTTCGTGATTTTGACTAATTTTTTCAAAATCTGAAATGTGAATGCTTATAAAAATAAATTATATCTATGTAAATATTTTTATATATTTATAAAAATTTAAGCTTTTTGACTGAGTGTAAATATTTTTATACACATTTCTTAAAATAAAATTAAAAACACAAACAATTTAAAATGTCTATGAATAGCTCAAAAAAAGTTTAAATATTTAAAAAATTAAATAATGTATAGAATATTATTTTGAGTAAATTAACCGATACTTTGAAGTATCTACTAAAGTACCTATCTAAATTTAAAGGTACACAAAAAAATAAAATCGATTTTAACAAAAACTTGATATAAGCAAAAATTCTCGTTTTTTCTTAATTTTTTTCTTGGTTATTTAAAAAATACTGTAAAATTTTAATTTTATGGAAGTAAAAGTATAAACTAGATACAACAATTTATTAAAAATAACACTTTAAGTTTAAAATTTGAGTATTTTTTTTTACTTCTTATTATGTAGAATGTAGATGAAAAAAAAGTCGTGATTGTACAATCATTATATTTATCGCTCCGCTCAGAACCTAATACACGTTTTTGTGTAGGTATATATTGTAAAATTTAATGAAATGGTATTTTATATACTTCATTAGATTTCCATATTTTTTCAATAAATAAATCTGTACCTACATTTTTTTACAATTATTATGTAAGCTAATTTTTTGAGACAAAACTTGATAATCATGAAGTGAAGCACCTACCCTATGGCAATTCAACGATACTTATAATTTGATTAAGGTTTGTGATTTAAAAGTTTATAGACTATGAAATTTAAAAGAATTTAAAAAAATTATTATGTAAATTTAGATCTATTAAAAACAATTTAATCCAATTTATTTATTAATTCGTTAAAATTATCATTTAATAAATATATGTACAATAGTCAATAATTGATGATTTTACAGTTAAAATGTATAGTATATTTATAATTAAAAAAAAAAAACACAAAAATCTTTTAAAAAATAGTCGTTAAAAATTAAAAACTAAATTTATTTTATAGTTAGTACGTTTAAAACATGTTAAATTGACTATGAAGTATAATAAATACGTATTTTAAATGGTTTCTAATATTTTATTTATCGATCTTTCATCATTAAAAAACCATTCGTGCAACTACCTAAGAAAAAATATACTTTGTATATAATAATAATACTTAAATTAAAAATTCAAACAAACCGGCCCAGTGTATAGGATCTTTGGAAAACAAAAATCTCTTAAGTCGAGTTGATAAATAAAATAAAATTCAACGGATCAATCAGGTGTCACTGAATCATATTTAAGGACCAATTTGAGTTCATATCGATTCATGGAATATTTAGTTATTGATAATGCGACTGGGAATAAGGATAGTTTTTTTTTTTAATTTTTATGTTATTTTATAGTTTTAATGAAAAATGTATTCAGCTCGAAATCACATGGTTGTGAATGCGTAACAAACACATTAATTATGACACATGTGGAAATAAATAAAATACAATAAAATTTAATGCTTATAAAGAAGAGTGTTACAAAAATCAAATAAACTACTGTTATTGTTACAAAGCCTTAAAAGTACGAGGTTTTTGAAGACTATACATGGTGACATGTAAATTCAACATTTGGTTTTTAAAGAAATTCGAAATTAAAATACTAAATTTTTTAATTGCTTAACATTTTTTGGATTTGAAATCCTTCTTGTACTCTAAGATTTTAAACTACTAATAGACAATAGTACACATTTATAGTTTGTTTGTACTACCAACGTAGTGTTTCAATAATTGTATAATCTTAATTAATTTTAATCAATTTCGTTAACTGGTAAAGTTGGTATCTGTATTACATTTTATTACTAGATGTTCGGAAATGTCGAAAATGGAAATTGGCATGCGCTTCGTAACCGTGTATTTGGTTTGTACAAAATGTCAAAACAATAAGTCTATAGATCAGCCGAAAAGAAAAAAAAAACAAATGGAAAAAAAAAAAGGAAACTAGTAAATTGTATTCCTATGGTTCGAGCGTTTTTCAGTCATGTCAAAAAATATAAATGTATTATATAGGTACTATTATATGGTGACGGCGTGGCTGCTAAACGCCGACGGTGGTTTATACAAGTGTTCTGGCATCGTCGGTTTATACAAGTGCATTTAAAAATGGGGCATTGTTGTCATCTCGTTTGTCAACCTTTGTTTTCCACCATATTTTGTTTGTCTGTCTCTGTCACACGTTTTAGCATTTTATCATAACTGTTTTACAGTAGTTTCACTCTTTATGGTTTATACACCACACGATGAACGAGTCCTTTACAATATTATTATTTGTTTTCATTTCAGTTAAACGGTTCCGCATGTGTGCACGATATAGCGTAATACTACATCACGTATTATTCATCAAATTATTATGTCTAATTAGAATATATTTTGGGAGTAAAATAAAATAAAACCTCATAATACATAAAATATAAATATTTATTTTCGGATCAATAAAATGTACCTTGTTTGGGTATAATATGATCTAAATGAGTGTTTGTTTCTTTACTGAACTGTCATGGGAATTAATCATTTTTTTTTTTTATTAGATAATTTTTAACTAACTATATTATTATAATAAACCTAATTTATTAAAATAGATTTACATAAAAATTATATGTACCTACACACTACAGATATTATAATAATATATGTATTTCGTTATTATTAATATAGTATCAGATTAAAATGACCTACTTTTTCATATAGGTATTTTCGTGCATTTTGTGTGTGTACAATATGATATAATTTTAATCATGTAATACTGTACTAACTATAATATATTATAAATTATAATACTTTAATAATATATGGTATCAAGTATTATAATTTATAACTAATCATTTATTGTATACAAATATTCGATTTGAAGACAAATTTTCGAATAATTAATTGTATAATATTTTATCATATAACCATAATAACTTAATAATTAAAATTAAATTAAATTTTAATAATTTAAATAATAACCACGTATTTCGTAGTAGCAGGTTTGAAACTTTTTTAATGAAAAATATTATGGAGTCTGGTAAATAAATATAATGTTTCACTTTGAATTATTATTTTATTAAATTAAATTAAATATTTTTCAAATTACTTTACTGTAAGATACGTGTTCTTAAAATACATTTGAAATTATTGTTTAAAACTTATGAATTAATAAGCGTTTTCATTAATTTGATTATTTTCATTATTAATACCTATAAAGTACGATTTAAAATATCAATATGATGAAATATATAAATTAGTAGGTAAATATTAGATATTAAAAAAATTCAAGCTATTTTTTATAGCAAAAACATTTAGATTATATACGTACTTAGTTTTGCAATTTAGTAATTAAATACATATTTAGAATAATTTGCACGATACAGCTTTATTTGATATACATTTTTTGTATGGAACCTTATTTAGGCTTTTGAATACTCTATTCCATTTAATAAGTTTTCTCTATATTAAAAGTTATACGTTCATTATAGTTAATTGATGATTTATATACCTTTCCTTACTTTTTAAGTCTTAATGTCACCTGAAAAAAATTTGTTAGTGAAATAATAATCCTGCAGATAATACTCCTACAGATTATTTAAATACTGATTTACTTTTATATTAGTTACTTTTTTTATTATTAATTTATTAAGTTATAAACTTATATAACAATAGCTTGTATTATATATTTACATAACAATATAAATTAGTCCAATATATTTTAGATGATTATTTTGAAATTTAAAAATTAGGTTTTAATTTATTTTTTATAAATGTTTTTCCCACATAAATTTGGTTAATATATATAAATTTCAATTTATTAGTTACCTTATTATCAATTTACTCATTAAATAATATAATATACATGATAAAATTATATAAAATTATTAACATATATCTCTTAAATCGATAGTTATTTGTTCCTTTTAGTGTTTAATAAACTCTTAAAATAATTTATTAAACTCTAGGTTGGTATTAAAGCGTTGGACATTAGACAATAGATAGGTAGATAGTAGGTACAATAGGTACATAGAGGTATAAGTATTAAAAATTAACACTTGTTGTACTAAGTAAATATTTCAATAATAGCGTTTTAAAGATTAGGTTAACTGGTTAAGTAAAATTAAAATGCAATGAGAATTGATATACTTAGATTAAAAATACGGTAAACTTTATATGTAATAAAAACAAACTATATATACAATTTAGTTATGATTATAATTAACATTTAATAGTACCGTTAAAATGATTACAATTCAGTATTCAATAACTTAACTTTAATATTCAGTTATTAATGTTCAGTACTTGTGTAAAAATTATTTCATAAATAAACGTATTTTTATGTGCAATTGTACTTAGTATTTTTATTTTTTTTATATAAATAATTTTACTAGTATAGTTTGTTTGCAAAAATGTATAATGTTGTATAATAAGTAAATGTATGTTGATAAAAAAAGAAATATTTAAAAATCGAAAATAATTATACATGATAAAATGATGCTCTTTTAATAACTTTCAAAATATTTATAAATAGAAAATGGAAAAAATTTTAATAATTTATTTAAATTAAATTAGTCATTCACTGATTAAAAAAAAAAAAACATTAGTGTACAAATATGTTTTTATTTGACATTATTGTGTTATAATTAATAAAATAAACTATTTTTACTATATATGAGTATTTAGTTTAAATTTACTTAATAATTTCTAAACTTATATTGGTTATTTTTTTAAAAACTTGTGGAAAAAACACAATTCTTAAGAAAAATATTATTTGTTAATAAATCAGTACATAATAAATATTTGAAGCGATTTAGCGCCGTGTTTGGCCGCATATAGATTGGCTCTTATACAGTAGTGAATAAATGTTATAAATAGTAAAAAATTAAGGAGCATAACAAATTTATTGTTTTTTTTCTTTAAAAAAAAACTTATTAACAATTGTACAATAAACAAAACAAATTAAATAAAAATTAAAATAGAATTTATTTAATTTGTTAAGAATTATAGTCGATGACTATTTTATAGGCAGTTTTCAATCTGAGTCTGACTGTTCTTCATCTACAAAATCCATAGACTTCGAACTGGAACTATAAACAATAAAAATTATTGAATTAGCATTTATTTACGAAAATTATTGATATGTTGTGTACACAAATAATAATTTTTTTATTTAACCAAAAAAAAAAAAAATTTTATTAAATCAAATTATAAAATTGATACATTTTATTTTATAGACAAACAGTGTAAAAATAAATAATTTTATTGTTTCTATTTTTCCGATTCTGAATTACACTATTTAGTATATAAAAATCATTTCAACATACCTTGTTGTTATTGTGGATAATCGATTGCTGGCAGGTAAATTTGCTCTCTTTTTCGTTTCCTCTTCTAACGAAGAAAGGGACATACAGAAAGTTGACCCAATCTCTTTGAGTTGCTTAATCCCCAAATGAAAACCCTGAAAATGATTATAATAATTTATATTTATTGTTTATTACTTATTAACTATCAATCATAATTCATAACTATTGATATATTATCAGATATCGTTATAGTTTAGATTCGGCCCCGGATTTAAATACCCTAAAAATTATCAATGAATGCTTAGAAAAATAACCAATAATGTCTTAAAAAATTCAATACAATAATGATCTTAAAAAATGACCTAAATCAAAAAAAAAAAAAAATTGGAGCTAACGAACAGTGAAACGACAGTTTAACTTTTGATATTTTTGGTGTCTTAACTTAATTAACAACAACACACAAACAATTTAGTAAAAATATACCAGGCGCACACAATAATAATAATAATAAACATTATAGTCAAAATAAACACAATCTTGATGAATTATTTAGACAAATATTATGAAAATAATATTTTTGGATATTATAATGTTTTGAATAATTATCAAATCTATATTAATAACTAATATGCTCTAACTTTTTATAAAATGACACGAAAATGCTAAAAATGCATAATAAAAACTTGAAGTATTTGTTACATGAAACGGATTAGGTACTTAGAATATATTATCCTAGATCTAGAGCATCCAATCAATAATGCTTTTTGCATTGAAATCCGGACCCTATTTATGATTATAACAACGAATTTAGTATAACTACAACATATTTAGTTTACAATTGAAAATACAATACATTACTTTGTATTGTCCTTCGTCACAACCACAGTAACTTGTCTCCAAAGTATAACTTCTTTTTACACCATAGCTTCTCCAAACGGTTATTCTTGCAGTGGTTTCACGATTTCTTTCTACTTTATAACTACATTGCGATAACGAGAACGATGGACAACAATTTTGCATTACAATCGGCAATACCTAAGAAATATACATTAAGCATGTATGATAAATTTTCTCCATACAATTTTATAAAAAAATATTTAAGCAAACAATATTTAAACAGTATTCATAATATTTTTAATTTTTTATAATATATTATATTAACTTATATTCTCCATTAGTATTATTTTAATTACTCTAAATATGCAGTATGCACCACACAATCAACATTGAAACATTTTACCTAATTAAATAGCATAAACTGCTAAGAACAATAAAATTGTCGACAATATAGCTATTAATATATTTAATTTATTTTTTCTATAATAATTTAAATTTTAAAATATTATTTGTAGTTTATTTTGTATATATCTTTTGTAATTTTATAAACAGTTAAAATATAGTAAATACTTTTCAGATATTTATTAAAATAAGAGTTGTAACTGATTTTTAAATAGTTTTATGATATACTGATATAAATGTATATTATATATTATGTATTTCCGTGGATTAGAAATTAAACATAGATAAAACTTTAAACAGATTCTTCACAGAAAATTACCAAATAAAATATGTTAACTTGTACTTATTTTTAACAAAATATTTTGAGTTATATTTTGATGCTTTCAAAATATTTTTTTTGTACCTATAACAACAATTTTATATCATTGGACATTGCTTTTTAATTTAATGACATCTGGCTGATTTCTATATTTATTTATTTATTTTTTTTGTATATAGGAAATATTATTTTATAAATACAATAAATTGTGTATTATTGAATTAGTTCATTATTATAATGACTGACCATGAAATCCGTTTCATTTTCATACTTAGACAAGTCCATTCTTGACCAACTTTTTTTTGCTGAGCATCCATAAAAAAAGCAATTTTTAGTGTTTGAATGACCATGGAAATCACAATACACATAAGGAACCTTTTTCATTACATGTGCCATGTATTCCAAAATCCCCTGTAACATTAAAATTATTAATTAATTTATGAAAATAATTCAACCACAAAATTAATTTTACTTTTAAATTATATACATTGTATATAAATATACTAATAAATTATTAAATTAGTTGAAAGGTCATAAAAATTATATAATATCAGATAAGATTTTTAAAATAGTATTAATAATGTGTTCTAGAATTGATTTGACTTAGTATACGTAAAATTATAATTAACATTGAATTATAGGATTAGAATCTTTTATTGTAATGATTCAGTTTAAGTATAACTGTTAATATTATTAAAATAAATATTTTACTTAATTTTATTTGATAGATATTATATAGGTAACCTATAAAGTTTTAAATATCTATTAATAAGAGTTATAGTTTATAGGTTTAATCAACAAAGTACATAAATAATAATACAAAGAATCAAAAGGTTACATATTTTTAAATGTATAAGGTATAAATAATAACTAACAATGTCATTAATAAACAACTTTAAACGGGTTTAGAATAATATTTTTCATATTTATAAATATATAATATATTTTCTTGTTTAAATTAAACAGTTGAATTAAATAATATTATTTAAGTTTTAATTTGACCACAATATATGAAAATAATAGTATAATAACATGCTATAAAATTATATGTACATTTTTTTTTTAATGCTTCAATCTTGTTGTTTTAAATTGCATTTTTATTATTCTTAGTTGAGTAATAATTTGTTATAATAATAGAATTATAAAAAAAGTTTTATAACTTGATCGTGAATTATGAACTGTAGAATTTACCAATAATGATATAAAATTCCTAATTAATTATTTTAATATTTTTAATGTAAGTATTATAGCATAAATAATGAATCTAAAAAAGATTAATTGATTATTTTTTGTCATTCCATTATTATAACTTCTAAGTATAAACAACACTTATTAAAAATCGATTGTATCTTAGATAATTCTGTTAATAATTTCTATCAGTTTTTATGTTAACTTTATACACTTTTAATAGATTTAAAGATTACAATTGGATTGAATTTAGGAACATCCATTCAATAAATGATGGCATATTATTATGTTATATTTACCCGAGCATGAAATATTTCTGGATGTAGTTTTGGGTCAGGTGAACTCCATTTTCTGTTTAAGTCTTCGTTAGTTAAACCGCATCGGTGGCTAAAACAGATAATACATCATATCTATATTTTAATCTCATTTTATTTTGAAAGAAACTATTGTATGTTTTTACGTATTTTCACATAAATGGCGCCAATGATTTATCAATACAATCGCATTAAGGGATTCGCGTCATTTTGGCGCCATTTATACAAACGAACCTTTTCGCTACGGGAAGTCTTTAAAGATATGAAAATCGCAAACTAGTGGATTAAAATTGGGTGGTATTGTTAAATTTCGAAAACGATAATAAAATATAATATATTGAATTCCATGTTATATTAAGCCAGAGACGGAGCGTTTATAATTTGTTCCTATGAATTCAACATTACACAATAATATCCAGTCATTCCAGACAGGATATCTTTTATCGCAATTTATAATATTGTGTATTTCATTGTTGATTCAAATAAATGGTTAAAAATTATTAAATATCCATTAACATTCGTGATCCCTATCGAAAATGAACTCAGAATATTATAGTAGTACCCACGCCTATATCAACAAATACAGATTCCATATAAGTATAATAATACCAGCTAGGTCAACCAGTTCGCGAATTCCATATATTTAGGCTTCACGTGGCGAAAAGGTTTGTATGGATAAACCATAAGTGGCGCCAACTAAAACACCCATCATTGAAAATATCATGAATTCATCAGTATCCATGACGTGTATTGTGTAAACTATGTAATATAATTTAAAATATTTGCAGACGAGCACGTTTAAAGTGTATTACTCGAATACTCGAAGACTTTTTTTGATAAATGAGAGCGTTCATAAATTTTTTTATATATTTTTTTTTTTAAGTTACTGCAAATTGCAAAGCCAGGGGTCAATTAGTACGGAAAACGCAATTATTACGAATAAATGGAGACTGCACATAAATCCGTTCAGTGAACATTTTTTTTTTATTAGACAAGGTACGTTAATGACATCTAATTCGATTCTATACAATATGTGAACATGTACATACACGTCGCACAGTAACATTTAAAACAAGATGGAGAACAATGCAGGAGTTTTAATAATAACATCACCGCTCTTCTAGAAAAGTCCAATGTGTTTGGGATATAATAGAATGTTAACGCGTCGAAGAATCTCCAATACGACCGTGGGAATTTTATGTAATATTCTCGCCGCCACGACAGCGTTGTTATTATTATTATTATTATTATATTTTTTTTAAATACCTCGTTCGCGCGCGCCAAACGGCCGCTAGGTGTTTACATATATTAATTTGTAGGTACCTATACCGAGGTATCTATCTACATTATATGCTCGTCCGTATTATGTAGTCGATATATAGACGATGCTCCGAGATCTCGGACGTAATTCAATGCCGATCGTACGTGCGGTTTATAAGATTCGTTTGCGGATGATAACAACAATACTGCTACACAGCACGGACCGCGCGCACATAAAGCGCATACGATTATTATACAGGATCGTATGCGAATTACTGGTCGATTGAACATGATATACCTTGTATACCTATACAAGATGTTGGCACATACGCGCCCAAACAATAACGCTGTTTAGAGGACGCATCACGAGTTATTAATTCCATCATGGATACAAACCGGCTGCAAACGTGTTAACGATCAAAATCATCGGAAGAAAACGGCCTGATCGCAATCGTCCTCGGGCTAGTGGTTATTTAATTACACGATGGAAATTGGAAGTATTAAATTATTATTATTTTATAATTTTCCTAGCGACTGCGTCTCGCGCGGGTTTAAACGTTTAATACGTTATTATTGTAGTATTAATAGTATTATATATCACTCGTCATCGCTCACAGGTCGTCATTGCAGCGTGTATTATTTTATTTAGAGTCTCTTCGTTGACCGAGGACCAATAATGTGGCGGTGCCCGTGGTCTGAAATATTAAATTATGTCCGTGTCGACTGGACCGGGGAAATCTTAACGACCTCCTGGGGGGGTTTCTTGCGTTATCGTATGACTCATGGCTCACCGCGGTGGTGTTATTATTATTACCGTCATCGATTTGTTACGGGCACGGAAAGTTCTGAATGCACAATCATTATACGGAGGGTATTTTTGTTTTTAATCTCGTTATTATAATCACACGATAGACCCGGTGAATTCCTCTATGTATAATATATGCGTATGATTTATTACAAACCAATGGCCGGCCCTCGGGAATCGCAGGTGCACAGTCAAAGTGCTTTGAACTCCCATAATATATCGTGCGGTTCTCGAGTAATAATGCTAATATTAAACAGCCGATCTGACGTCATAATAATAACCAAAAAATTACTGCTTATTTTTCTCACAGAGTGAATAAAAATTTTAAAGAAGAAACGCTGTTACCGTTGCAGTCGCCTTATTCTAAAACAATAATAATGATTTTACGGGCAACAGAATATCATCAAATAAAATATTTAATATTTATAAGACGCACTCGTACATGGACAAATATGTCGGAGTGATGATTATTTTCCGTTTATATTATTTAAGTATATATGGAGGTACATAATTGAAATGTGAATGCATTTATTTTGCATTGGCACTATTATTAATAATATAACATACATTAAACCTACATATATGTATACAACACGAATAATATTATTGTACGTATTTACTAATAGTATAATTAAATTGTTTGTAACTCCAAATTATAATAATAAATCGAAGGTATCTTAGTCGTCATGTACGAACCGTTATTTTGGGATAGTAATATTAATTATGGTCATGGTGAACTAAACAAAAAATTAGGTTATTGTGAGAATTCAATAATTCTAAGTATAATTATACTTATAAGCCACAAATCGATTAATCGTACAACAACTCCTGACAATTTAGTAAGTGAATCTTTCTTCATTGTCAAGAGCACCTTTAGTTAAAATATACGAAGCACTTAATTGAAGTACTGAAGTCAAAAGTTTTTTAAGGACCGATAATCGTGGTGTAGGTACCTACTAAATAGGTGCATTATTTATTTTGTATTATTCTATAATATTATATTGTAAGCGCATTAAATAACTTTTCTATATCCAATGATAATATTGTTCATACATTAAGTTAAACATTTTATAATAATGAATGAGTAATTATGTTCAGTAATGTGCTACACTATAACTAAAAATCATATAATTCTTCATTAAATTCGTGAACGGTTATACAAACATACATACATCCATATTGTTATACAATTAACATCATGTTTGTTATTGAGTTGGGATTACACATCATATATTTTTTCGTTAGAGTGTGAACTATTACATACATATTATTATTATAATTGTTTCATTTTCAAAGGGAAGATAGTACCACATAAAATATATAAATATGTGTATCTACGCCGACGCATTTCCATTGTTCTCAACGAATAAAATTGTAAGTGCATTTTAAACAGCCCGTTACAATGGGTTTGTACGCGACCAAGGAGACGAAGTGCGTTTCCGGTAATCATTCATATCCTTAAACACACACACTTACACACACACACAAACGCCGGACGCCGCAGTTGTTGGTCTAGTGTTTCTCAAAACAGCCACTAAAAAATATGATATGACTGGGGAGGTGCAAAATATATTTTAAGAGAAACGTTCAAAAAACAATGCGGACTAAATTCCCCCTTTCGGCATTCGAAACCAGGCTGTTTCAGTGAACAGAAATTCGCGGCAATCGTTCCGCCACTGACTGCTGTAAAACGCCGAAAGACACAGTCGTCAACCGCCTGTGTCTGACTAATTATTCATTCATCGAATGCTCCATGGAGTGTAATAACTCGTGCGCTGAAACCCGGCAGTGACGCACCGAGGCGCGTTTGTGTTATTAATGTAATAATTTATAATGATTGTATTTTCATTCCGGTGTCATGTGCGTTATTTTTTTTATAAGATACCCAATTCACGTCCGCTAGTGAGGATTTATCCCCGGCGTTCGACGAATAGGTACGCTAAAAGAGTTTGAACAACCCCAAGGTTATATTATGTACAATATAATAAGAATGGAAAGAAATCTTCATACGATTATTATTATTATTATAGGTATTCATAGCCATGGTGGACAACTCGTGATTTGACTTATTTCAATAGATAAATACCTTTATACGGCGGGAAGACAATATACAATGCATATCATAATATGTACAAAAATGCATTTTACTCACCTGTTATGTAAATATTAACTTGAGACACACACGTTTTAATCTTACAATGACGGGTATTTTAAAAAATGCTAAACAAGTGTACATGTTAGTCAACCCGTCGGGCAGACTTCCGTTCTGGGTACCAAGTCAGACGTGAAAATTATAAAATAAAAATAAACCTAAGATCAAATATCGAAGGGTAGTCTAGACATTGTGAATTAATGAAATTTAAATATATAATATAGTTGACTACCTATATGAATATTAACTTACTATTTTAACTATTCGTTAAAAGAATACATGATTATTAGTATTTACTACGTGAAGTGTACTCAAAAATTTTTTATTTGAAAATTGCATTTTATGTGTTAGAAAATCACATTGAAAAATTCATCAAAAAACCTAAATCACCTTTCCCACAATAAATAAATAAATAAATAAATAAATAAATAAATGGCTGACCTTTAATTAATCAGTCTTTACTGCAGTATCTGTTTAAAATATTTTTTGTAAACAACGATTTATCATTTAATTCAAATTTAACACATCGATTATAGTGTAACTACTATTAGTATCCATTTTATTTCACATTATATTATGTTTATACTGTTTATAGGCTTAAGTAATAGTTATTTTTAAAATTATCTAAAAATATTATTAAGTTTACGTATCATAAAATGTTTAGCTAAATTCTTAGCAGTGTGATGAATGTATTGGTTTTATTATTATGATAATATATGCTTTGATTTTTATATCTGATATCTCGTTTTGGAGCAGAAAAAATTTCAAACTACTTTTTTCAAAGATGTTTATTCTAGTTGAAAAAAACTTGTGATTAAGTGTATAGTATAATTGAAATATCCACCAAATTATTCATATTATAATTTTATAAATATAATTTAATTTGCAAAAAATAAGAAAAAGCATTTTTGCTTTTTTGAACTACTTAATATAAGTATTAAAAATTTAAAATGTTCGATTTCTTCTTCATATAAATAATTGCTTTTGTAAATCAAAAACCTTGAAAATTCAATAAAAAGTTTTGTATAAGTTGTTCTTAATTAAATGAAAAAATTATAGTTACTTTTTTATTTTTATAAGTGTTCGAAATACAAATTTTTTAAAAATATGTCAAAGTAACAAATATTTGCAAATTATTTTGTGGTTAAAAATTCATAAAATTTATATTTTTAATATTTGAAATTTGAAAATGTAATATAAGATTTTTCATAAATTATTCTTACTGTAATTTAAAAAAAAGTGTTTGGCGTAGAACATGGAGCCATATATATTTTTTTATGAGCGTTTGAAGTACGAATTTTGAAAAAATATTATTATTATATTATCATTAATAGTAATAGTGGACAAGAAGATAGAACAAAATAAAAATAATGTTAACACAGACAAGCAAATGTATACTTAATATTATACTAATATTGAAGTATATTTTTTATAAAGGAATCATTTATACATAAAATAATTACTATACAATACTCATTAGCCATTACTGAGTCCATAAAAATTGAGATGGATGGAATAATGTGAGGCACACGTATCTAGGAACATTAATGGCGCAGTTCAATATTTTAACAAGTTATATAACGTTAAAACGGAAACAAACAATGGACTTTTTTTCATAGTTTAATTTAATATTGTATATTTTTTGCACCTATATATTCGCTCGTTAGCGTTTCCGTTATATTATAGCATATAATTATAAATCAGCCGATATACGCAATATAAATTAAAAGTATAGAGCCATCGATCAACAAGTACACGTTGTACATGTATAATCGACCAGCATTCAATACACCTGCCATAGCACCGTTAAAGTGATTGTTATTTTTTTAAGTACCAAGGTATAATGGCATTATAGTAAATGATAATTGGTGATAATTATTAAAATAAGACCTGAGTATATAGCAGTTGGGGCGGGTAAGTTTAGTGGTTAAGTTGAGCCCAAACCCCTCCTCACAACTTTAGATTGAGTTTTTTTCAGTCTGATTATATAATTTAAAACAAAAATTATTTAAGGTTATTTTGTGTCTTGCGGTTAATATTTAGAAGGTGTATTATTTTACTAACCGTGCAATAAAAAATAAATTCTTCTAAAGAATCGGACTGTGCTATTAATTTTTTTTTTTTTGATTAGGCCCTCAATCGCATTTTTCGCCGGATTTCTAACGCAGTTATATTATAGCTCAATATAATACTTGTATGTTAGACGTTGGTATTAATGTGTATGTATTACTGTATAAATATTACTCATCGGAGCCAGAGGCAATTGTATAAGCATAATAATTTATGTAGTTATTAAAATACTATAGGTATTCTCTGATATACAGTTGCAGACTGTCGCTGTATAACTGCGAATAGGTATACTACTCAGTGGTTTACACGTGAAATAAAATTAGGATTGTTAAGCTTATATCTCGATTAATATCTATCATATTCATATTCTCATATATATTAACATATAAGAATTCAAAAATTTTTAAGTTTGAAGTCTCATCATAAATATAATAATTACGTTTTAAATTGTCGCTAAAATTGCTGTGGGCCTATCTAAAATATCCAAAACAACTCAGAGACATGACAGTTTTTACAACTGAGTTCCAACTACCTATTGGGTTTGTGGTCCGTTTATACCTATTTCACGATAATATACGTTCGGCAACATATACTGGACATCGTCTCGCGAACTGTTAATAAACCAGCTATTATCACTTATAATACCGATAATATTATAGGTAATTAGTAATTATTATTGCTAACATTAGTAATTTATTACTGGTTACGTTTTCGGTTGTATTTGTCGTACGGGCATCGGTAGGCGCTCTTGAGAATCGGGAAAACACAGAACGCGAAGCTGATGGTGTGGCAGAAGGGGGGGAGGAGAGGAAAGAGCGAAAAAAAATCGCTGGACACGAAATACGTCGAAAAGGTCGCCGAACCGGCGGTGGATGGCCGCTCTTGGACTCACACGAGGCAATACAATATTAGGTACCTATATACCTGGGCACAGACCTACACATAGACACACATATACAAGTAAATATAATACTACATCTTATACACATAGAAGAGTAATTTATACCCGCACGATGATGTAACGCGAAGATGCTAATTACCCGGTTATTTGTGTCCGTGTGTGTACAGAACAATGCACGCTTATCTCTCTCATTCTCTCTCTTTCTCTCTTTAAGAACTATACGCGCACATAGGTGCATATATACGTTACACAAGTGTATGCAATGTGTGTGTGTACAATATGCACGCACACGCATTCGGCGTGTATCGCAGTCATATGGGGACGGTTATCTAAACACACACATACACGTTCATATAAAAACTTGTTAAAAAAAAAATGTAGTACGCACAACTGCACACATTATTATAATACGCGGGGTAGCATTGAAAAAAAAATAAACAAATAAATACTGGCTCATTGTGAGCAGAGCATGTGGTTTTTTTCAATTATTTATTTATTATTTTCATTTTTTTAAAGGATTTTAGTGTTTTTTTCTCATAAGATAGAATTTGCATACTACGTGCACAGTGTAGCATACATTGTATGCATAAAAAATGCGGTCGATGAGTGTCAACTGGCCTATGAAACATAACTTATTTCATAGTAATAATGTTAATTATGACAGTAATCAAAAATTGAAAAATGTCCAATATTGTTTCTTATTTAAAACTATACAAAGATAAAATAATTTGACTTTTTTTAAATTCATTAATTTATATGGGGAGGTTCGACAGTGTTTACACTTCATCTAGATATTTGGTACAACTCCCTACCCACTATTAATAAATGTATAAATTATTATAATTCATAAATACTGATATTAATTTAATTAAAACTTAGAAATAAATATAAATTAGTTTGAAATTTGAATCAGCTCTATAATATACCACTAGTTTATTACCTAGTTATGATACATTTTTGTTTGATTTCTATAATATTATACCTCAATAAAATATGTTCATAATGGATGTGACAACAATACACGTCGACTAAAAGTAGATTGTCATAATAATGTATACTAATTAATAATTTGATATACTTTAAATTTATTTTATTTGTAATTTAGAGGTATAATAATTATAGAGATTATTGATTGCATCGTTTGTTGGTTTAATAATGATTTACAATGATAGGAAATAAAAAATCGTATGAACATAAAAATTAATTAAATATTACGCTCCGTCTGATTTAGTTGTTGCAATGTGAACAATGGTTCAAACAAATTGAATCTCTATACATAACTGGTGCTCGTTTCATTCCCAGTTTAAATTTTTCCATAAACATAAAATAAGAATTTGTTCACCGCGCATGTATAATATAATTATATAACTTATATATTATACGAGTGGGCAGAAATATAACGTTTCCCATGTCACGTTTAAGTAACTCTTGGCTATAATTATTACGGAAAACATTCAATGAATATTGATGTTAGACAGTAATTGTTCAAAGAAAAAAAAACAACCGAAACCAATGACGTTGAAATGACTTGTGTGACTTTGGCTAAACCAATAATGAAATAAGACGACAATATTATTATTATGACTAAGGTATTTCATATTTAAAAAAGGGGTGTATGTTGCTTTATAACTGTGTACACAAAAATAGTTTAAATTCCATATAACCAATAAAAAAAAAAAATAAGGTCGTAAAACGTTCACTAGAAGTAAAACCAAATCCTTTTTAAAAACCAAAGTATGAATTAAACGGTATCGATCGGTTAATATAAATAAATATGAATATATGATTTATGTCTTAAAAAAATTGAAATAACAGCAGTAAACACAAGAACAAATATTGAGATCGTGTGATCATGAAATGTTATTTATTTATTTTTTTTTTTTTGTACGTACAGCTAATGGGTTTACAAGTACTGTATTTAAGGAAATTTCATTTGTAATACCGGAAGTAGAGTATCTATGTGGTAAGCTAGGAGAGATACATAAACAATTATAATAATTCGTAAACTGGTGCGATATTCAAATGTGTGGGACACTGAACACTAAATGCACGAAAGACGTGTGATTGAAAATCCCAAGATATTCAGTTCAATAGTGTGGTGACTTTGACGATGGTCATCGTGAACGGAGTAAATAACATTTTTTTTGAACCGTCTGACCATTATGTATTATAATAGTGTATTATGAAAAGAATAGAGAACCCTCAAATCAAACCCAATGACCCCGTGCAGAGTGACGTATAGCGCCCCCCTTGAGTTCTACCGCCCACGCAGAACACGGCGTTGGGTGTAATGCAATGGTTTTCTTCATTTTTTTTCCACCCGGCTATTATGATATTATGAGTAGATACGTGCACTCGTATGTCATGAGGGTTTGGTCGGAACAATAGGCGAGACCATCACCATCACATAGGGCTGTGCCGCGCGGCGTCAGCTTGGGGGCATTGCGCTTCTTCCACGCACACACAAACACACAATAAACAAAAACTCACAACCGACTTAAGCTCAGGCGGGGTGTGGGGAGGGGGTAACGTCCACGCTCGCACGCGGGCCAGTCTTCAAGCGCAGTTAACCGTCGCACACGATCGTATAAACACACACGCGCATACTTCTGCCGGACCATACGACTCTCGAACGACGACCGTGAATGATATAATATTTATTGTATTACACGCTTCAGTGTTCGTCCACCCGCACAAAAGTAACACTACCATTGCGCACGCACTCGACCCGGTGGAGCTAAATAATATCATTAAATTATAATATCGTCGACCGGAAGGATTCGAATTAATTATCGCATATAATAGCCGTTTCGACGATAGACACACGACTGCAAATCGTCATGATCACCGCCAGTTCAACACGGGTCGCTTTGACCGTGGTCACAGTATTCGCATGGTTTGCGGCGGGTCAGTATATTATATAATTATTGTTTTAATATATATATATATATCATAATATATTATCGTATGTTACACGTTTATTGATGAGTAAACTATTGCCGTATTTAGCGTACCTAAATCCCCGGTAACCGATTCTGGAACTACATTTTAGCTATACCGGTATATTTTCGTGTAGTATTATCAATTGATATAGCATTATTGGTATAAAGATAGGCCTATTATAAACCTATAATTTTTAAAATAGTAATATGTCTTTGTCCTATTCGTAAATATGATTAAAAACTGGGGGGTTTTAAAAGTTTGGGGTGGAGAAGGTTAATCCTTCAATTCCCCAAAATTTATGACTAGGTTTATTTTATACAGCTTTTTCATGGCAGAAAGTTTACCTTATGACAATCGTTTAGAATATATAACTTGGTATCATATTTATATGCATGGAGAACGAGCGATAATTTTATGTAAATTATAGATAATATATTAATTTTAAATATGTCAACTTTAAGTTTCGTATTTATATAAGACTTTAACCACGTATCTAGTATTTTAATTATATGGTAAGCTTTGGAAAATATAAATTTTAATGTTAAATCGATAAATACATTTATTATTTTTTTTATTACTTTTAAATTTTAAGTTTTAATTTGTGCTGAAGACTTTAATGGTAGGCATTTTTTGATTGTACATAGATTATATTCAAAATTCAATCAAGTTGATAACGTTTATTATTTTTTTTTAAATTACTCTTCAATATTCTATTTCGTTTTGAACTGCTAACGTTTAAAATACCTACATTATAGAACCTCGGTGAAGGTTAGGTTAAAAAAAAAAACTCTAAAAATTAATGCTACACTGATCCATAGAACTTCCTGTTGAGTGTTTACACGAAAATACGTACATCTATCTACATTTTCTTAAAAACGGAAGCCACATGAATACATGATAGGTTAGGCTATACAGAATATATTAAAAAGCATTCATCGTTTTTTAAAATTTATATTAATATATATTTAATTGATAATGTTTTTAAAAAAAATCTGATAAATGATAATTGTTAATGGAAATGCATTTATTTATATTTATAATTGTAAATTTGAATAAAAAAAATATGTTTAAACACAAGATAGAATATAGTTGGTTAATTTTAAGCTCTCTTTGTATACATACCGACAGTTGTTAAGCCGTTAGGGTCATTTTAACATCATTATGACGTATATTATGCAGAAACAAAAAACCACATCCTATGTATACATGTAATGTATAACGACGGGGTATGAAGAAAAGTCAAAGGAGCGAATCGCATGTGATGGGTGACTAATTTTTTGTTTTTTTTTTTTTTTATTATTATTTTTAATGTATGTACCGTCGTTAAAAATTAATTTACATCCAGAAATAGTTATAACGAAAATAATAATAACATTTTAATTAAATAATAGCATTAACTTCGTATAATTTATGTGTGGTGGAAAACGCTAGGTACTGAAGACAATGCTGTGAGGGCTCGTGACCTTCAAAGAATATATCGTTTAGAACCATTATAATTGTTTGTATCTATCATAGCCTCAGTACAAAAGAATATCTTCAAAATTTATTATTTTGAAAAGTTCTTCGGTGTACGCATAATAAAATAATAACGTTTTCAAATTATTTTAAAAGTCTGTTCGAAATAATATATACGACAGTATTCAAATTACGACGGGTTATAGAAATTAGAAATATCACAATAATATGATCATCATCAATAGGGGTTATATTTTTCTGAGACTATTAGAATATCTTAATATTAAAATGAATAAAAAGATAATTAACCAACCCGGGCTTAAGTTTTAAAATTATTTATATTCGATTATAAACACAATAGCCAAAAGACTATTTTTAAATAATTATTTTTCATCTCGTATCATCTGTCATGTTATAATCATGTATTTTTAAAAGAATGCTTATATATATAAAAAAATAAATTAAAATATAGTATAATGATTCAGTTTGGTCTGAATGAAATAAATAATAATAAATGATATACATATAATGATACCTGTTGGGCAGGCTTTTTAAAATTTAATACTTTCATAGGTATAATAAAATAATAATACAATAAAACAATTGTATTGTATTCATTTTTTTTTTTATTATTAATGATACAAGTATATTGTATTTAAGACCCCGTGGTCGAAGTAAACAGCACATCCTTAGAATAAATCAGTGAAATTCCATCAACCCTCTTATCGATTACAAAAACATATCTTATTATTATTTTATTACAATTAAATAACAAATAATGGTTTCTTTGTGAGTGTTCCATGTTGTCCAGCTTTTTTTATTACGTTAAATGACGAACAAAATATTGAAAATAGAAACTTTTCATAATGATTTAACTTGTAAGAAATTCTTACTTAAATAGAATAAAAGTAATATTTTCCACCCATTCACGGCCGCGGTAATAATAAATTTTTTTCTAGTTTTTGTAAATAATATCAAATATTGAAGTATAATAAAGAGTTTAATAACTGATTATTAATTAATTACAGCTACACTTTAATTATCACTAAAAATTACGCATACAAAAGCATAATATAATGTAAATACGTACGAAATTTTCAATCTGTAAATATAATTCAATTTAAAAAAAATTCTTTATAACACTATTAATAACTAGAATTAATTAATTTAAATATTCCATAAAATACGTAACATCGATAATTTCAATGGAAGTTTCAAAATAATAAAATAAATAACGATAATTTCGAAGATCTAGAATAAAAAAAATATTTTAATTTAAAAATGTTTAAAATGTAATACTGTGAAATTAAAAATATTTCCAAAAATAAAGTATTATTTAAACATAAATCAAATTTATTATTGCCTTTTATAATGTATTTCATAATAATATATTATGCGCATAAATATATTAAAAAAATTATTTATTTTTAATGACATTTTTTTAAGCAAATATATTTTTTTTGCATTTTATAAAACTGTCAAGCCAATTAATTTTTAGTATAGTTTAAAGATTTTTTATTTTATAGATTTATAAAATATTATCAACAACTCAAAAAAAATAAAATGTATAAGTTGAAAAATAACTTTATTAAACTAACATTGCAAATAAGTATGACTTATAAGACGTAATAAATTATTTACAGAATGATCGTATTATATACATATTTTACAATTTCAGCATAACCTATTAAATATTATTAGCAGTTTAGACGAAAAGAATATAAAGGTTTGCCAATGCAAGTAATAAATTATTTTATGTCAGGGACCGACAAACAGTCAGGAGAAGTTTTTATTTGTAGATGCAAAAAAAAATTAATTTCTCTAACAACAAGCTGTGCGTAATAATTTTTGTGCACTAGTCTGAAGAAGACAAAACGTGATTTGCCCTTCAGAAGGATTAATAGTCGGAAATTGTTCAAGGACATACTAGGATGGCAAGCAATTACAGCCAGAACAAAAACAAATAAAAAACATGATGAGCCATTAGTTAAAAATAAAACCACATTGAGTGTCAAAGATATGAGTCTTTGATATTTATATCATTATTATTAACTATATAATTTTTCGATTGAATATTATATTTTATAGAAATTAAAAATCGAAATGATTTAAATGAAAACACTTAAGTTAGCGAAGTTAAAAATAAGCCGTTATTATATTTAGTTTTGAAAATACCATATAATCTTGCAATTATTATATTTTTATTAAGCATTAAAGTAAATAGAAATTTACCGAATTCTATAAATTAACAATATATATATATAAAACTATGTGATTTTCATAAGCTATTGGCATTAACATAGTTGGTAAAATTCTTATTATACTGAACTGTAGGTATACTCGTATATATATATATTATATAATAATAATAACATAGGTATTCAAAAAATATGAACAAAAATTCTACTTTTTATCAATATTTTTAGTAATTTACTTTATTTTTAGGTCAAAGGATCACAACAATACAGTTGGATGGAACTCAATACTACATCAGTAGGATGAACCCATATTCAGCAGAATTGAACTATTTTTTGGCATATGAATATTGCAGATCAATTGGATTGCAGTTGGCTTCATTTGAAACATTGGAAAAAACGAACTCGATATCGGATTTCTTAAGAAATGCTGGTAAGAATAACGATTTTTATTAATACCAAACTATTGAAAAACACTATAATTTAGGTCGACAAAAAGTAAATAACTGAGTAAATGCGCTGTGTAAATAGATACCAGTCTTCTGTAAGAAAATAACATACATAACTATGTTTCAAAAATTAAGTAAATATACGATTCTAAAACTAAAATAAAAAAAATATGGATTTTAAGCACTAATAAGTATAAAAAATGAAATTTTAATTAAGCAATTATTGAAAATGATAGAAAGATATTTTAAATTGTTTTATTTTATTATAATTTATAAAAAATGTATTTAATTTATATTTATTGAAATACACTTGACGGTAATATAATGAATAATTATGATATAAATATATGGTTTGAAACATTTCTGAAAAAAATATCGAACATTTTTAATTATATATTAAATTAAGTTAATTAAATGAACATGTTAATATAGAATAAGGAATATCGACATATAATATAGGTAGGTAAAGTTTTGCCCTGAAAATGAAATTCTTTTAATTTTGCTTTCTTTTACATAGTATATAATAATTTTAAATTTTTTTACTCTTGTTTATATTATTATCCATGTGTTAATATATTATACACCTATATAAAATATCATAAAAATACAAAATAAAAATTGATTTTAATTTGGAGAAATTTATTTGTAAAACGATGTGATGTGTATAGAAACGTATTTTACTGTCGTGAAAATTAAATAAATAGACAAATGTACGAATAATATCCCTTCATTAATAAGTACATAATATTATAATGTAATAAAAAAACTATATACACTGTATTGCAAACCGTTTAAATATGAATCATAAATGAAAATTAAATTTCTCTTGGTACCAAAAGAAATTCTATGGCAAACAAGAGACAATGACAATCGCGTGTGAAAAATAAATGAATGAACCGTCAAAATATAAAAACTGTGCAGTAAATTAGTAAAAAAGGTCTTTTTGTTGTTATTGTTTTAAGGTTACAATAAATTTGACTATTGGACATCTGGAAACCGCTTGGGCACTGACATGCTCATCTGGATGTCAACAGGTCTACCATTCAACACAACTTTCAATCAAATGAAACGGCCAAACCCGGACAACAACGGTCTGGATAACGAAGACTTAAAAATGAACGCTAGGCCGGAACTGCCCATAGCTAGGAAAAAGAGGTGTGATTTCGTAGCTATGTGAAACAAATACATACGACCAATATAACAAGACGCAAATAAATAATGACCGTTTTTCACTTTTCAGGGGCGAAAGTGGTTCCAGAGATGGATGCGTCGCGATTAAAGCTCCTAACATGGACTGGGCAACAGCTGACTGTACCGACCTGAAGGATTTCATTTGCGAGCAGACCAGATGTTATTATTACAACTACGGGTCGATTCCGGTGTCCTCCAGCCAGGGGTAAGCTACAGGTGAGAATTATTAGTCGAAACTTGGTCAAAATGTACTTCTAATATACGTGTATAAATCCTCGAAAATTTCGAAATCGATATCGCACAAATATAACGTAATATTTGAAAGATTTTAGTATATTAATTACTTTAATTATGTTTTCCTTTCCTAAAATACGTACGTGTATAACATGAAGGTATATTAGGTATACACAAAAGTAATATTATATTTTATGTATAGTGAATTCATTGGTAGTTTTCGTTTTGGAAATAAAATATTATTTTATACGGTTATTGAATTTTATGTTTCACATTTTACGAATTCAAGAATGACCTCAATACCATCTTGTGACAGGCTTGTATACTCGTAAAAGTATAACTTTAATTATAAGAGTTGTCATAATATCCGGAAATATTATTTTTTTCAAAAACAAGTTTTGTTATTATGATACTTTGTTTTTTCATAGTAAAATATATATTAGATAAGATAAAAATGTCTTAGTTTAGTTTTAGGAAAAAAAACAACTTTTAAAGATGAAAATAAAAAAACTTCGATTATTTGAAAATCTCTTCTTATTTATGATATTCGTATAATACATCAATTGCTTTTTAAAATTATAATATTTAAATTTTTATTTTATTTATTTATATAAAAGTAAACTATGTATATTAACAATAGTTGAATACGTAATAATAAATATAAAACGACGTGAAATGTGAAAAATAGAATTCTAAACATTTTGCTTTTTATTTTCACACTTTAATAAAAGTACGACCTTAATATATATTTTTTTATAACCTTTAAGTGCGTATTGATTGTCAGCCATTTATTCCAAGCCACTCGAACCGTAAATATTAGTAGTTTGTATAATAATTTACTGATTTTAATTTCAGAGGAACACGTATGAATTTCCAAACATAAAAGGCGACGATAATATAATATTATATAGTAGATTTTTAAACCATCCTAATTTTTATTCAAATCGTCGAAACTTATTTAATATTTCAATTTATCTTAAATCCGGACCATATACGATTGTAATTCGTCGCCACTGATATTCCATATTCGTTTTTACGTTTCACAGTCTAGTTAGGAATAAGTAAACGTCACTAAAATTATTGACGTAAAATCGTACATTTACCTACACTCGTTTAGGTGCTAAAAAAGTGTCATTACAGTATTGTGTAAATTTCTTTTTCAGTTTTGGTTATAAACAAAAAGCTACGGCATTTCCAATTCACTTAAACGTATCTTTGGAGGAAAATACTACCACTTCAACAACTACTACCACCACTACTACCATCAACCCCACTACAACTACCACTATCACAACCACTAATCCTGTCATCACTACTAATACTACGCCAGTATCACCCACCATTACGCTAACAACCTCCGCCGGTATGGCAGCAGAGGGCTATGCGATTACTGACATCCGCCGGAAGTCGGAAGTTGACGATGACAACGACAACGACACTCTTAGAGCGGCGGAACCGGAACCCGAACTGACGGTCTCAATGACATCCGGACCGGTTGTCGACGATCTGTCATCCACAAGTACGATTGAACCGCTGCAAAGTGGATATCAAGAGTCGCAGACTGACGAACAGTCAACCAGCGAACCACGAGTGGATGAACGGCCGTCGACCGACGAACGAGCGGACAGTCAGTATTACACTACCGAACTTCCGACACTCATCCAGATGCACAATCAACAACAACATGAACAACAGGAACACGACCAACAGCTACACAGACATTATCAACATCACGAGGTGAAACAACGCGGAAAACAAGAAATAGATCGTCGAGATCAACAACAGCACAACGACGCGTATACTTTTGAATCGCTGGAAAAGGCTTTTGCCACCGCAGTGACGCACAAGATTCGATCTACCAAGGACTTAGAACAGCCGAAAGACATCGCTGCAACCGCCGGCGATTTACAGTTACCGTGGTCGTGGGCCAAAGACATTATGTTACAGAAACCCGTATTGAAAAAGTCATCACAAGAAGTCGCTTAGTTCCATATCAATCAGCGAGTTTTACTTTTAAAATATTATGTTTGTTTAAAGAAAAAACATTTTTTTTTTTTTTTTTTTTTAATTGATTAATTATGTATGACATTTTAAAATCAAAAATCATCGAAAAGCCTAAACTTTGTACAAACGTTGCTCTCTTCCCTCCACAATATTTTGCTGTTTAATTTAGTCATGTATAATTACAAAAATCTGTTCTCAGCGCTTAATTCTATGGAGTAATGGTGGTATATTTAATTTCATGTGATTACCTATATATTTTTTTTAATTTTATTTAGAAAAGTAATGAAAATAATGAACAAATCACATCGGTATAATATAAAAGAATATAATAAGTAGAAAGACCTATTCTTTTTATTGTTTTTACTTATTATATTCTTTTGCGTCTATCGATTATTATTTTATTTTGTAAATATTAATTTTATAGATTCTCTCTTAGACTAATTAAAAATGTACTTTAATATTTAATGGTAATCATTTTGAATAAATCAAGTGATTAAAAACAAATTTGTATGTTTTTATACTTACCATCCATTGATGACGCCTTCTATGTTAAGCATAGGCACAATTTTAAACACGTAAGTCTCCCGTGCCTTTTTGGCGGTAAGAGTGTTTCCACAAAGATACTCAATTACACCATCAATAACCCAAGATGAACTAGTCTCGCCGGGATGCACACGAGATGTCAAGTATATAATATGTCGATCCTGCACATAAAATATATTGTTACAGTGTATAGCTATAATATAAATATATAAATATTTCAATGAATCAATAAAACTTATAAATAAGACCAATTTTAACAATGCTACAAAGTAATATGTTATTTTATGTACAAATAATAATTAATATATAAGTTGAATTAGTGAAATAAATTTGATTTTATATTAATATAAATGTATTTCACTCTGTTATAATAACTTAATATTACAAGTAATTCACTCATATACTTTATTAATTAGGTTAAAAAATTAAACAGACATACAGTAAGTAATTAACATTTGATTATAATTTTTCATTAGAATATTTATTTTCTAAATACCATTTTGAATTTTCTAATATTATCATATCATAGTTATCTAATGATTAACTCAACTTATACATTTGCATCGATTTTTATTATTAAGTAAGCTTATTTTAAATTTTTTTAAATAGAATTTTTGAGTTATTTCTTCTGAGATATTATTATAAATATATTTTATAATAATTCATCTCAAATAAAACATTTAGTTCATTTAAACATGACTACCATAACTAAAAATGTATTTTTTTTTAGAAAAATCTAATTCAAGTTCAAAACAAATCTTAAATATTATCCACAAATTATGAAATATTATATAGTCATAATCCAAATATTGCAGCTTTCTACTTTCAAAAAATTACACAAAACAAGTTTATGCTTTACGTAAAAATGCCGCAAATAAAAAAAAATATTGATTTCTATGATTAGTTAAATAAATTAAAAATGTTATACTATCATAAAGTAAAATATGGCTCTTTTGGTTTTTAAATTAACTATGATAATTGAAAAATTCAATATCGATACATTTTTTTGGTATTCAAATGAAAGTTATCTTTTATATGACATTATTGAATTAGATAGAGCTCGTTTTAAATTACCCAAAGGCAATAATATTAAAAAATATATTAAAATGTTATAGTGGTCTACTTCTATGTAATAAAATTACTTTAATTTTTTTTTCGATGGTGTCAACAGAGGTAATTGTAATAATTGGCACTTCGTTATTATTCAATGATCTACATAAACAGTTCGCACGAAATAATGTAGTGGTTAGATCAACAGAATTTTTCCATTTGAAGCATTTATACTGAAAAATATAACATAAAACCATATTTAAAATTAAAATTAACAAGAAAGATTCATGCATGATTGTGAAGAAAGTTATCATAATATTACTCGGGTTTCCTATTTTTTTTTTTTTTATCTTTTTAAAAAGTATAATTACAATCTATACATTTGTTTGTAAAATAAATAATTTTTATATAAGTTTAAATAATGAGAAATTGTAAAATGAGAAGATATTCACTAGTACCACCTGATGAATCAAATAAGCAGGTCTCAATTTTTTTTACACGAGTAGAGTCGATTTATTAGTAGAATTTTATGATAGAATAGCTTTGAGTAGAATGAAAGGAAGTAAGATTTAATAAATGTATCAAACTTTAAACCTAATTATTTGACTGCAGAAGTTTATGGAATTATATTATTTTTAAATGAGGCCAAATTTAGATCATATTTAGGCGATTTCATTTTTATTTGAATCTGAGTTTGAAAAATATTTTTTTTTTTTACACAACTGACATTATGTTTTTTTCATAACAAAATTAGCTCAATAAAAAATATTTTATAATTCATATTTTTTTTTTTTTTTTTTTTTTAACTGCATACAAAGTTCTATATAATTTAGTATGATTTGTACTGATTCATATGATTTTTATTCACTCTTAAGCACTTAATTTTTAAGATAAAAACACTATAAGTCAAAATGATTAAAAAAAATAATGTAATTCAATATGTAATCAAAAAAGAGGAAAGGAAATAATTTTAAAAAAAAATTGTTTACTACAAATATGCAAAAAATTATATGTTAGAATATTGTATTCTTCAAAAACAAATGTAATGCATAATCTTAAGTATTTTATAAAGTACAAAAACCAGATTTAAATAAAATTCTATCCAGCTATAGTATATTTAAATGTTAAATTTCACGATCATACTCTATACAAGGTTGTTAATTATAGAGAAGTTAAATCTAGTATCTTATACTATATTATGATCAAATATAAATTCATAACAAAGATATAAACATATGTATCTACTTGCCATACATTAAAATGATTTTAATTAATAGTATTTAAATTTTAAATTTTATATTATGATCGATTTTATTATCCAAAAATAAGTTACACATACCTAATGCTCAAAGTGAAATTAAATAATATGTAATATAATTGTGTCATACTTCACATGTAATATAGTGTTTGTAATTTTGGTCAATCAACAATTAATTTTAATGATTACCGAATATAAAATAGATTTTTGAGGTATTTAAATTATAATTAATAGTTAATTGAACATATTTACCAATAACTTTGAATATGTATACGGATAAACGTATGCTATGTAACATATGTCTTGGTCGTATGGGAATTGAATTGAAAAAGTAGCGGTCATGTAAGAGCCATGAGTCTTATTGCAGTTCTTATAACAATTCCGGTAATAACAAATGTCCATTCCAGTGCGAGTCCAACCTTTTTTTGACTCGATATAGTTCTTTACCGAAAACATGATCGGCTGCATGCCACTTTTGTATTGAGAGCTATGTTTCTCCATATTAACTATATTAAATACGTATGGCTTAAGTGCTTCCATATTGGATACCTGTATGAAAGAAAATATTATAATCAAATCGGCTGATAAAATAAATAAAGTAAATAAATACTCCAAAATTAAATTATCTAATTAGATATTACTAAATTTTAAAATTAATCAATTCAATAAAATAATTTACTTTATTTAAATTGTATGCTTTAAAAGACTGCTAGTAGCTATCAACGTGACTACGCAAGTAACAAAATTTATAAATCAGACTAAATATGAAAATTATATTATTGTATTTCATTAAAAATAGAGCAAATATGATATTTATACAACATTATTGGAATATGTGAATTAAACAATATTTTTAATTCATTAAAAATAGTATCTTTTACTTAAATCTATAAAAAAGTATTTAAAATTAAATGGACATAGTTGATAGTCATAATTTAAAAGCTTTTTTTGAAAAATCATATACTTTATATGTCCATTAAAATAAATGATTACATCATAGCTATAACGTTAATTCAAAAATGTTGTATTGGCGTTTATTTCATTAAACAAAATATAAAACTTAGTAATATTTAAGTAAGTTAGTATGAATACCACTCAAGGTATGTTTTTCAATTTAATACTTATTAAATCAATTATAATTTACAATATATTTTATGTTTTAAAAATGTAGTAAAAGTTTTTTTTTCTTAAAGTAGGTACACGTTTAATAAGAATTAAAAACGAATTTAAATCATTTTTCTTTATTTCAGACTTGCTGAGTAAAAAAGGAAGTTTATTTGAAATAAATAGTAACATTACAAAGGAAATAGTGTAGGTATGATAATAAAGTCAAGAACTTATAATAGGAGGTAAATAACTACAAAACTAATAAATTATAATGTTATAATATATACAAATTGAACTAAAATGTAAAATCGTACTTGAAAGTAAAACCATTGGCTATGCGACATTGAATTTACGTCAGAATTCAAAATCAAATCATACTCATTGGAACCAATCTGAATAAAAATGAAGTAATCAGGTAACAAAAATTATGATATTTTTTTCATCATAAAAGATACTCACCTTAACAGCTTTTCGAAGATTACCACATTCAAAACGGGACTCAAAATGTAAATAATCAAACCCTGATTTTTCGCCTAAATTTCGTTCATCGTAATTTGATAACCTAATTAACATTATTTTTAGTTATATCATATATTTTAATGATAAATAGTTTTTGATGTTTTATATTACTGTTGTGGAGAATTGCTAGTATCGTCATCGTTAACCTTTTCCAGTAGATAATCTAAATCGTATACAATCAAATCGCCCGAGTCTCGTCGTTTGATCACGCTACGCTCTAAGCACGATAACAATTTGTTTCTGATAAAATTACAATTTATGTCATAAATTAATAAGTTAAAGTACATTTTTAAATAAATAGTATTGATGGTATTCTTTTTGAAATAATATGTTTTATCAGTTTTGTATAAAAATACACATTATTTTCACATATTTAAAAATTAAACAAAGTGTCCCTGAAAATTATATTTATATTACAAGACCTAACTATATTCAAATTTTATTTAAAAAAAAGAACATATTAAGTTATTAATAAATAAGGTTATATTTGTTAAATAATATATATATTATCTAATATAAATGGAAGTATTGAAAAAATTGATTTAAAAGATAAAACTATATAAAATTAATTATTGTTACATTTTTCTTTTATTTACATAATAATTATATGAATTTTTATTGTAAGCTAAGTATTTATTGAACTTATGAAAAGCGATTAAATCAAATACTTATCATGGTAAACATTTATCCAATGGCGACCATTTAAAACTATTTAATGATATATATTTTGTTTGTGTGGAGAGTACATTATTTAAGACTATTGATTAGTGACCTTCAAAGTTAAATTTTTTTTGAATATATAGATACGTAATAAGTACTATGAGAATTTTAATTTATAATTTAAAATTAAAATAATCAAATAACATGTTTGTAATTATTTTTGCGTTAGAAATCTGATAAAAATAAATTATACTTTAATATCCTAGTTTTAGTCGTATTAAAATGATTGAAACTCAGTAAAAAACAATTGCAGAAATGAACTCATGATTAACAAAAAATAATTAACATAGGCACTAAATGGTTTTGACGTACATTTTGTTTTAACTAATTATTACAATATGGTCTTTACCGGGAAACGTGTACATCGCTATTGTACAAGGACTCCAGAGGTTGATCATCATTATTGAATCCTATCCAATCAGGATAAGCGACTTTAACGAAGGGAGAAACGCTGTTGACACGTTTTGCTATATTCAAATATGCAGCCTTGTGTGTTTGACATGTCCGCAAGTTTGCCATCAATCCAATTTCATTTTTCTGATAAATACAAATAAATTGTTAATTTTATATGTTTTTCTAGTATACTATATATCTAATAAAAAAACAGTTGTTATTATGGAAACTCGATAATAATATATATACCATACAAACTGTGCTTATTTAGATTAAAATTCCAACAACCATAATTAACTTACGTCCGTATTCAAATGATGGTCAGTTAGTAGTGATGTATTATTTCTACTGAAATAAAAAATATAGCATGACTTTATTTCATAATATCTATTTATGGTTAATATAATATTTTTGACGTATGTCAAAGAACATTATAAATACTTCAAATAAAGGCTTTATAGGTTTATTCACCAGATTATAACCTTTATCGTATTTGAAATTAAATTAAACCAATAGAAACAACTCAATCTAAATTTAATAATTAATTTAAGAATAACGTTGGTTTTTTTTCTTAGTATACGTTAATACTTTTATTTTCAAGTTGTAACTAAATTATCCGATTACATTTGACTATTAAATGATTTAATTTAACTATTCAATACTATTTTATAATTTCTACATGGTTATTATGTCCATTCTACATTTAACTTACTTTAAACATTTATTTGACTTAATTTTGTTAGCTGAATTAGATTTTTGCGTTTCGCTGTTGAATTCTGTAAATAAACGTCCATATCTGCAAAATATAATTAATTTGTTAAGTAAAAGAATAAAAATTTATTTTTAAATCGATTTAAATGATAATAATACTTGATAATTTATTTTTATAACATTAATTAATAACACAGATATATACTAATAGAATAATTTATAATAGTTATTGTACAAAATTTATTCGAACGGCGCATTAAGTATGCAATTTAGGTACATTATATAATATAAAAATATTACTTATCACATCTTGTCATTTAATTTTAATCGTAAATAATTCTAATGAGTGAATATAATGAATTAGGTTCTTACGTTAATATGAGGTCGTCGCGATCTTTCCAGTAATTAAAAGGAATTTCGAATTTCACCGATTCAGGTTTTCGAATGATTAAAGGATCCATTAAATTTTGAGCTACAGCTATTTCAATGTCATCTATATCACTATCGTCACTGTCACAGCCTGCATATTTATCTGAATCTATATTTGCAAATAAATTTATACCAGATAAATAAAAAAATTGTATATTAAACAACATACAATTATTACAATCATGCTGTTAACTACAATTTTATTTATGTAAAAGTTTAATTACAAATTAATTAAGTTTTTTTTATAAAAAATACAGTTATAAAACTGTTTTAGTACTTATATCCTATAAATTATTTATAAATATATATATTTGAATACTGATTGAGTAAAAAGCACTTATATGATCTACATATAAAAACTAATTACAATTTATACTAAAATATACTAAGGATTTTTTTTTAAATTAAAACGAATGTTGAAAAAATAATATACTATTCATTTTTTTTAATTTTTTTTTTTTTTTTTAATGCAATACTTAAAATGAATACTGATTCAATACGTTTAAAATTGATAAGTGCATACAAATTTAAATACATATATTCCAAAAAAATTAAAATAATTATCTTCGCGTAACATTTTATTATTTTAATATATCTCAAATTTAAAATACAAAATTTTAAGTATCATTAATATTAAAACTGTTGTTTGTCTATTTTAAAATTTAAATATTTAAGTGGTTCTGAAAAAAAAAATTATATGAAATAATATTGTTGCCAAATCTTTATGTGGTGTGTTGAAAACATCTCTAAAATAAATTGAACAAACTAACTACCTAATCAAACTTTATCTATACGCCACTAGAAATATATTAAATTAAATATCAATAATTAATATATTTATTAATATATTTAATATAATTACAATTTATTCATCTTGGTGAAATTAATTAAGCAAAACTTTATTTTAAATCAACTGATTATAGTATCTATAATATTTAACTTACCATTATCGTTGAGGTTTATATCTCCTAAACCAAAGACAAGTGCCGATTGGGTTGAACTTAAAGGTAAGAGTAATAGTTTTTCTTGACAAACATTTATAACAGTACACAATTTTGACATGGTAGAATTATAAACCTGGTCTTCCGGGCAGCGAATGCTGAATTGGTACAACACATTAAATTTGTTAGACTTTCTCAGTGCTGTCCGTCCATTATCTAAGTATCAATAAATAAAATAAAGTATACCTAACCTATGTTTGATAAATATGTTTAAATTTAAATATTAAACGTACTTGTATTTGAAATGTGAACCAACACATCTAATGCGGATGAAAATATTTTAGGGTGAGATTTATTCGTAGTGTATAATTTTGTATTGAACACGTCCAAGGCGTATTGCATAAGTCCAGCACGTATAACTCTATCACAATTTTCTTCAGTAACTTAAAACGTATATTTAATTATGAGTAAACATTAAAACAAACACTAATTATTAATACCTTTTTTTGTAATGTTTGCTAAAATTACAAGAATCACATATTGCTTGTTTTTAATTAAATATTTATGATTTTCTCTTAGCAGTTTTTCTAAGGTTAACAAAAAACTATCTTTGAGAAGCACACCAACAATAGTTTCTGAAAATCCAATTTGAATATTAATAGTTCTAATAATATCAAACATTAATTATTTAAAAAAAAAATCACATACCATTTCTTGTAATTGTTCTAAAACATTTTAATAACGGGGAGATAAATTTAATATTTTTGATGTTATTTTTTAAATTTTGATGAAACATTTTTGCTGCATTCAACATTTCAGCATGTTTTGAAAATTTGCTATCTTAAAACAAAAAAAACATTAAGAAGATATCAAATTTATCTTGATTTTGATTTTATTTATTACCTTTTTGTGAAAGTTGTCCTAAAATAAACACTAATTCATTAAGAAGTACATCAGGTGATCCTACAGACTTTGATTGCAAATCCATTATTGACTTAATAAATATTTTTGTTGCTTCTAATTCTACCAGTTGTTTCAAAAATGACTTTCTAGTTTGACCTGTACACATTTAATTGCATTATAAATTCTTTAAATAACTTTACTAGATGCATGATTTTTAATTTCTATGTGTTTACCGGATTTTGGTGCGATACAAGCATGTATTACAGCTGCTAAATTTGTACATGTAGATTTATCTCTAGTTTTCTGGAATATTAAATTAAGTAGTAAATGAAATTGCAATATTGCAACATACTTTAAAAATTGCATATTTCAATATCAATACTTTAAAAATTAACCGGTTTAAAACCATATAAAAATTGTATTTAAAATATACAAAGAGACTAATAAACTTATTCCAGTAATAAAGTATAAATATATAGTATATTTTATTGATTAAATATCCAAATTAAAAATTGATATTTTCCAATTAGATAATGTCATTTTTACTCACAAAAAATGTAAATTTTAGTTAATCATGCTCACAATATTATTAATTTCCTTTTTTTCAAAACATTTTATCCTAGCTGAAGTTCAATATTCAACATCCAAATTTTATTTACAAAAGAACAAAAGTATTCAACTAAATTTTAAAACATCATTTTTCTAATAAAGATTTTTAATTAAATGCTGAGGCTATTCTACTTTCCTATTATATGAAAGTATTCAACTGCCATATTCATACTTAAACAAAATAAAAATCACTTAATCCGCTACAATTAAATTTAATTACAGCTCATAAACTTTTTCACCAAAACCAATAATTAATGTAAGATTACTCAAGGTGTAGTTAAAATTCTTATTTTATTTATGATTTTTATATCTGACCACTTTTACTCTTATTGATAACTTAGGCGACAATAAATCTAAAATTAAGCTACAACTAAGTAAAACATTTTTGTATTAAATCATTCCATACAAAATGATCAAACCACCTAGAATCTAATCTATAATGTAGCTAAAACATATTAAAAATATTTAAAATCACATTAATCCTCTAATTATAAGATTTGATTTAATACCAATATATTGAGTAATCCTAAAAAAAAAAAAAAAATAATAATTATAAGGCGTTGATATGATAACTTAATTACTTAACTATACATTATAACCTTTTTTTATGTATTAAATAATTATGGTAATATACAATGTTTTCAAATTACATATGTATTCAATAGATATTCTAAATTTATACTTGTATCAAAGTTCATACTATGAGAGAATTACATTTATAAATTTTTTGATAAATTTATAAATATATTGTACAATACAATTTTAAATTTAATTACTTTCAGAAAATATTCTTAAATAAAAAACTACTATTAAGACTCTGACAATAAAAATAGCCCTTTCTACGTATTTTTGAAAAATATGTTGTTTTTTTTAATTCTAAACAATTTGACTTATTTCATTCTTTAAAACCCAACATTTATTTCTTTTAAGATGAATATAATAAATATACTGAATTCAAAATTTTTTTTTAGCTTAACTGCAAAAATTTAAAAACTATTTAAATAATAATTGTTTTATTATTTTACTAATAATTAGTACATTTGATAATATTATTGAACTTATCATTTTACTTAAATATTTCAAACCAAAAATCTTAAATTTGACATTTTTCCAAACTTTTTAAATCAGATTCAAGTTTTAACTTACTGGAGTAAAGCCAACGTTTAACAGTCAAAGAAAACCAATTGAATCTTATGGTTATTATGTATCCAAGTTGTTCGTCACAGGAAAACTATTAATTATAATGTCTGAGTCGTTACAAAATTACTTAATACATTATTATTGCTTATGTAAAATAGATTTATTTAAATTGAAGATAGACTATTTTAGTGTTAAGTTATTCTGAACATTTCTTATAATTAAGACTTAAATTTTGTATCAAGCTATTTTTAATAAAAACGAAATTAATTAATGAAGCTAAATTATTATTTTGATTAAAACTGACAAATATTATATGTTTAGCTATAGATTTATTTTTTTTATAAAAATTTTTTTCTTTTGAAGTGACGTAATACTAAAAGTAGAATTATATTACAAGATGCCAAAAACACTCTTTACTCTATATTATTTCACTAGAAGTTCATTAAAAATAGATACAGTGTAACTGTAGTTATAATTTCCTGGTTTTGTTGCTCAGATTTACGGTAGTACGCAAGAACTTTTCATTTTTGGTAGTTTACGCATGCATAAGGTCATCTGTCGTTATGCTTCAAAATTGATTGGTCGATATTTTTGTTATTGTATCGTGTGAATTGTGAACGTATACTAATACTACCGTAATCGATATAACACAAAATATAAGCCTATCATAAAATGTTATTAGTATTTTTTTTTTATAAAATAATTTTATTTCAAGTAAACACATTAGATTTTAAAATGTTATATATTAATATAGATAATAAGATTACTATACGTCTATACCTACGTAGGTATGAAGTACCTCAAACAGTCCCTTCTATTCGAGTTAAATACCTCTAATTATAGGCGCGTATTGTAATTATAAACACTATTTTTCGATTTAAAACTAGGAGTAATAATATCGTGTTATTATTATATTCGTTTACTAAATGTCATTATACACAGCACACGGTAGTGTATTTCGCATCCTTAATGTAAACATCACATGTAACAGGTTTACTTATCGTCAACATATAACATCTATTACATGTGATATATATATATATTTATATACATATATATATTTATATTTATGTGATGTGATATGATATGATATACGTGTTTATGTGAGTGTTAAATTAACCTATACACAAGGCACGCACAAATTATGCGTTTCCGCGCGTGTATAAACCGACATGACGTGATGCCGTCCCATTACGGATATATTTGATTCTCAAAACCAAAATGTAATTTTAGTTCATTAAGAACAGTGAAACATTTTCTTCAACCTATAACTGAATGCCGTCAAAAGGCCCATTTGGCCACTGACACGAAAATCGATTCCCATGTAATATACCTTTACTGTAGTATACAAAACACAAATAAAATTGAATAACGTGAACAATGAAAGTTGTAGCGCATAATTAAAGAGTAAATATAGTTTAATGTTATATTGGTTGTAAAACAAAATTAAATCAATCCAAGTATTATATATCCAATAGTTAACATTTAACATTGTTTAATTAAACTGGCAGGTTTAATTAAACTATGTAGTAACCCGAGATTAAAATAATTTTCTAAAGAATAAATTAACGAGTTATCTTTTCCTTGATAAGTTTTTAGGTTATGTAAGCTCAACGAAACAAGAGTTTATTTTTATCTTAACTCAATAATAAATTATGTTTTAAATATACATATGTTAAAATTTAAATAATCATAATTACGTTTGAATAAGTCTTAAAATGATTCTAGTAAAATTATGCATAATAGATACTGTGTTATTTTATTTCATATTTATATTTCAAATTTTCAATGAATAATAAACGTAAATTTGTCTATATGTTTCTTATAAGCATATAAGTTTTATACTTAAGAATAATTTTGATATTTAAATAAACAACTTGATAATAATCAAATTATAGTTTGTTTGTTTTTTTTTATTTTTGAATACATTTTTATGATTATTTTATTCCATGTACTTAATTTTAAAATATGAAAAATTAATGAAAATAAAAATAAAAATAAAAATTACAAATTTATTAATTTTAGAATCAAAAGCTTTTATAATTTTGTATTTTCTTATAGAAAAAAAATGAACAACTTTATAACTATAAATTGAATACAAAATTTAATCACTATTTTGATTTTTTCTAATATTAAGGAAATTTATTTTAGAAGCTCACCCTACTATTGGAATATACAACAAAATTATTATTTATATGAAATACTATTATTTAGGTACTATGATGAAAATATATTTTACCCATTATATTACGACTTTAATTCCAAAACTGTTGAAAATGTATAATATATTATTTTGTACTACTGAACAATATATCAGGTAATTTAATGATTTTACATAATAGTCGAACACAGAGACATATTTTAGGTGATATGTAAAGCCGCAAAATATTCAGATAGTAAACAAATAAATGTTTGTATGTTTTCATTATTTTATGCATATATTAATATTAATAGAACACCCTTAACCTTTGCGTGCGAAAAATAACGCAGTCTGTGCTAAATCAAATGACAGTTAATGTATAATGCAACTGTTTAAAAGTACATGTGAAATATACGACCGAGACGCGTGCCAGGCAATATAGTTTTTTTTCCCGCAAACTATACACGCGTACTTTTATAATACGACCGTCAAAAATCCGAAACGTTATCAAAATAGAATAAGTACTATATTTTTTTTTCTTTATTATTATTTTTACTACCACCCTGGGTGAAAAAAATTTTGTACGGTCTTTGAAGCGTCGTATTTGCTTTTTTCAATTTTTTTTTTTTTATTATTATAATTCTTTTTCATGCCCAGCCAATCACGTAGTAATTTACCATACGAAAAACGTTTTAAATTTGACCAAGGCTGTTCCGTTTTGGCGGATTTAGTTAGATTTCCTGTGTGATGACTGTTCCGCGTAATATGTTATGAGAATGGACGTGAATATATTTAATTTTAATAGTGTTCGTCCTTCTGCTTATCGCTGCAGAGACGCCACTAAAAATATACAGTTATTATTTACTTGTTCGTGGTCCACTCACACTTCCTTACCACGGAGCTAAGACATTTCGAAATACGCGGGTGTTTTAATAATTGTCACTAAAAGCCTCGGGCAATCAAACACAGACTTGCGTATGTGTGTTTGTGTGGTCTCGAGCCAATAGTCGTGTCATTTAATTAGCGCGTTGTATAAAAAAAAATAAAAACGTACCTATTTGATGTACGTTTGTTTTGTGTATAATTTGCACCGGAAAAACACGAACGGTTATCATAATGCCTAACATTGATCTAACCGTTTACATAATATTAACGGAATGGAAACGAAATCTCTCACTTAACATCATAATATTATGTTTTTCGAAAAGTACAATGTCCTGTATTAAATCGGAATTTATTATAATCTACAATATCGGCGAAACATGCATATATTATGATCACATTTACTACACTTGTGCATTGCTAATGTAATCTATTAACATTAAATGTTGTTGAAAGATTAACAATCGATTCGATGTTTGGTTCGATGTTTTACTGATGTTGTCAGAAAATTGATAAATTATTTTAAAAACAAAAATTTGCGCGTATAAAAAGTGAAAAATATCAAGCACTCAAACGGTATTTTAAATTTCGTTTAACAATTTCTCGTAAAATGGATTGTTTATTGAGAAAAGTTACTCGGTGTATAGTGTGTATAATTATTAATTATGCGTAAATAATAATACAATATATAATTATATTATGTTGGATAATATACTTTTATAGTTATGATTTTATTTTGTTTATAAGATGGATAACATAATTGGATATATTATATACAATACTATATTGATATATGAAATAAATTTAGAATGATTAGATAAATGTTTAACTCCATGATACAAAATTATATTCCTACTTAATAAGTAGTAGACTAATATTTCATCAGAAATATATAATTATTGCCGTTTTTGCATAACGCGAATAGTTAATTTAAGTATGAGTTAATAATAAAAAAAATATGACGTATATAAAATAACTAAATAATACATAAATATATATTAATAACTAGTAAACAACGTTTCAAATTAATTTAGCAGTATCATTATTTTATTTTTTACTGAACTCTATACAAATTAAATGTTATAATTAACTGAAATGATTACATTCTGAACATTAAAATTTAAATGTTTACAATATTTTGCTTTATTTACTAGATAATTACTTTCTAGGATAAAATTATAAAAACATTTCAAGTGTAAAATACTAAAATACTAAAATTAATTCAATTATTTTTCTTTTAAAAGATTGTAACGGTGTTTTTTTTTAAATACAGATATGTTGTTTCAACGTTTTAGTCGTAATAGAAAAACCCGTTGAACTATTTCCTACACATTTCTTAACTAAACTTAAAGTTAATACTAAATAAAAATAAGTATTTTAGAGTTTTAAATATTATAATAAATAAACTTTAGATTATTTATATTCGATTTTAAAGAAACATAAAAACGTATTATTTTAAAATTGCAATGCAAATACATTTTTTGTTTTTCAATTTACAGTACACTACATTTTTTTAAATGTTTCTTTTTAGAAATAAATAAGCTATATAATGGTTATGTTGTCTCATAGATATGATTAATATGAATAGATAAATATTACAGTAATTACAATAAAAAAAAAGAGATTTTAAAGAGAACTAAGTCATTTAAAATGACAATTTTAAAAATAAAACATTTAATTGGTCATTTACCATCGTTATACTGACATTTCAGAAATAATATTCATCACTGGCGGTTGGTTAAAAATATACAGGAAGTATAATTTTTAAAGGCCCGACTTTATAATTCATTGATAAAATATTAAATTCGTAAATTTCATCAACAATTTTACTACATTAAACTAAAAACAAAATGTAATTTTTGTCAAGAGGATTTATTTGAAAAGTTATTATTAAATTTTTGTCGGAGATAATATATTATTATTTGATGTTTATGTATTTTCGTGTACTTAAAAATTTTAATTAATTAGATATTTAATTTCACAAACAAATAAATTTGTATACCAAGTATGAAAAACGGCTACTATTGAATATTTTTCAAAAAGTAGAAAATACAACTATTTTTTCTAATAAAATTGTATATAATTGCATTATGCGCAGGTAAATATAAAATATAAATACATTTTATGAGTGTTTATCATTTACTAAATGAAAAATGTTAAATGTTTGTACATAAAATAATGCCAAAACAGATTTAAGACTAAAATACTTAAAAAAAAAAAATAAATAAATAAAAACTCGTATTTTTAGTAATTTTTTTCAGTAATTAATAATGTTCATACTTACTTCAAATAATTTCACGATATCCACCATTCGCTCTGATCTAGTTTTTCGAAGAATATTCAATGATTTAGCTTTGACATTTTTATCTAAAATGAAAAATATATTTATTCTTTCGGATATAATACACATCATTTTATTAAATACACATAAAATAGGTAAGTAAAATGATTGAAAAATAAAATAAATAAGAGCACCAACAAGTATAGTTTTATTTTCTACATACAAATAATATTTTTTTTATTATTTTTATAGTAATTTAATTAAAGTAATGTTCTTCATGTGTTTTTAAAAATCTCAAAAATATATAAGTATCATTTTTATATATCTAGTTATTTTTTTTTCAAATTATGACTATACATGCCAAAATCACAAAAATATGCTAATTATTTTGTTAAAATATTAAAAACATTTTCAATTATAATATCTAAGAGTTGAACATTTTATACATTATTCTTACAAAAATTCAAAAATATATGGATCAGTACATTTTTTTTAGCATTCAAAGTTTAAATTTTGAGAAAATTAAATTAAAATAACAATTTTTCTTGAATTAATTTAATTTATTTTTTTGCAAGTAAAAAAATATTAATTATAGTGTTATCAATATTCATCATTACATTTATTATTACGTTATTTCTATACATAATGAAATGTTTAAAATATTAGAATAATTGTATACTGTTTAAATTTTAAACCTATTTGTATAAGTTATATGCAATATTTTCAATTAAAATTAATTCAACCTCCTACTGTACTAAATAAATAAAAAGTATTTAGTTCATTTATTATAATTTACCTATCACAGTAAACTACACTGCAGAAATGAGTTGCTCAGTTATTTAAAATTGAATTACTTCTGCATTAAATATGATGGAATCCTTAAAAATAAAACCTTAAAAACTAATGTTAGGTATATAATATAATTTTTATTATTTTCGAATTGTTTTAAAAATGTTTACATCTGTTTGTTTAATACTTGCAAAGAAAAATTAATATGTAATAATATTTTATAAACACAAAAAAGTATTTACATTTTACCAGAACTAGTAAGTATTTTACATAAATTACTACTAAGTAATTAAAATATTGAAATAAATTTATTAAAAAAATTATCAAATAATTTTTTAGACATTTAATATTAACGTTTAGTCTTTAATGAATGTTAAGTTATGAATAAACGTTTAGGTACACTTTTGTTTTATGACATTCAAAATGGTAAAATTTGTTATAAACTATTGTATTAGATATTAACTATATAAATAATTATATAGTTTTATAAAATCAAATTGAAAATTAACTAATTTACTTTTTTTTAAATATAATAAACGTATTTATTTAAGCTATAACGTCAAATTATGGATAAAGATAAAATAATTATTATAATCCACTAGTCTTATACGATTTTTAGTCATTAAAAAGTAATAATAAAAATAAAAATAAATGGTTGTCAAATCACCAAAATGTAAATTACTATTGTTCTTATCGCACCATGAAAATAAATACAAATATAAATTCAACAAGTCCAAATTATATGGAATTCCATATCTAATTTTTATTGATTAATATAAATAAAATAATAGGTATATTGGATAGAAAAGGTACGCCACATATATTATGATTGATAAAACGACTATTTTTATATTAAGTTCGTTAAACTTTTGGACCATGCTGTTCATTATATTAAACAAAAATAGTTTATTATTGGATAATGTTTCTGTAAAACGTATAATATAATAGTATACAATATTATATCAATTATTAAAATTATAATTATCAATAATAATTTATTACGCATAGTATACATATGCCTGTATTGTTTTTATGGACCGGTAAAGCGGTTGATTATGGATGAACGGTCGATAAGGATAGAATTTTAAATGTTGATTCATACGATAATATCTGCATCTATTAAATATTAAGATAGAATATGGAGTAAAATAATAAAGGGTGGGAAATTTGAGATTTACCTACAATGCATCCCGTCCATGTGATGCAACATTCAAATGATCGAGCCCGCGACTATGTAAGCATAACGCATAATATTATGATGGACTTTTAAGTGCGAATATTAAAAAAGAAAATATGTTTACCAGTATTGTTGACTCGGCCGTTGATCTTGTGCGCTATTCTTCGTATTTTTTCCAAGTTTTCGGTCGTGTGAGCCGTGAGAGGCGCCAGCCGGTCTAGTAGCACGTCCAACACGTGATCGTCACCGGAGATCACCATGGTCTTGGAATTCTTTGATAATGAAAAAAAAACAATTTTTTAAAAAAATATAATATTGTGTTTTACGAGTAAATTGATAACGATTTAATTGTTTTGGGCTTGACGTCACGGTGTTAACAAGTCGCGAGGAGAATGAAATCAATGACAATGGGTGGCGTGGAAAAAATTTGGAAAACCGATAATGACGATGGAAAAAGACAACGAAACGTTATAATAATAACGAACAGACTTCGCAACAGCTTAAAGTTGAACGTGAAAATCGTGAATGACACCGACGATGATGGCGATAACGGCCGCGACACGACGGTTTGGCAAACGGCACGACCGATTCGGCCAGACTGCCAAAATAACGAGGTAGTGTTTGTTTGTAGGTATATAGGTACCATACACGATATAGTTGCGCGCGTGCGCCTGTATGTATACAGTATGATAAACCAAGCATGGTCATTCCCATTTTACCTTTAATCGTACCATTTACTCAAATTCTGATTTTCGAAATTCTTTGATAATTTATGCTACTTAAAAATATCCCTCTGATGGCGATGCCAACTTTTTTTTTTCAAATAAAAACCCTCTTTTTTTATTGCAATCGTTAAATATTCAATTTTTGTGAAAAATTAATATATAATCGAAATTTGAATCCTGGTCATTGAACTGTAAGTTCCGATAATTAATATAATCAATAAATATACTGCTTATAAATATAAGCAGTTAATAATTTTTAAAAACCATCGGAGCAAAATGGAGAATAAGCATACTTAGTGTATCACTCTGTATGATCATATATTCGTGTGCGTTTTCCTCGTGACGCCACGACGAGTCACGTGTATTTTACAGGGTCTGCTGCTCTTCACGTCGGCGGTTGTACTTAATAATAATAATAATAATAATAATAATAATGATAATAATAATATTGTTATTATTACGCGATTACAGTACTATACACTCGACTAGACCTGGGCCAAGTCCGTCCGGATAAGTTTATCACCGCGCGGCTGCTATAAATCGACGACTACGGCACCGACGATGACGGACGTTAGTCGGATTTTTTATTACTATTTTCATTATTAGTATTACTGTATTGTTGTTTTATGAGTTTTATTATTTTTCGTTTACAAATTGTGTACAGTTACACAGTTACAGTGAATAATATAATTGCTGTAAGTCAACACGTACGTATAATATTAGAAGCACATCTAAGTTTTATCGACTGGCGCGACACCCGCGGTTGTTATGACATTTTAGAAAATTAATTCCGCGTGTGATTTCGCACACATATTATGATATAGCTGTAATATTTTATTTTTATTTTTCACTACAACGTCAACAAAAACATTGTTAACATGTGAATCAGTATTTTCACAACAATAATTATCGATGGATTTGAACAACATGTGACATATTTAACGATAAAACAGTTTAAAAATAAAAATATAAAACATCTTAAATGTTTTCAATGAAAGTTATTTACTAAATTATGTTACAATATATTTTTCTATTCAAATAAAGATATTTTAAAATTACTAAAGTTAGTGTATATTAATATCATTAAATAAACTGTGTATTTTAATATAAATACAATGTATTAATGTACTATACATTTATTTCAGATAATTAGGTATTTGTTATGTTGAATACATATTGAATGTATGTTACATTTAACTATGAATATTTTACAAATTAAATGAGTACGAAAATAGTTTTAATGTCTATTTCTTTTTTACAGTCAATAACATATACACAGAAATAAATACACATAAATTTAATATTCTAAAAGTATATTCATCTAATCATCTGATTTGACCACGCTATGAACTATTGCTGACTGTCATATGACTAAACACATTTTGGTAAACTTGTATCTTATTAGATGTATAAAATACGAATAGACACAAAACTAAAAATAAGAGTATAAATGTCGTAAAAATTATAAAATTTTATAGTACTCATAGTTATAATTATTTCATTTTATCATGTCTTCAACAGCGTAACAATTCTTGGGACGAAATACAGTTAAACTTCATATAAAAACCCTATACATAAAAATATCTTGGTAAAACAAAGCTCACGTTAAATTTTAATTTCAAAATTTATGTTTTATATAAATTTTATTCAGTATGAAATTTGAATTCATAAATTAAAGAAAATTAATCTTACCTATAATTTTTATTTAAAATATACATGTTAATAGAATTAACATAGAAGTAACTACAAATATCATCACAGTAAAAATATACAATTAGCTGAATAATAACTGACTATAAAATATAAATCAATATTAATGAATAAATTATAATTGTTGTTCTCATTTTTTTTTTTTTTTTTTTTTTTTTTATTAGAAATTATTTAACTACAGTTTAATTTATACTTTACAGGACTAATTATTCATATAATAATTTTAACATTTAAATTATAAATTAATAAAATTCAAAATTATAATACTAAGTTATATATGTTTTAAAGTATCAGTATTTATTTTGTATATTATAATATTTATAATACAGTAAACAATTATATACTACAAAGAAGCATCACAGTGAAAATTGCACATCATAATGAAGGTAAAGCTATAAAGATACTCACTAGAATTACCCCCCATCTGACTTCTGATTTAAAAATTATCGTTTACTTGTATTCCCTCCTGTTTAAGATATCCTCTGATACAAAATTATCTGACGTTAGATATAATTAATTAATTTCTAATCTGGATCACAAATATTGTTTTTTATTATTATTGTTCTTTTAAAAATTACTAACGTTTATATGACAATTAATTTAGGAGGGTATAAGTCTATAGAAAACACTAATATTTAAATAAAATAATATACAAAGAAATTTGTGATAATGTTATAAATAATAATTCAATATAATATATGCAAATATTCATATAAATTTAACAATAATAAAAAAAATTATGTTTTATTATCAACAATTTAAGTAAGTATAAATATTTTAATAAATAGACCAGTATAAAACTTCATTTGAAACTTCCAATATTATACATATTAATGGAAGAATGACAAAAATACTGGCTAATTTTACCTTTCTCCAATTAATTTAGAAATATAAAACCAAACACAAAAAAATAAAATACTTTCCTGAAATTAAAAAAAGAGAAGAACTAGCCATCACTTGAGTAGAACTAGGCCACTTTCGTCTAACCTACTCCTAGGGTTTATTAGCAAAGAATCAGCGTCAGTTTACGAGATAATTGAAATTAAATACTTACGATAAAATATTGAGCATAAAGTAGTGATCAACTGTAACAAATTTACCGAAAACTACAAAATTCTCTAATCTCTTTCAAACACTAAATTCTTAATGAAGAGAATATTAAAAAAACTGTTTATTTTTCTATACTATAAGTCTAAATCATAAATTGCAAATATTTGAAACAATTTCTAAACATATTACTGTATAAGGACATATTTTGTATTCGTATACATTTTTAATTATTAAGTTAATTTAATCTAAAATCTTTTGAAGCTTTTTACCAAATATGAAAATAATAGACCATCATTGTAATAATAGTTGGTAATAAAACTGAATATAAAAGTAAAAAATTATGCCTATGTTGAATAATATTACAAAAAATATAATTTTTTTTTTTTTTTTATTATTATTATTATAGCTTCAAGTTTACAACTAATATAGCTCAACAATTATATAAAAAAAAAAAAAAAAAAAAAAAAAAAAAAATATAATAAAAGTCACAAATAGACCTAAACTGGTAAAGTATATAATACCATAAAAATAATATTTAAAATTAATAAAATAATAATTAACGTACAACCGATATATCAATAAATAATCTAATTTTATTATGGAAAGCAATTAAAAAAAAATTACTTACCTATGTATTTAATCATACATCTACCTAATGGATATTATTAATTAATAATACGTATAAAAATACATTTTTTAAATGATGGGCATACTCCTATGTATAAGATATTATTATAAATCTAAATTACATTCAAAATTATGTGTATACAAAAAAAAAATAAATATCACGTTTTACTGTACTATTCAAAATTACTCATTTTTTTTTTTTTTTTTGTTCAATTAAAAAAAATTTATCATGCAATTATGTGCTATAATTATGCATTTAAACATATACATACGTAATATAATATAATTTAATAGTAAAAAAGACAACAGTAAACCTCTATACAAAATATAATGACTAAAAGAAACTACAATAATTTAAAGGTTTATATTTTATAATACTGCAAATAAATTAACATCTCATCAAGAAATTGACGGATACAATTTTTTTTTTTAAATATTTAGGTTTTTTAATTTTATTTAGTAAGTTGAATTGAGAACTATACTAATATAATATTTTAAAAATATTATCCTAGCTCAAATATATATGTCCGTATATTGACAACAATTAAATCATGTATTATGAGTTTATATAAAACAACAATAATGAAACTAGTCTGAAAACGATTAAAAGTAAATATTAATATGTTTAACTTACTTTAGAGTTAATAGGGTGTGCCATTTTTGCAGCCACTCTATTTACAGACGTTGTGGTTGTATTTAAACGAAATTTTTTGTATACAGATACTCTTGTCTGCTCGTTAATTCGTTTGCTAGTTGTCAATTTTTTGTTTATTTTTTCTATGGTTTTCTTCTTATTTGCCATGACGTAAATTTTCACCCCTTATTTATTTTCTATACTAAGAATATCGTTACTTTACTAATAATATTGTAAGTAATAAAATATTACAATATACTTAATACTAGTTTTGTAAACAATATTTCTAGTTACTATGGTTGAAAAAATCCCGTAAAAAAAAAAAAAAAAAATTACACGTTTATATAGTTCTCGCATGATCCCCATCAAACATAAGACTGATGACGACGCGTTTCCATGGTGAACTAACTTATGGAACACTTTAACACAAATGCTCTATGCAACATATTATTTTATAGTGTTGTGAGTATATTTCGATTTATTTAAGACTTTGCACTATTAGGAGACGTTTATTAGATATAGGTGTAGTATTAAAATAGTCTATTTCAGTTGTCTTATAAATTAAAAAATAGTTCATACATTTATTGAAAAAGTAAGTCTTACGTTTTCAATCATTATCATATTTCATTATTTTCTACTTAGTTATATGAACTAAACATGTAAATATAATTGAAAACCCATGTTAATATATGTGATAAAATAGTATTAAATTAGATATCATATAAAATGTATAACATTTCTATTTAATTGTGATAAATGTGATAAATATCGATTTGTAGTAAATAAACTATCATGAATATACTATAAAATAACACGTTCAATAAAATAACCTATATTGATTATAAGAAACGAAAATTTCAATATATTTTTTAACTTACATTAATAATCTAATATTTTATAACTGCTAGATTATTGATAATATTTAGAACATTATTTTTAGATCATGATTTTAAATAGTATCAAGTTTTTAGCTTTATTATACTAACTATTTATTTGAGCTATGTAATTTCATATAATAGTAATGTAGTGATAAGTACAGTACTCCTTTATGTCTTTATAAAAAGAATTATAACTATGCAAATCAATTAAGTTTTTTTATTTACATCAGTATTATTTGAAAAAAATACAAGGTAATGAAATTATTGTTATATAAAAATGACATACGTAATAATATAAAATATACAAAATAAAATACAATGTACAATGATCATTAGAAAATATATACAATTTTAAAATCATTACCATTAAAATTATATGTAATATCGGTATTAACAGAATTACCGGTTGACATTAAACTATTAGCTAGTGAAAGCAGAATACAATTATTATGATAATTTAAAATTAAATCTGTCTTTATTTCTTATATTTTTTTTTTTTTTTTTTGTTAATTTTAAGGTTTAATTTACCTTATATTTCTGAATAGTCAATATAATTATTGATTAATTTATGTGAAAAAGAAATATTCAATTATTATCTTCAATTTTTTAATAGAGACATTTTAAATAATTTTAAATTTCAATTTTCATTACAATAATGTAAATCTCTTTGAACTCTACAGATATACCTAAGAAAATATCAAAAACAGAAATTGATTCTATTTTAATTTAGGTAATACTTAAAATATTAGTACTAAAAGTCGTATAATGTTTATATTTTGTATTTGATTCTAAAATAAAAGAAGAAATATTAGTCCAAGGACACAGCGAATGCGTGTTTATGATATCCAGTACCAGTATCGAACTTGTATTATATCTCGAATAAATAATTTTGTATTTGATTGCGAACACAAATAATTTCAAAATTATGTTTATAGTTAGAAATGAAAAATGTATATTGATGCTATACATTTATTTAAGTCCTCAAATTAAATATAACAGCTAAGGGAACCATACCTAATATTCTATGTATGGAATATATATAAAAATGTTCAAGTGTATTCTATGTTGAAAAATTCATATACATATTTTAAAAACCATGTTAAACTGAAAAATAATGTAAAATCACTAAAAATTATATCTTGACTTGCGACTTATGAATAATGGTAACTTGCGAATTCAGGCAAAAGAAAAACAAACCAATTCAATACAATAAATTGGAAATTAGTCATCGTTTCAAGATTCAAGATATCAATATACCTCTATGTACATATAAAACCGGTGTATACAGAATTTTCTTAAATCAAGGATACAATCATACCTAATTTAACAATAAATTTCTTTGCATTGGATAAAACAGTAAAAAATCGTTTACATGAAAACCGGATTTTAATAAAACTTATAGCGTTAATGCAGTTCGGCTTTTTCAGATTTTATAAAAACGAAGACGACTTAGCAGCCGTCCTTACATAATACTAATAAATTACGTTTTAATGTAAAATCTCGAATCAACGAAACCGTGAAGTTACGAAACACTAAAATAATGATTGAATAAAATATACTTTTGTTGAAAAATTATATTTTCGATATGTATCTGAAGATTCATGAAGTTATGATCTTAAGTATTAGTTAAATATATACCTATTAAACTTAATACACTCTATTTATATTGTTGCAATAGTACGCTTATTCCCCAATAAGCTAACATTTTATTATAATCATTAATCATTAATCAATGATTTGGTTAAATTACTAAGTATTAAGTAATAATTAGTACTTTAATAATATAATTTAAAAACAACTAAACGTGATTAAATTTATTTTCTAATAATAAAATAATTTAAAAAAAAAAAAATGTTTATTTTTACTAAATATTAAAATGTTTATCATCATAATAGTTACACTTAATTACTTACTAAATAATAAATACACAATAAGCATCCATAAATCGATTCTCACTCAAAAAAATAAATAAATATTTAAACATAAACAGATTTAACATTTGTTATAGGTACAGATTATTTTAATACATGTTTTTGAATTGTATTATTAATTTATAATATTATAATAATAATTCAAGCAAACCTATTCTTAAATTATTATTATGGTATGTGTAAATTGAGTTGCATATATTATTGCGCCTTATCAGTAGCCATAATAAAGATTAAAAACACAATATTATAATATATTAAAAAGTACTTAAGTGCGTATGTATTTGTTACGAACTTTTTTTTTACAAGATAAGCTTAAAGATAAAGTTATAATTAGGATCAGTATAACAAGAAATTACCAATAATTATTACCATCGTATGGATAATTATAATTATTTACTGTAGATTTAATTACATATTTTAATAGTATTTCATAATATAATCTGATCACATGAATAGAGACGTTTAACTGCATTAATAAATGATCTAACAAATTTTCGATGCTGCTATTACATAATAATTATTGTGTATGCAGCGTAACTTATGCTTAATATTCATGTTGACATAAATTTCAAAGTAACTTAATTTTACATTTAATTATAGGTGAATGATCGGTTTCGTGAAAGTGCCAATTGAAGATTTTTACACAGAAAATAATAATATCTATAACGTAAAGTCAACCCCAACGATAGTAATAAATTCGCCAGTGCACAATATGTGCGCGGTACTATGGGCACGCCGCGTGCCACTGCTGGCCTTTTACCATTGCACAAACCTTTACAAGTCACGAGGTTGTACATATAAATGACAATACCGTGATTTTTGAACATTTGTTTTCCACCAGTGGCAATAATATCCTTTGGTTAGTTATTATTTCACAATATATTGTTTGTAATTTAATTGCATAGTGTTGTGATTGCATACCCGCCATCGTTATTATAACATACCTAAAAACAAATTATGCTTTCTGCTGCTATTGCTGCATGAGTATAATAGTTATTACTGCAATTGAGTAAAAACTCTCCCAATAATAACTGCCATAGACTGGATCTATATAACAAATGTCTAAAATTAATATTACACCATTAATAATGTATTATGCATTTATGCCGATGATGTTGTATGAATTATTACTATCAACGTCTATACACTATTATATTTCTCAAGTATATTACAATGAATTGAATAGATGATTAAATAATATCTTGAAAATTATAATCATTTATCGTGTCATGTTATAAAAAAAAAAAAATAATCAACACCTATCCAATTTATCTTATATTATTCTTTCTAATTAAATTTGTATAAATTTATAAAATATCCGGTTTAGTAGTAGTGCTTAATAATTTCATGATGTTTATAGTTAACGTATCATTTTTTATCTTTTACTTATTATTTTCCCTATTTTATATTACACGTTTAAAAATATTCACTATAGTACTTATTTTTTAATCTTCGTCATTTTTTTTGTGTTTATCACTAATAAATTAATTAATAATTAAATAAATAGTTACCCTATGCTACTGAACAAAATAATATATATATTATATAACATACTGGAAAATATTAGATTATAGACTGTGGTCAATTGAGCAGTCATTATAATTTGTTTTATAATTTTAATTCTCTTAAATTGCATTATTATAATTTTTTTGTAGATAATAATGTTTATTGGAAATTAAATAATTAAAAAATAATCTAAATTAATTGTTAATTACATAATTTAATAATATTAATAAATAATAATTTGCACAAAAAAAAAAATAATAATAATATTAATACCTAAACGTATTTAGTTTAATTGTATGTAGTCAATTTTTACCTCATACTAAGATTTTAGATTAACTAAATTATACATTATGATTTTTTATTATTTATCATAAATAGACTAATAAAAATAAAACCAAAAGTAAACCAAAATAGTTTATTTTTACAAACATTGATCCATGAATATGTTTCGTCATGACTACATATTTTATAAAGTTTGATAACATACGTATATTTTCAATACCAATTATTTAGAATAATTTAATAAATAAAAACTACACATATATGATCTATATGATCTATTATAACAAACAATAAGTTTTTGTAAAAAATACTTAAGAAAAATCATTTGTTGTGTATATCAAACAAAAAATTAAATAATATTTCAATACCATTTAAAACTGTAATTTTAACAAATGTATGTAAATATAAAATATCTAAATGATTTTTAATAAGGAAATAAATCTACTACCTCTAGAAATTTAAATTTAAACCTAATTTTGAAAATTCCCTATTTCATAATACAAATAAAGAATTACTTGCAGGTTTTATGATTAGAATAATTAATATTTATAATTTATACTTGTTAGTTGGTATTTTCTCCATATTCAATAGTAATTGTATTAAGTAAAAAAAAAACACATTAAACATAAGATGAAAATTTAAATTAAAAATTTTATATATAGAGTTTCAACTCTATACTATCTCGAGTATAATATGTGAATATCTAGTACCTATACAAAATATAAATAAGGATATATTCGTAATGATATAAATATTAAAGTAGTATAAGAAATAGTACACTCATCTAATATGAATCATGGATATTAATCTAAAACTATAATAGTGGTTTCCAGCGTAGTAATTTTATATTTGACCTTAACGTCAAAAATAAGTAAATATATTGTTGGTGTCTAATATTACAGAAAATATTTAGGATCTAGAAAAGTATATAATTTGATTTAATTTTATAATTAATGATACGAGAGTGATTTCAGCATCAAAACCGTGTTTTCTATCATTTATATAATCATTTATAATACTTAACATGAATTAAATAAATACATTTGTATTAAAATACTTATTTTAAATATAATAAAATAATCGAATATCAGATACTTAAAAAAAAAATTTTTTTAATTTTCTTCTGTAAATTTTTGCAGTTTGGTTAAATGAATTTCTATTTATTATCATTTTATAAGCTTACGATTTTAAATCTTATTAAAAAATGTCCTTTAGTGATCACCTAAATAAAATACAATTATAAAATAACTAATGAATATACATTAATTAATGTATTGAATTATATACTGCAACAATGACGACCAATGGGAATCAATTTCCTTCCTATGAAGCATATACTGTTGAGTCTTACACTCATATAGTAGTGGTTTTAGTTAGAACATACAACTAATAACCTTGAACTTGCATTGGGATTTTCAAAACATAAATTTAATTATTTTACGTATTATAATTCTTACTAATCGTATAAAATATTATTATATAAGTTTCTTAGGAAAATTATGAGAATATAATATGTAATATCGAGAAAGAAAATATATTATGTTATGAATTAATTAAGTAAACGTGTTATTTTTTATTCAAAATAAAATACTGGTTACAATAAATGTTGTAATAATTTTAAACATTTACTTTAACTAATATTTTACGTGTTTTTTTAAAAACAAAATAATTACTTTTTCAAAGTTATATTTCATTAAAAATAACATGGCATATTATAACATAGGTAGTATAAATATGTATGTGTTAAGTATTTATTCATTAAGAATTAGTTAGATATGGGTAATAGGTACATTACACCAATATAAGATATTTTATCATAACAGAAAACATATAGTAAATAATGTGATAATGATGTATTTTTGTAAGTTTTTAGTATTAAACATATTAATAAATTATTATAGCATGAACATACTTTAAATAAACCATTTATTGATTTTATCAAATTTTTATTAAATTCTAATAGTTGGATCTTATTAATAATGGATAAACACTAATATCTAGATGTTTTCAAGTTATTATATTTCTTAATTTTGTGTTTAAGTTTACAATTAAAAAAAATAACAAAATGTCAGTGAATATCATTATAGACTAAAGAGAATGCCGATAACATCTTCTGATAAAACTAGTTTTAAAACATATAAACTCAAATCTATATGAGTTATAGTGTGTTAGCGTGTTAAACATAGATAATGATATTATATGAATATGATCATCAATAATATTTTGTATATATGGTAAATTTATGAAATATAAATAGTAATATATTATTTAAAACTAAAATTATATTCCATAAAAGTACACACATATATATTTAAAATTGCCCATGAAAAAATATTAATCGATCACCAATGATGATAGAACAGACTACCCAAAAATATTTGCCATACATCAACTGACAATAATAGTATAATTATTATAGATTCAGAAAAAGTCGCATATTATACATTTTATAACCAAACCTTCATGTTGTAGCTTAATAAATTAAAATCCTATTTCATTCGAATCACTGTTGATATTTCTCGTAAAAAATATATTATAGTATATTGTCTTGTATTGTAAAAATAGATATAGATAAGTCATCAAGGATTTACAGACAATATATATTTAAATGAAAAGGTTGACGACTATTTTAAATTATTACTGAAACTTTTAGATATCCCTATCAATACGAGTATATTACTATTAATTTTACAAGTCCTTCGAATAAATTAAAACACATTATAGTTTTAATATTTTTTTAGAAATTTATATAAGATATTAAAATATACTTGAATAAATAATTTTTATTTGTTATATTTTCACCGACTATCTAAATAATTAATCGTTATTAAAACAATATATATATATATATATACATATATTATTCCAGAAACTATAGACATCAAAAAATCAATCAGATTTCAATAAACACAATACTTAATAATTCGTTATTATATATAATACCAAACTTGTTTTTGTTAAATACAATTGAAAATTATAATAGCCTATAAATTATCTTAATATTTTATTTAAATCTATAACTCCCTTCTATAACACTATTAGTTCACTTTTGACCATGAAATTAAATTATCATTAAGCTCATATTAGAGAGTTTGAACATTTTGTATGAGTCAATAACATACTTCCACCTTTAGGTTATATGCTTTTAATATTTAATTTTACGTACTTTAAGGCTTAGAATCGTCTATAATCTAAATGATATAAATTTAAGACTCATTTCTTTTTATAACCACAAACAAATAACAATTTCAATGTCAACCAAGTATTTAAAATATTTTTGAGTTTTAAATTAATTGTTCGTGATTTATTATGAAATGAATGATTAAAAATAATAAATCTGATTCATTGAGAATATAAACGTTTTGTTTAGATGACATATACATACAAGAAAAAAATCGTAGTGAATAAAATATTTACATACTTAAAATGAATATTTAAACAATATTTGTATAAGTAATAAACATTGAGTAATCGCTAATAGTAATGTATTACTTTCTGAAAAGTTAATATAATAATGAGTTTAGTTTTTAAGTTAAAACACCGGTTACAGGCTGGAGACATCGCATATTTCGTTTTTTTTTTATTTTAGAAGAAAGTCATGATCCGACAATGGACTTAGATTAAATAATATATACCTAAATTATGCGATTAAAACGTAACAATGGGGATATGTGATCTCAAAAATTAAGTGAAAATAAAGCAAATCTCCAATGTCTATAATATCTACTAATCGATTCATATTAAATAGAACAGATGTCAAATATACAACACTGATAATATGTAGATACCACAGATATTATAATTATTAATATTTTTATATCGTGGTCGTGTTTTTCCCGTGATAATATACCTAATAATAATAATTAGGGCCAGAATGTTGATGACTTTTACATCTTTTTTTTTTAAATATTATAAACTATGTTTTTCTAGCTTAAAATGTATTTCTATAACACATAAATCTGTATAGATAATTTTTATTTTGCATTATTTTTTTCGTTATTTTTCGGTCATTTTTGTAACTCATCAAATCATTTGTCGAAGTTTAAGGTATTATTTTACTATTGTTTACCAATTTAGAAAATAATTAAAATTTATTTTATTTTATCTACATCTCTTATAAAAACTACATAAAACAAATTTTTAAAATTTTTTTTTTTTTAGATTAAAATTAGTTTCAATACATTTTCACTCAAATCAAAATGCGGATGAACCAACATAAATTGTAATTATTAATTAAAAAACCAATAAAATAATTGTTTAGTTCGATACATTTTTAGCGTTTTTAAATATTTAGATCATGCAATTTTTTAGGGTATTATTTTGTATTTTTAGGTAATAAATAAATTTATTAAGGCATTGACATTCGGGCCCTTATAATAATAATATTTTAAAATATATAATATGTCTTAGAAGTGTCCTTGTCTCGTCGAGCTCGTTGCTGAGAACTAGCGAGAACGCCATCGTAGTGCACACAGCATCGCACACAATCTCCCTACCGGTTCGCCATCGCACTCGTCTGCATATGTGTGTGCGTGCGCGTCTGTGCGGTGTGAGTGTGTGCGCGTGAGTTTTTTTTACAATATTATATATTATTGTTTCCTTACCTGTTTACAGCCGTGCCTATATAAACAAAAACCGGTATTAAATAACTTTTAATTCCTATCCAAAGACTATTGTGTGTGGTGCTGAACGTGGACCGCGTTCAAATTTTATTTTATTTATTTTCCGTAAAAGTCTTCTGTGGACTTCTTCGCGATGGCTGTAAGTATTTTCTTTTAACTGTCACTTATAATATTATAAAACTTTTTATAATATATATTTATATATATACTACTATATAACAATACATTTGTATAATATTATATAAAATAGACGAATATTATTTTTACCATACGAAATCGGAAAAAAATACTATTCAATAATAATTCATATAAAAATATGAATATAACTATTTTTTTTCTTTATAATACATTTACAACATTTCCCTGTAATATATTATTAACCATTTAATGATTCAATACACATACATAAACTTTAGACTGTTTAGATTTTAACTTAACAATTTTACATATAACTAATGTACTGCAATATGTATAAGTTATAACAAAACAATTTAATTATAGTTTTTAACACTTAAATAATTTATATCCAATATAATTTTATTGAAAAATTGTGGAGACTCATTGTAAAATTTAGCTTTTATTGAATTGAGAATTTTTTCGAACTTTTATAGTTCATAATTTTAGAAGGAGTTATTTATTTAAATTACAATTATTAATCTATTTGCATGTATTCGCATAAAGTAAATAGTAGTTTATATCTAGATTATAATCACCTAAGCCAATACTATATGAGTTATGAGTTGTTACCTGTTTTATTTTTTAAATAATTTTACAATAATATTCATTACACCTTAGACTTACTATTAAGAGCTAAGAGAGAATGTATACTTATTTTATTGGCATAGTTATCTATGTATTTAATCTTTGAATAAAATATTAATAAATACAATATATTCTCGTAGGTAATCAAATATTTTCTACAACATCATTAATAAGTTTTAACAAATAAGTTATATATAAGTTTTATATTTTTGTTTGACAGAGTCGTTAGTCAATGGCACTTTGATTTTTAATATATTAATGACTATTACTACACATAAAAAGTAGTTAAAGTTCTATGAATTTTCATTATTTTTTCGTATTAAAATAAAATCGATTGGTAAAACTTAAAGTTGAATTTAAGTAAAAATATTTGTATAAATATATTGATAATTAAACCGATGTAATAAATGTATTAAAAAATTATATCTTTCATATTTTGTTTGTTAGTTAATTAAATATATTGTACTTCCTAATTAAAATATGTTTTTGTTTAAACATTTTATAAAGTTAAAAATAACTTGTTCAACAAGTAATAATAAATATACAACTTTTTACAATATTCTATATTATTGAAAAAAGAAAAATGTTAATTTATTTATATTTTCAAAATTCATAATTTAGTATTATAAACGCAATTTTAAATTTATTGAGTAATAAGTAATATACAATGAATATAAATATTTAATTGGTATCTACAAATAAAAATATATTACTAAATCTCACTTAATACCTTTTTATAAAAGTTTTGCAATATTATGGTAGGTAGATAATTAACACATTTTTTTTAAATATCTTTTCCATATTATTTTTGAACTCAATATCATAGATTTATGTTTCGATATAATGATTATTTTTTAAACTAAAGGTAACTTCATACAACCAAAAAACGAATTTAAATTAGTTGATTTATTATCAGTTTATTATGAAAACCATTCTCTGATAATTTAATAATATTACAATGGATCTTTCCTTATGCATATATTAAAATATTGGGAATTTGCCACATTTTATAATGTAAAAATTTAACATTTCATATTAGTTATATACATGTTATAATACTTTTGATTCATAAAAAGTTTGGAACATAAATGACCTACATTGTCGAGATCATCAAATTTACCAACACACCTTATTAGTTATTATGTTTGTGTGATCATCATGATAGCGTTGGTGGATAATATTCATATTATAATCGAGTAATATCTTGTTATGAAACGATCATTTTCCGTTCAGCGAACCGTACAACAAGCAGCAATAATGATTGTTAGACCTCTAAATTTAAGGTCAACAATAATAATATAGAATTGAAAAAAGTTGAAATTTCAATCATTTTACTTTACTTGCCATCTGTGGAATACATATTATATTATAAAAATAATAATTCAAAATAACTTTATAGCTGTCATTTCAAAATCGAACGTCTCTTTGAACCTATTTCACTTTAAAATCACTTTAAAAATGATTATTTATTATTCTTACTAACTTAACACTGTACAATCTGTGTGTATAAATTGTACATTTAATAGATCACTTACTTATATAAATAATAATACACTTCAATTAAACTTATTCAACATTTAACGTATTTTGAACAAGTACTTCTTGTTAGGCAACGCCTAATACATGTTAAGGCGTCACGGCAATGAGTTATGATTACTCCTACGTATTTATATATTATACTCCTATAATGTATACATATTATTAACTATTAAGTTTACAACAAATATATGTGTAAAATTTAGGAAATCCGTATAAAATCAAAGATTATAATTTTCGTGATATGTTTGCTGTTTTAAAAATTCTTAAAAAATAATTAAAATATTATTTGAAATATAAAAACATTAAATATCAACAAATTATTTTGATTTTTAAATAATCCTTGTAACTAACGATTTTGAGTAGAAAATGTATTTACCTACTGATAAAAAAATTGTAGCCAACAGGTTATTTATGTAATTGATATATTATATAGAGGTTGTAGATAGCAATATTTTAATGGTCTTATAGTATAGTTAATTTAGTATGTATTTTATAGTATAAATAACACATAGTAATAAATAGTTAATTATCCAAATGTTAAAGATTTAGAACAATATTTTTATAATACCTTTAAATTTGTATAAAGGTGGGAATAATTTCAAATTGAGAAAAAAATCTGCTATGGTGTTATAATTTTTAATTCTTTAACTTAATATGTTTAACGACCAATATAATTAATTGTTGTTTACTAGAACATAATTACTTTAAACTATAAACTTGATGATATGAATCTTAGTACATAGATAACTTAGTATATTATAAACAAAATTCCTATTTCAAAAAAATACTTTTAATTGTAATTCAACTAGTTAAGAATCATAGTTTCTTGATAACTAAAACGTATTGTTTTAATTATAATTACGAAATTTTAAGCATTTCTAATTTAGTAAGTAATTTGTAATATAAAAACGGGAAAAAAATTAGCGTCGTCTACTACGTAATTTTCAATACCCGTATTTATATTTATCGATAAATATAAATTGCATTTTTCAAGAGAAGAATAAATGTGAAATGTAATCGAATAAAAATACGTAAACTCTTAGCGTCATTTCATAAGATTCGATAAATAAAAACAAATAGCTATCACTTATCTACCGCCAGAAGATTAAAATTTATTCACGACAATTAAACGATAAGTGTATAGATGAAACGTTATGCCAAGAAAATGTATCATCACATCTAGTATTTTTCGACTCATTGGACTTGATGACATTTCGATTGACATCAATGATGACAGACAGTTTGAAAATAAAACAATCGACTGTTTTGGCAAAACACTTCGCAGCCAACACAGACAAACAGCATGTCAAATGTACCTGTAGGATAACTTACCTTTATGTGTTATGTAGACATGTATTGTGTGATGGTCAATTTTCAAATATTTAAAAAACTACGCTAATTTATTTAGCGCGTTTAAACACGTACTTAATTGCTTACTACGAATTCCAAAGCAAATAAATATATTGTTGGTTCTTATTGACATATTATTTTTGAGAAGCTTAATTAACGATTATTATTTAACGCGTAAAATGGAATATCGTGTTATCATGTATGTAATAATTAATAATGAACTATGGATTTTTTAAATTATTGTTAGCGCATCTTTCAACTAAAATATTCCATATAAATGGTAGTATAAAATATTATCCTGATTGTAAACAGAATAAAATTAATTATTTAATTCTGATAGATGCAAATGCCTAAACTCCCAATGTAAAATTATTTCTTTTACATAATAGTTCCTTTCTGTCTATATCAATAATTTGGCACATCGATGAAGACGATTCAGTTGATAAAATAGAGATAATTTTGCTTTCGTTTCATAACAGTTTTAGATTTAACCACACCAAGGACAAGATTTTTCTCATAATATTTAAAATATCATAATCACTCGATGATACCTACTAGAGACTACAAGAGAAATAAGCAAACTTCGTGTATGCACATAAAACGTGTCTGGACGGCAATTGTATTTATCCTTGTCCGAAATATATTTACATAGTAACCTATAGATAATGGATATTATTCACATAAAAATGTTGACATGATCTAAATTTACATACTAGTCCCGTAACGTCTTTATTTTTTTTTCGTTTTTATGTAATTTATATGAATATATTTTAATAATAAAAAACATTTAATATGTTCACTTTCTTTTAAGACATACTACTTGAAAACGTATAACTCATACATAATATTTTAAGGTAATAAGGTAACAATGTATTTAATATAATATTAATGTAAAAATAATTGATCGCCCAATTAAAATAAGCAAAAATACTATAGCTATGATGTAATATAATATTCATATGAATATATTATAATGCAAATTTATAAGCTATAAAAAATTACGATAAAAATAGTTAACACCCTGTAAAGGACCTAAAATAAAATGTTTTGTTTAAATTATTTTACATTGAAACACATTTAAATTATTATTGCAATAAGTTTTCAAAAAAATATAATATATAACTTACAAGTTCATACAAAATGTGGGTTTCACATGTAAAATTAAATTATAATAGTTATTCTTCCAATTACCATTATAAAATATGGCATATATAACAATATGCACTGTGTTCATATCCTAAATTATTTTAAACAAATCACCTTGAAAAAAAGGTTAAATTATAAATATACAATATTAATCAAATCTATTTGTAAGTATCAATACAATAATGTGATACTATTTACGATATATTAGGCTATGAGATCGATTGTTTTTATGATAATATTGTATTCACAACTTTTGCTTTATTGTCTAATACCGAAATTGATTTAAATAATTTAATTACTTTGAAACTACATATCATGTAAAATGAATTGAAAAACTATAACTAAGAATAATGTTGAAACCATATGTTCTTATGACCTTTGTAACTAAATATTTTTCATTCTTTAAAAAATACCATTAGTATGCTTTTGATGAAATCATATAAATACTACAAATTATGCAAATATTGTTATGTGTTATATATATATATACATATATATTATATACACACATATGATATTATTTATTACCAGCAATCGTTAATTAGAAGTATATAGGTAAAAATATAAAAGTATAAAAATAATAATTATGCATTTACCTACTTTAATAATGTAACAAAATTATGTTATAAAAAATTTTCTATAATATATAAAATACAAAAATAAATTTTATTTTTATGATTTAAGTGCAAATTAAGCACTTTAAAAAAAAAAAAATTAAACTTAATATTTTTTATTTAACTTTTATTAAATTAAATGATCTGGCAGAATATCAAATTAGTCAGACCAGTTTCCGAACTGTAAGTTTTTACTAACTCTTTTGTATAATAAATAGGTACAGTCACAAATATCCTGGAATTATCTGTACAGGTTATAATATTATAATATGTTATATTATCTACTAAAAAGATAATTATTTCACCTTGAAAGTTCCAATTATTTAATATTATTATCTCAGAACACACCACTATTATAGGTGGTCAATTAAATTGTGTTTATGCATGTACGACGTAAGTACATAACTTGTAATTATATAAAATTTAAATAAATATGTTAATTTATTTATTTTTAGATATACTTGTTGGTACTAGGTAGGTAGGTACGTATCTATTAAATAATTTGATTGAATGTACCAATAATATATTTTAGTACAGAGCTGATAAAGAACAAAAAAATACGGGTTTTACAAATCTTAAAAATTATATGAAAAATTATGTATTTACTAATAATAGACAACATTTTGTATTAAGTTTTATAACATTATACATATCTTACCTAATAATATAATTGATAAATATTACTTGTATATTAATATACTATTATAGTACCTAATATGTACATTAGTAAATCGACATCAGTATTCATTTTTACAGGGAATAATATGACATGTAATTTATTTTTTAAATAGAATAAATTTATTCATCTTTTTTTTTCAGTTGACCATTGTGTTGGTGTTGACTATCTTAAGTGTAGCAAACTATGGTAATACATTTGAATTTTCTGGACTTGACCCATCAGTACAAATCAAATCACAACTAAAACCAACCATAAAACCATTTTCTGCACAAACTAACCAAGTAAATTAAATATTAATTAATTTGTGTACACCAATTCTTACGATTGTAATTTTTAATAGCCTTATCAAGGAGACCAATTTAAGTCAACGTTTGGACACAATAGTGTACCTGCAAAGCCTTTCGGAGCACCATTTGATCACTTTAAATCATCTTATCAGCCTGACCAACCATTCAGAACAAATTATCAACCATTTGGACCTTATCCTGGTTACCCAGGACCTGTTGTATACCCCGGTTACGGTGGTTATCAAGGACCAGAGGCTTACTCCTCTCCGCCTTACCGTTTTAATGAACCCAACCACAAGCCATTTGGTTTTCAACCATTCCCAGCACCGGTTCAGCCAACGTTCAATCAATACAAATTTGGTCCAGCAAAAAAATTCAATAAAAATTTCCCAGGACTAGTCGATTTCAATCAAGCAGGAAAATATTTCCATGAACACCAATTGGGAGCATATCATGGACCTGAATTTTCATCTGCTATTGTGCCTGCAGAACATAATATTAAACAATCAAAACCTAAAGATACGTTATTAAGCAAACCAGTTTTTCCGACTTTACCTGAATTCGGATTACATAAGCAAACCAGCTTTGGACTTCCTTCGCCATCATTCAAGTATCCAGTACCAAACTTCCCACCAATTCAGGTATGGCTAAAATAATTAAAAATCAATCATATTTTATCATAGTGTGTGATTCTAAGTATGGGGTCCTCGACTGTATTTAATCTCAAGACCTCAATAAACTTCTAGACTCATTGGGACTCTTTAGGTTGTAACTTCAAAGATACAATTTTACTTGTATATGTAATTATTCATTAATATCACATATAATTGTTTATGAAACTTACGAGTATATTATAGTTATACTAATGGTTTTTTTTTTTATTTGGCTTTATTTTTGATTTGCTTCTTCTTCTTGGTTTTATCCATTCAAATGAAAAAGTTTAGATAAATTACATCATAGAATTCTGTTAAGAGTAAATTTGGTTTTTTTTTTTTTTTTTGTTGTTGTTGAATAAATATCTATTTTCTAATTACGATTCATATCCATGATGGTTATTATTTGTTATTACGGTAAAATTATTTAAATGTATGTCAAATAAAAACAAATTTTTGGTTGCGAATTTCGTGATGATTGTAATTTTCCATAAACTTAATACTATTTTACACAACGAGGATGGACTGTGGTTTCAATTTTCAATATAAATATTCATATTACCTTACACATACATCTTTAATATTAACCTACTACCCAGGTGATTTTTTTTTCTTAGTATAAATGTATGAGATTATTAATTTGAATTGTAATGCTTATATTGCATAATATAATATATAAGTTTATTTAGTTTTATATGTTAATACTATTTTACAATAATTAAAAAACTATTAATTATTATTAGTGTATTATTAAGTATAAAGAAAGGTTTTTTTATTTAATTATAATTAAACATAAAAATTTGAAAAATAAAACATAAAGTAGTATAATTTAAAGTTTGATAATATTATAAATATTTAGAATAGTTTTAAATAAAATTATCAATGTCCTTTTTGAAACTTAATACGAAAATTTATTTCAATATCTTTTATGAAATATTATCGATTATATTTTCTGTTAAACCATGGTACCTAACGTATCACTATTTTAAATATTATCACATTGTAATTTCAACCGATAAGCTTATAAAATTTCAATTGACATAACTAATGGGTGGAATTTATGAGAACTCGAGCCCCCCTCCCTCAGATTTAAAAATCTAGTAAATTTATGAAGATTATGATGACAAAATCAGCATAGTATATTATTTTTATTTAAATAATATTAATTGTGACCATAAAAGTATAAACCAAAAGTACATTATTTAGTATAGAATTCATTACCTACTGATAAAATATTATTTCTAATAATACTTTAATGAACCTTTTACGATTTTGTTATTCAGCCTTTCGTCAGCACCATACCGTCAGTAAAGAGCGTGCCCACTACAGTCATTCCGGTGGATGCTGTAAACATCGAAAAAAAATTCGGCGGAGCTGAAATCACTACTTCTGTTATTCCGTTGTCATCGGCTCAAGATGAATTGGCAACGGTGCAACAGCAATCCGCGGAGGTCACAGGCGAGCCATCGGCAGCAACACCTTCCAGTCCCGCTCAGGAGGAGGTCACTGCCGGTGACGTCTCTGCCGCCGAAGTGCCCGCAACTGAAGTAACGATCAACAATGAAGTGCCCGCGGCCCAGGATGCCGCCCCGGCAAAAGAACAAAGCGCGCCATCGTCGGAGAGCAACGAACCCAACACCGATAGCGAGAAGATCGCACCTGCCCCGGAAACCCAAGACTCTGTCAAGGAACTGAGCCCTGTTGTGGTAGCCGAAGAAGTTAAAGAAACCTCAAGCGGCGCACCAGCTGAACTTTCAAACGACCCCATCGAGTTGACCACCATCAGCGGATCCGAAACCACCTCCGCGAAATCCGAAGTAGCCACAGAAAACAAATCCGAGACCGGTATTGAAGCCGGTAAGTAGGTTTTTATTTGTTCTTCTGTACATCATAATAAAAAATCTTAGTGATGTAAGCGTAGACGCGTTAACGCTATAAGACTTAAAATCCATTAAAAAAAAAAAAATGATGAGTTGCATTACTTCTACTCATAGAAACGTGTATTTTATCTAGAAACAAAAGGGTGTTGTGAATCATAATGACGTTTAAAATCACTAAATCATATTCCACCGCGCACATAGATCGTATGATTATAAATTATAATATGTAAATCGGACAAATTTAAAAATTTAATTTAAAACGAACATTTTTATTTCACACCCGATAAATTGCCTTGTCATTTCGGAATAATTCCACTACAGTTGCCCGCAAATAGTAAACATTTCGTGCGATAATTTCAGATTCAATTATAAAACCTAATCTCGTCCGAAATGAGTGTGTTTCATTACTAAGTATTATAAATTAATTCAATTGAAACAGTCGAGTTGACCGCTAGCGTTCAATGACTTACAAAATTCATTCGTCTCACAAATAATTATTACAAAGATCTCCTCCAGTGCGTAATATTATCTAATGAGGCCAATGTACCGTTTTGAAATATTATTGTTTGTATTTTCTTATTAAATAACTGAATATTATATTGTTCAAATACAAACAAAAAACTGGCAAGTTTGATATGCCAGTTCGTAAATACGCCGCAGTGAGTTTGATTAATTTTTGTTGGCACAGTTTTATGAGTCATATATTCGAGCACGAGTTCATTAAAAATTTGATGAGTAGCTGCGATTACTATCATATTTACCCAATGGCCAATACTGACCATGCAAACTAAAAATATGATATCTGATGAGATTGACGTAAAAATATAATATAAACATACTTACATTGTGGTTAATAACTGCAATGATTATATGAATAAGATATTAAGATTTTATATGATACGTCATTTTAATCTCGTGATGATATATTTTATTCGTGGACGTGCTTTAAATTAATACCTAATAAAGAATCACGTTAGAACCCTGATCATGATTTTAACGAACAATATATATATATATTATATGGTGCCAATATGGCAATATGTTCGAAGATCGTTGTCTGACAACTATTTTGAATTTTATTGTGAATTTTAAATTTATGACAATCATTAAAATTATAAATTCTTATCTTGATCCTACAGCAAGCTTGCCAAGTCTACCCACCAAATTGCAGAACTCGAATTTTGGTTCCATATCGGACACCTCATCGCTGGGTCTATTCGATTCATCGGGATTCCCGAACTTTGGACAGTCCTTTGGTGTCCAACAGCCGTCGTACTACCCCTACTTTGATACGCCCAAATTTTCGGAAGAAGAACTGAAAGCATTCGCGGCTAACTTCGGAACCAATGTCCCACAGTTTGGCCAGGTTGCCGGAAGCGCAGACCCAGTGGTAAAAATCACCGAGGGCACTTTAAACAGTCCGTCGGCTGAAATCGCAACCAAACTCGAAAGTGAAGACAAGGTTAAGAGTGATGACAAAACCGTGAGTGAAGAGAAGAAAACAGTTGTCGAATCTCAATCCCGCAACATCCCAGAAGCACAGCCGAAGTTCAGTTCTGTACAAATAATCCGAGACGACCCATTCAACGGACAATTTCCTTTGTTGTAAGTATAAAATAATCGGAGTCTATAAAATATCTACTTATAGGTAATTCGTCTAGTAATTTTCGAGCGACATGATCGACGGAATTTAAAACTTAAATCGTATTAGAAAGGTTCGAAATAAAACGAATAAACGATACCACTAATATTATAGACTTCCAAACTTAATATCTATTCTAAAATGAATTCAGCAGTGCTATTAAAATCACACAAAACTGTACTTATTTTATTAAAATTATTGTGAAACAATTTTTTTTATTTTATACTAATATAAAAAAACTCAATTATTGAAACACATGATTTTTAACTTTTTAATTTAGGTATTCTGAATAGTTTCCAACTCGGGAAATATAATAAATGCGGGTTTCTATAAATAAAAAGACGTTGGTCGTGTTTTTATACATTCTGCGCACGGTACAAAATAATAAAAAAGACTTATTTATTTATTTTTTCGAATGTATAAGTAGTGATGTATGTATTATTAAATAAACATTAAAAAAAAGTCTTCACACTAATAAATCTGCGCTGCGGTAAACAATGAATAGCCAAATTTTACTAGTCACATCTTGAAGGCTGAAACGCATTTTTAACTATATTATTATATTACTTGCCAATATTAGTAAGCTTATTGCTACCAATATAAAAAACAAACAAATTCAATAACTTCCGAGTTAAACAGTGAAATACTATCATTATAACACTATAATGTACTTATCTACGTCGTATACTTTATTATACAATTTCACTCGTCATGCCTCCTCTCACGTTTTTTAACCGTACCTACGTATGTTTTTCAGGTATGACCCATCCAACTCCGCCTCACCCCTGGACACATACAAGTTCTACAGCCACCCGTCCGTGTCCGCATTGTCATCTCAAGCCTCTCTGGCTTCGTATTCGCCCGAGTCCGCGTTCAGCGACTTCGGAGCCCAATTTCGTCAAGGCTATTTGGTCGAAGGATCGCCCTCGTTGACACCGTTCGCCAAGACAGTCGTGCAGTCCGACCAGACGCCGATTTCCATCTCGTCCCAAGACCATCCACTCCACAGCCAGGTATTCAAATACTCGCAATCGTTTGTGCCGTATCCCGGACTGGTGACCAGCAATAACAACGCTGCCACTTTACAAACCTTCGACGTATCGTCGTCAACAGCCGCGCCAGCCGTCTCCTCCACAACTGCTACCGCCGCTGACGACGTTTCCGTCCAGTCGACTTCCGCTCCAGATGCTGTGGTCGAGAACAGCAGCAGTACCAATGCCCCGACCGTCGAGACAGCTTGAGCTGTCGACGATTTTCTTCCCGCCATTCCCTCATCCTTGGAAATGGTCCCTTTACTCACTTTCCTCGTTCTTCTGATAACAAATCATCCAATATTGTCTTTGTATAATATATTTGTACCATATTCAGCGTTGACTAAACACGGCGATCTGTTCGCACAGTACCGAAGACCGACAGGGTTGCCAGCTAATTTCAAAAGACTATAAACACATACCTATTGTAATTTATTATTGAACCATGATTATGTATTTTTTTTTTTACATGGACGTATTTAAATACAAATCACTATGTATAATAATAATAACCAAACCTTCTAAAAGCATACACTTTTTTTTTCAAGCAGTTATTATAGCGTATTCCTGTTAATGGTTTTTATGTAAAATAATTATTTTACCAGCACGTCATTAAATGCTCATAAAATAAATAGCCAATAGGTAGGTATAAAGCTATATAGCTACTTATAATACTAAAATATAATATATTATATTATATTATATTATTATAATTTATATTATACTTGAAATATATGTATAATGAAAGTATGCGCACGACGCGTATTATCATTATGACAATGTTGAAGAAATGAATCATACCGATTTATAATAATTTTAACTATAAGTACCAGACTGGTACTACCAGTTTATTTGTTCGTGTAACAGACATCGTATTGTGAAAATTATTATTAAGAGACTATCCGTGTACACTTTAAATTTTGAAGGTCGTTGTGTGACGGTGGATGATGAAGTAAGTTTAATAAGTACCTATTATTTATAAGTGATGTATTGTGTCAAATTTAAACCACGCCGCGAAACATTGGTTGTTATAGAGTGTTATGTAACCATCATTCATCTTTACAGAGACTATTTTTTTTTATCGAGAACAAAATACTTAAATATAGTACAGATTTTTACATAACTATTGTCGACATTTAGACATGAATTTTGAATTATAAATAAATTAAATTAATAATAATAGATTCTTATTGTATTAATTTTTAATATAAATATGAAATTCCCAATTTTTATTTATTTTTATATTTATTAATTTATGGATTATTACATTTTTGTGTGTCAGAAAGTTTAATACAAGATTCCTTATAAGTTGATCTTACAACATTCTAAAAATATCGAAAATACACACAGCCAATATCTTATTATGGACAATTTGACAAAATTAGATATCGAAATGATTAATAACGATCTTATAAATAATATAATGCTGTAATTTAAAAAATATTTAAAATAATCTTGAGCTATTTTTTTGATTCGTTTAATAGTTATTCCCACAATACTAATTTACATTAGCATTAGTTTACATAATTTATAAGCTTTGTTTTTGGCAAAAATAATTTCAACTTATCGAATTGAAATAATTATGAAATACGTCTTGTAATTAAGTAGAGTATAAATGCTTAATCCAATCATAACATAAACTATCTTTAAAAATGGAAACTGATCGATTCGTCCCTTCACTCAAAATCGTTATATGGTACACAATAATTTATTGTAAAAATCCGTAATTTTCAATTAAAAAAAACAATAAAAATTAAACATATTAAAAATCAAATTATATATATATTATATATTTTAACTAATTTTACTCATACGATATCAAATTGATGAATTGATCAACTATCATATTTTTTTTTCTTAATACTACACTTAAAGTTAGTGACACATATCATATTATTCATAAGTACCTAGTACCTACTGTAATAATGTAATATTATCAACATTTATTAAATAAAATACATTTTGATTTATTTTTTAAGTACAAACTTCAATTTTAAACTTGTTCCATACAGTGTTAAGACAAATAGAAATTTTAAGATATAACCGATATAATGTTAATGATTATTTTGATATATTAACGAACGGTAGGTTTTTTTTGACACTTGACAAGTTGCATTTAACATATTATATTGTTAAACTTAAATTAATTAATCATAACTAGTCTCAAAAATAGGTATCTACTTAATTAGAGTTCTTAATACGTTTAATCAAAATTCGAAATAGCTCAATGTAACATGTAAAACATATAAAACATATAAAACGCATGGTAATAAATATAATAAATTAATACAATATAGAAGTATATTATTGTATGATTGGGAAAAAAATATTTTTTCACGTGAATCGAAAAACAAAGTACTGAGAATGTCTACTATACCTACATATAAATTTTAATCATCAAACAACTATTAATAATTTATCTAAAGTTTAAAAGATATTAAATATAAATATATCATTTATTTTCTTAGTATAGATACACAGTCGATAATTTAAAAAACAGTTTCGATAGTTCTAGTTATTTTAAAAGAATCCCTACTAAGGTTAAGATGTTTATATTACTTTAAGCATCTAAAGATTGCATCCAAATGTGTTTAAAAAAAAGTCGAAGTAAATCATATTCGTTTATTCATAAACAATAATATATTTTTAATATTGAAATGTTTATTATTTAATTATTACTTTTAACAAGTTCTGATTAACTTACGATGTTGTGGCGTTGTGCATAAAACTTTGTCGATTTGATGAAAATCTTATACATTATATTCAATATTGATAAACTAACCTCATTATTAAAACTGATCAATACGACTTAATAGCGAAAAGTACCACAAAGTAATACTCGGTAGACAAAATGCTTATCAAAACAGTTGATCGTAAAACTAAACAATAAAAAATTACTAATAATTAGAAATACTTTTTTAAAAGTAACGTTTTTTGAGCAATAACATTTTTTTATAAATATTATGCGTATAATATCACTGAACAAATTAAATAGGTATAACTTAATGCATTACTATTAACTTTAAAAGTTTTGAATATTTATTTTAGTTATTAATCTATATTTGTATACAATATTATGATTTTTTGTACAATTAGAGTAGTTACTTAAATCTAGATGAGACGATTTCATAGTGTACTAAATCAACAAAACATAAAAATCAGGTAAAAGTGACTAAAATAATTTTGATTATATATTTTTTGATTACGTATGCTACATAATTCACAAGTTAAACATAAAGACAAAATAATGTGTTAAAAACTGTCGAATAACGTCATAGGTTTAGATTAAACGTATGTACATATTATGGTTATAAACGTAAATAGTAAACGCGTGTTCGTATAAAAGTTGTTGACGACGAAAATTGATTAAAATTAGCAAAAGTTCGGAGCAGAGAAACGGAAAAACGCCGACATAATATCTCCAAACATATACGTGATATAATAAAATATGCAACCGAACCGAACAGAAAACTTAACGCAATAATATCATTATATATTATATTTTATTGCACGACTGTACAGGAACGCTAGAAGATCGTGTGACGGGCAGCGAAAGGGACTGTGTCTCGTCAACTAAAAACCCTTTGTGGTGGTGGTTGATTGTGGCGAGTGACGATGGGGCGCGGACGTTCAAATAGCGAAACCACCCGGCGCAGGCGGATACTCTTCCGGTCTCTTCTTGACGGCGGCGTCTGGGGCGCGGGCGACCGGAAGCGGCGGCGGCGGTACATCCGGCACCGAAGAGCCTGCCGGCCTGTTGTTCTTCACGACCGTCAAATCCGCCGGCCTGTTGTTCTTCACGACTGCAGCCACGGATCGGGACTCGTCTTGGACACTAGACGCCTCCACGGCCGTCTTCAACGACGGATAAGGCTCCACGGCCGCGTACCTCACTTCAGGCCATTCGTAGAGGAACTGGAACGGACGGAATACGGGCGTGACGATCGGTTCCGCTTGACTGGGCAACAGACGCTGATCAGTGGTGATCAGGGCGTTGTAAACGCGCGGTAAGCGGCCCGCTTTCAACGCCACTTGTTGCGCGGCTGCGAACTGGGCCATAAACATGACCGTTACGATAACGACTACGGCGGCGGTGTGGCGGGATCCGGCCGACTTGGACGTCGCGGCCACCTGTTTGATGGACATCAAAGAAATTAGTAATGTGTAATATTACACTACCCACATAATACGATTTATGTAATCGTGTTTAAAAATTATAATAATCAGAGACGTCCCTTGACCATTTTTTCGCAGGGACGCGTACTATATTATATTAGTACTATAGTACTATATACATATTATTAAATAATATGATATGGATAACTTGAAAAACATGCGCGTCTACGGAATAAACGTTTAGCTGTTAGATTTCAACTCTCTGGAGTGATCAATAGTTTGCTTTTAGTAAATGATAAACCGTTCTCACTGTTCCGGATAAAAAAAAAAAGTATCTATAAAGAATATGATTAAGATAAAACTAAAAAAAGTGCTAAAAAGGAGAAAACAATTCCCCGTTCGTAGTTCTCTAGAAAACGCCTTAGCGTCTCTTCGCTACGCATACAATGTAAAAATCTCTATATATTTTTACTCTGCAAATAAGATACTTTCCTACACGTTTAAAAATTAACTTAACACATTAAATATTTTTTTTTAATGCTGGTTTTTTGCACATAATAAAGATTTGATCTATTTTATTATGTATTTGGAGATTATTATGACGTTCGTCGTTTATTGCTGTTTACAATAATAGTTACGATAACACAACAATTAACAAATAATTAAGTTTTTTCTGGCCCTCGAACATTTTTTTTCAAATTACCTGAACAATGGACTGCCATATAATTTAATATCCGACCCTTGCATTGTATATAAATAAATGGACATTCAGTTACATTTGTGTTCAATGCAAATGTGTATTTAACGTATAAAATTATAGGTATAGTATTCAAATTTTCTGATTCAAATCAAAATTCCTAATAATAACAATGTTTATGCTATTGACGACAGTACTTCTTTTTCTAAATTTCTTACCGAGCTAATTTCACTAATTGAACTCCTTCTCACTATTCTTACAGCTGTTTTACAAAATTTTACTATTTCATAATTTAAGGTTCTGCTTTTAATTATCCATATAATTCCACACGATCGGTTATCTTTATTATTATAGAATATTATTGGTCATTAGTAATTAATATTGATAATAATAAAAATAGGTGGCCTGGTGTGACGCGGTAGTTGGCCTCAGTCACTAATGTGTTCTGAGGTCAAGCATCTGGTATCGATAGCTCTTGGATGGGTAACCACCTGATTTCTTAGTGACGAATCCATGGTGCTACACACACATACACAACACGTGTTCCAACCTTACAAATAAACCCTATATAAAAAAACCTACTGTACCTTTCTACAGCTATTGGCCTTAGTTGCCGGGCTTAAAGAGATCAATAAAATAAATAAATAAAAATAGCCTTGGTATTTAGTTATCGCGCAGCGCCCACTATTATCATACTATTTTATTTTATATTACATTATTACGTCGTATTTCATGTTATTATTTACATATATATGTTTTATAACTATACAGTTTATTATCACGAATTCATGCTATAGTAAATAATAGAAAAAAATGGTATTAAAATTAGTTATTTTTTAATACAATGTGTGTACCTAATTAGAATATACGTCATATGCGTCTTGATATTTCTGATCAATATAACCGTTGAAACCAAACAAATTTAAAATTATTTTAAATACAACATAATATTACATTGTTTAATTATTAAAATAATAGTAATAATAAACTGTAAACATTATACAGATTTAAGCTTAAATTACTTTTACATTAAATTTCTTGAAGTAGATATATGCTTCTCAGACAGAATTGAATAATTTTTTTTAATCCAATTGGAATTTTAATATGAATTAATAACATACTTGATATTAACTGTTGCATTATGTATTGTTGTATAATTTATTTCGGATTCGGCAGCAAAATAGATTGCCTGTAAACAACGGACACGTGTGTTGTGAGTTTTTTCAGAATCAATAGTCACTCCTGATCGTTATGATTTATCGGGATCATCAAAATAATGGATTCATTTGTAAGACGTGTTAATGACCTATGAATATTATTTTTATTTAAGTTTCAATCGCGTATCGTATATTTAACAGATATAATGCGTAAACCTTGTGGACATTCGTTTCTTGCATACCTATCATACGATATACGAGGACAGCACAGTAAATAACACACGCGTCATCATCGGCCATTTTAAACATACGAGTATTATAATCACGTACACCAGGGTTCGGCAACCCGCGGCCCGCGGGCCGCATGCGGCCCACAAAGCAATTTTTAATGGCCCGCACAAAGGTAGTTAATTTTTGTGTTTTACTTTTGTTCAATAACATTTTTCATATAATTTTTAATATTATATAATTCTTTTTCCTTTATAAATAAAATCTAATCTAACCGTTTCATAATAGCAATACAATTATAAGTATATTATATCATAATATGCAATTTTTTTTTTTAATGTGGCCCTTGATGAACAATTGAAAAAAAAATGGTCCGTGTGGTTAAAAAGGTTGCCGACCCCTGACGTACACGATATAATTATTTTATGCATATTGTGAACATTTCATCTCTTTTCTAGAGTTCATTAAGATATTTGTAATTTTTTTCTGTTTTTATCATTTTATAAAATACCCATATTTTTATGGGTATCGAGTTCATTACGTCACAATTTAAAAAATATTCTATTACCAACAAATGCATTTTATAACAAAATACATTTATAAATACAGAAAATATTTATATAATGCTTATCAATATGTTTTTATTTTTTTAATCTTGATTTTTCTATAATTAGTTTAATTATCTTCATACCTTTTAAAATATTTCCTATCAAAATGAAAAATATTCAATATGATTAAATAATTTATTTTATTCACGTGTCACTCTTTACATTTTTTTTTTTTTGCATATCTAATATTTTATAGTAAAATAGTATCAATAAATGCATATTTTAATGGTTAAATATCATGTTAACTTTTTTGTATAAAAAATAAATAACAATTCTAAGATAAAAAAGTAGTTAACTAGACAACTAGTACTACGTATTCTTAACATTTACAGAAGTTAATATCTAAACAGTCCGGTATACATATGTTTTTAATAAAAAAAAGGTAAAATGAACTTTATGTTCTTAATTTTCACTTGGAATAAAAAATATGTCCCTAAGAATATTTATTTTTAATTTAAGAAATGTACTAAGATTGTTATTAAAAATTGAATTACGTATTATTTACATTGCATAATCAACTTGAACTTATCAATTTAAGTATTTCTAATAGTATTTAGGTTAACGCCAATCACAGTTAAATTTATAGTGAATGTAAAATACACATGTTGTTAAAACCCCATTTCATCATCAATACATATTAAAAATTATTTGACATACATTATTATTTTTAATATGTCCGGTTTTTTCTTTGTTATAACTTATATTGTTAAATTTGTACGTAACTATGAAGTTATGATTTTTTTTTTTTTTAAATCAAAAATATGTTCTTTGATCTAATATGCATAGTTGTATTAATTATTAAGAAATTTTGCTTAAATTAAACATTAAATTTAACATTTTATACAAGCGATTTTGCCTTTAAAACCAAACCGAATCGTTAACATATCATAATATGTTAAACGCAAGCAGTTATATTACAATAGGCCCTAATTATTGTTCTTCAATCAATTATAAAATAATTTAATTCCAAATTTATGTCAAACCAATGTTTATATTACCATATTTTTAAATAATAATAATATAATCTAGAAAATTTAGATATATCTTTAGTAGTTGATTTAATTGAACTATCGAAATATTGATTACATTATTTGGATGGAAATTTATCACGCATTTAATGAATAAATAATATTTTAGTTATAAGTTATAACTATTCAAGTTATAATTTATATTGTATTGTGTTTATAAAATATTATATAAAACATGAACAATATTGTGTTAGAAGTTGTTTAACTAGTTTATTTTATAAATTGAAATTTTCCTTGAACATACAGGTATAAAGTATCATAGTGATGAAATAAAAATGTGTTCATAGTGAATTATTATATAAATTAAGGTGTCTTATATCTACAATATTAATTTTTTTACCAAACCGATAAATACTTGTATAAAATATAAGTAGAGGTAAAAACAAGTAAAATTAAATTAAAATATAACTTTAACATTTATGTAATTTGTTATACACCTAAAATTATTTTACTTTAATAGTTTTGTTAAATTATATTTTGGATGGTTATATTTTGTATTAATTACATGCAATAAATAATGATATAACAAGTGAATGACGAATGTTGTTTAGTTTTAATTTTTAAAGGTCATAATAATATTAAAATACTTTATTATATAATAAAAATTATAAAATGACAATATTTATTAAATATTTATTTAAATAGTTAAAATTTTATCATAATAGAATTCAAATAATTTCATCTCTTGTTATTTTATTTATAATCTTTGTTTTTTCAAAGAAACAATCAGCTAAAAATGTATTCGATTTTTAAATCCTATGTTTCATATTTTTTCAAGGTTTATTATGTCTGACTATCCAAAAATAGAACTCTTCGAACAGTACCGTTAAATAAAATAGTCACGGTCTCTAAAAGTAATCTGTAAGTCTGTAAAGTACTTAATTATACTTACCTAATTATTTACTAAAAAAAAAATAATTAGTTTTATAAATACTATAAAATTTGATGATATAGGCTACACAGTAACAACTGTTTTATTAACTATTTATACATTTTTCATATATTTTTTTAAATTCTTTAATATGATATTTAATGATAATAATAAAAGTACTAAATTTTAAAATAACTTAAATAATAAAAATATAAAGTAGATATACTACAATAAATTAGAATATCTAGTTAATCTAGTTAATGATTGTAATATTCAACGTCTCAACAAACAATTATTAGAATTATTAGAATTCAAGAAGTTCAATTAAAATAATTATTTATATGTTGTCATTTTTAAGTATGTGATAGTTTGAACTTATTTTATTTTGACATAATTAAAATAACTTTACGCTTTTTATTCAAATGGTTATAATATACGATATACATTCCAAACTATAATGGTTAATGTATTTAAAAAAGAAAAAATTACAATATTTTCACAAAGAATACAAAAATAACCTTGTTATTCTGTTAAAATTATACATTGAATTAACAACTTAATAGTTTGTTTCATTTGTAAGGAAAATTTTACTGTCATAAATACCTACTGCTATTATTGAACTTTTTCTGATTATAAAAAATATAATTTTTCTACATACATTTAAAGTACAAAATAGTAAGATTACTCACAATTAAATACTTGACTATGGATAAAACTCGGTGTGCCACAATATGATTTTAATCAACAACAGTTTATAAAATTATAAAACTCGGTAACAAACGTCTACACTTGGTCAACAAGACTCGTGATATAGAACTACAATAAAAATTTAACATTAAAAAAAAAATATTCTTATCGCAGTATCGCACTTAGGTCAATTTATGTGGAACGATTAAAGTAAAAATTAATTCTGAATAGTTTAGATTTTGTATTTATCATTCTCTGTCCACCATAAACAGCTATAGATTATAGACGACTTCGAAACGACTGAATAATATTCTATACAGATCAAAATACAAAGTGGTTCTTAACCTTCAATTCTTATTTACTTAAAATACCATAAAAATAAATTATTTTCTTCGATAACCTAGTCATTGTTGTTTATTTACTTATATGAAAACTTTTTTTCTACGTTTAAGTTATATGTTTATGGATGTGTTAGTTAAAACCCGTATGACTGCATATTCAATTAGACTATTGTATAGATACAACTATAAACTATAGCTAATGACTATGCATACATAAATATTTACATAATATTTAACTCGAGAAAACAACCTATTTGTAATAAGAACATTTTTTTGATTAATAAAAACAAAAATTACAACTAAAAAAAAACCAAAACTGCAAATTTTACAACTCATTACTCAAATGTCAGTAATTTTAGAATCACAATTCACTAATTAAAGTATAAAACCATAAAATCGTTAATTGCAATTTTATAATTATTTTAAAAAATTTGTTGGTTTATCATTTATTTTTTTGTTATTAGTAAGCATGAAAAAAATATTTAAAATTTCAAAGTGGTGGTCAAATAATTGTTTTAAAAATTGTATATTACAAAATAACTATACACTTTCTTGCTGTAGTACAAATATTTATAATACTCAAAATAAATTATACTACAATTTTTTAAAAAAAATAAAAATAAAATAACGTACTATTTCATAGTATATTAACTGTGCACAAAGACGCAAAGAGACTTTTTATACTCGATAAACAATTTTGTAAAAATATACAATCCGATACCGTACTGAGTATTCATTTATAAACACAATAATAATGGATACCTATTACAATAACATCAATATAAAATGCAAATTCATAGTTACTAGGTACCTATTACCTACTTTCACATTAAAATGGAAAAATGTCTGATAATATAATAGCATAACCTAATAGACTATATAAATATATTTATATGTATATAATAATTTATAGGCATTCTTCGTACTTATATTTAATTGCCATTTATCATTATTATTTACAGTTTATTTTAACACTTGTGTTGTATGTGAATTAACTTTAATTAGAAACAATTATATAAGAACACTGGTTTCAAATTAAAATGTTATTCAAGTACAAATATTAATACATTTGATAATAACATTTCTATAAATATAAAACATTTAATTTTTCTATAAGAATTTAGTAAGTATTTTGTTTTAAAAATACATTTTTTTTTATATAAAACGCAATTTAAAATAATTTAGGTATTTAAGTATCTATATTAAAATAATTTGATATTATTGGAGCAAAAATAAATAATAAGTTACTATTTTAATATTTTATATTGTTATTGTTATCATAATTTTTATTATATTTTTATTTCAATGTATATTACTACCTATTACTCCATATTTGTTTTTATACTTTAAATCATTTACACTATTTATAAATTGTATAATAAAAAAAAATTTAACCATTTCTAAAAACAATATAAATATATAAATTAATTTTATATTTGGTTATAACTTATAACTTATAGCCATAATATGTTTTTTACCAAGGAAGTAAATTTAAATATTAGGGGTCCTTGAAATTTGTCCCCGCACATAAGTGATACCAACCAGGCACCAGCTATAGTAGGTATACTCGCTCTATTTACCCCAAGTTTTTAAGGATTAAAAAAACATATCTCCATCACAATATTATATAGGTAGTGACTGTATAGATTTTAAGTCCTTGAAGATAGACAGTAAAGTTGTTTATATTATCTTCACACTTAATAAATTTCACAATCCAGGAAGTTATAGGAAATATAATTGTCACTTTTATAAATACGCACTATGTATTCAAATGCTTATAATGCTTATATTTATGTTTATATTTTAATCAATATAAAAGATAATAATACATAAAACTATGTTATTCCTCTTTTAAATGTATTTAAGTATTATTTGTAGAAAAATATTTATACTTAAATTTTATTTTATAAATTTATTTACTGAAAAATACCTACCAGTTATTTAATTTATTATTATTTCCAAGACCTAAAATTCAAATATATATGAAAATCCCTAAATAATTTTACAATGAATTTTAATAATTTATATGAGTATTACGGTTATTAACTATTAACAATATAAGTTTTAAAAATTTCCAATAATGCTGATTTCTGAACGTGACAAACATGTGTATTTTTTAAAATTGTAAACATCAATCAATTCGAATAGGCCAAGTATTGACCAACCGAGTTTTAGGACTTATAATGTTTGATTACAGTTAAAGCTACTATACGATTTAATTAATCGATTCAATTATATTTTCTACTAATATTCTTACTAATTTGTCATCATAATAAAAAAAAAAATAAAACTACTACCAAACACTCATAATTAGTCCATTCTTTGAGCGGCCCAACCAGATTTTCTCGGTAACTCAACATCCCCATTTGGATATGTTCAATGCGCTTAAACTCTCTAACATTAAACTAATATATAAAGCTAAATTAAACATCATGATTGGTTCTACTGATAACAAATTTGTTATGTTACGCGCGTGAGTCAGAGAAAAAAACACAGTGCACACACATCATTTTACAATAAATATAAATCCGAGTATGTTTATAGAATGTGAGTAGGCATTATTTTTAAATGTCCTCTTAAGAAATATGCTTTTATATCTTAAGTTAAATTGAAATAAACTTTTAACTCGTGTCCTTCTTAGTTGTGAATATTAAAATGATTACCACTAAATAATATATTTTAAAATAAAATAGAATATTCAAATAATGTGTATATTCAAAATGTACTTATTTCTTTGCGTTAATATATTTTTTAAGTATAAAATCTGTTAGGTTAGATTATTTATTTTTTAATTATACCAGTATAGTTGAAAGCTCCTTTATTGTTAAATAAGTAAATTAAATATAGTCAACGGTCAAATATAAAAGATATTAAATACTTAAAAACAGTAAATAAATAAAAACCAAGTATACTTATTAGTTATTATTAGGTATTTAAATTGTATACTTTAGCATACCTTAATATTCATAATTGAATTCGGGCTGTGTTGGACGTCGATCGGACACTGTTCGGTTAGACTGCAGTTTTCAACGACACTGCCTGTACAGATACAAGCTAGTCAGAAGGCCACCGGGTCAATTTCCTGCCACTGTTAAACTGTTAATTGGTGTTGAACTCATAATTTCGTCGAGAATCTAAATAGGTGATTTGAATTCCGTTAAATAGATTCAATGGGAATAGTACCCAAACGACGAATTATAAGTAATGGCAACTTGGGCAAAACCTCAAAGATTAAGGTAGGCATTAGAGGATTAGCCAGAACCATTATAGTGGTATACCACATTGCTGACTGCAGTAACCACCAGTAAGCCATCTTCCAGCACGATTCTATAAAAAAGAATAAATTATTTAATAGTAATATAAATATGAGAACATACTAACATATCAAAATAATTAGAAACTTCGCAGCTTATGTGTACATTGAACTAGGTAGCTATATTATATGAAAACTGTAAAATTACACATATAATAATACTTATTAACCATTAAAAAAATATATACATTATACACATAGGTATTATTTAATAATTCCCATAATTATATTATTACACAAAATATATAACCACGATTGCGGATTAATCGACTTCTTAGATACTTAGTAACCATTGTAATCTAAAATTCATTAATTTTACTGTATAAATTGTTAAATTTGGTCACATAACAATTTAACAAACATAGTGCAGTCATAAAAAAAATATTATCATTTTACTTAATATTTATCTAAAAAAATTAACATGATAAAATTTAAAGATAATTAAATTATTATATCTATTTGGTTTAATTTTAAACATTTCAATTTAATTTTATCGCAAATTCACTAATAATAATGAGTAGGTACACAAAACTAATAATTAATCACAAGTTTAAATTAAAATTATTATTAATTAAATACAAATAATACAAATATAAGTAGATACTGGGTAGTATGAGTTTAATAATTAAATATCAAAGTACCTAAATGTGATAAAAAAAAAAGAAAATACATTTTATCAATTCAGTATACCTTTTCCAATGAAATATAATTTATAATCATAGGTGACCATTATAACTCCTATACAATTTCAGTGGTTATACATTTATTACTAGGTGAATACATTTTTAAATGAAACACTTATATACCTAATTATGTTTTCAATTTAAAAACTAATATAAATGTATTTAAAAAAAGTTAGGAATATGTGCATAGTGACCATGCCATAAACCTGGAAATCCAGACAAAACCGAACCATTGGTAATGCTAGGTACATATAATGATTATTATTATAGCAAAGTATTTTAAACCTTATGATGATGCGTCTTTAACCCATTGAATATCAGTACAGACTCATTTTACAATATATCATTATGTATCTATATGTAATAGGTACGTTTATTCGTTTAAATATTAAATGATTTCTACATTTATAATGTTTAGGACGTCTAAAATTCAGCTCTGTATAGCTAGATACCAAATGCAATATTTAAACGTAGGTACAAAATAAATACAGCCTCTTCATTAACTTTACAAATACTATTAAGATTCATTAGTCATCATTACTAGACACTATAAGATTCTAAATATTGACATCAACAGTAATTATAACCAACATCGAGCAACACAATTTAAATGTGTAAAGCGTGCAATCGAAGTATAATTCGTTCAATTGAGAGAACCAGAAAATTGAATAACGTGATGGGATACCCGCGTGATTATATTTTGTTCATCCCCATTCAATTTAGACAAGTTCTTATACAGAGTCAAATTTAAGGTAGTTCAATAGTTTTGTATTTCTCTAGTAGTAATTTCAAAGGTGTGGCCAACCTTAAATTATCGAATACATTTCAATAGTTAGTCCTATTAAACTAAATTGTGTTTTATCTATGAGTATTAAAAATATTATGTAAATATAATTTTTTAAATAAATATATTCAACATACGTATAATACAAAAACATAATTTTATCAAGAATTGTTTTTTTGAGGGGATGACTTAATTTTGCGTTTCCCGGGAGATGGGAAAAGTCTACCACTATTATACCAAGCTATAAATGTATATGTACATGGTCTAAAAACTACGAGAAGTTATGTCATATACGCGTGTCGGTGACCTGGATTACACCAGACCGTCAAGATATTAAGCAATAAAAGTGGTAAATTAGGTATTATTATTAATCCGGTCAGGCGGCGGCCGTCGTAAGTTGATCGTGGTAAAAGTGAAAGACTGCAGCGCGTATAATAATATAATATTATATAGGTATACCTTCTACAATATAATAGCTACCAACAACAGTTCAAGGACACATGAAACTAGTCCTTGTCATGGGAGGATTGTCTGCCAATATAGACGTCATCATATTATCAGATATCCCCTCTACTCGCAAAAATTAAAAATTTAAACGCATAAGACGATGGACAAAAAATATTATGCCTATCAAGTTGGGTTGTTTTTACAATACCGGTTAATAATTTAGAAAAACACGAAAATGCATCTTTTATACTAACACGAGTATGTGTGAACATTCAATAAGTACTTACCGCTTACAGTATAATACGTGGTCTGTGTGATCGAACGTCGTGCAGTTCAGACGACGGCGGCGGCGGCAGAAGAGCGCGCCCGGTGCGTTTGGGCCAAAGTCTGCTGAGATACTGTGCCGACCGCATGTACCACGCGATGTTACCTCCTATCTGACAAGTCTCGCCGGCTCCGACCACAATACTTTTTTATGTTGCAATTATTAAAATAATAAACCTACATATTAGTATTATTGTTAATATTATATTATATTATCAATATAATAATAATAAAATTTTTACAGTCATCGGAGACTGTATGGTAGGAAAATTTGTCATTTTTATTCATAATCCACATATTATTATTGTTATAATTCAAAGTTTAAGATATTCATTGTCACGGTATAATATTGTCGAAAATAACGATTACGTGCTTGCAAATACTTCATTTGCAAAAAGTTTACTTGTTTCGTTCGTTAACAAAATTAGAATTAAAAATATAAATAAATAAATACATTTTAAGTATTATCATGTTATACAAAATTTTTTATAATTCCTTAAATTCAAAATAACTCATAAACGTAGAATCCAATTTCTAAATTCTTAATAATATAAAATAGGTTACATAAGTGGTATGATTCCCGAAATATTTTGTAATTTTTATTACTTATTAATTTGTTTGCGAATTGTCGTATTTAAATAAATGTATAAATGTATTATATTATACACTAATAATTGAAATATTTTACTTTTTTTAAATGAATACATCAGAGGTCATAGATTGGCAAGTACTATAGGACATAGGTAACAAATTATCTAAAACATAATGATAAATCAATTATATTATATTAAATTTGAAGAATTGTGTAAAAAGCCAAGTGATTAGCTTTTTGTTTGTTGTAGGTCTAAGCATAAACTACTTAAAATATAGTACAAAGTACATTTAAATATTTACATTTATAAAACGTGATTACGGTAAGCTGAATTTAATAGCAGAATTGAATGTAGTTTAAAGTATGAACCATTATAATTTGTTACTAACAAATACATTTGTTCTAGTTAAATTATTTTAATGATTTAGATGCAGATTTCTTTTAAATACAAAATGCTAACAGTAAAATGTTTAAGTATTTTTGTATGTTATTAAATTTTCGCTGTTAATAATATTTATTTTATTTTTAAGCAGATAATCGTAAAAACTCAATTATCGACATCTCATCGTCGACTTCCGCAAACTCGTTATAGTGATTAGTTTTTATCATACGGTTTGTTTATTTTTAGTGTGATTACATTGATTATTCAATAACAAACATAATAATTATTGTTGCACGGTTGGTGTCGACGAATATCGTTATCCTTCGCACACGTACACACATAATTTGCTTTGGCTTGTTGTCCTCCGACGGTAGCTGTAACAACACTAAAACAGTAACGGAATGACGGTCACGGGTCTGTATAGAGCCTGTAATCGAAATTAGGAACGACCGACGGCATACAGGAGGTGATGAGACAGCCGCCGACAAGCGATCGCCATAGGACGCGAGCTGACCGCGGTCAGTGACGACTAGGACGCCAAATAAATTAGCTTACTGCGTGCGGTAACCGCCGAGACTGGGCCGTGGTCATGAAACGTCCCGTGCTATTAGCGGCTAGTTCTGCTCTGCAAAAGGTATATTCGCGCAGATATGCGTTCGAGTGACCGGCCACCAGCACCTGCAGTCGGTGCAGTGTCATGCTGTGAAGACTGGCATTTAGTGTCATTTACCTGTCGTCCGACGCGCCGCTGACACCATTCGCTATCCATCGCATTTTACTGTCGCCCCGCACAGCCCGGCGGTGGCGTTCGAGCACTGACGACTGTCCGCCGAACAGGTTTCCAATCGCTCTGACCAGTACCGAGTACGACGAAGATCAGCGGCAACGGGAGTCGGAACAGTAACACACAGAAGCGGCCGTTATCTGCAAGACGGCGTCTAAACGGGCGTTGAAGCTTACGTGTGGTAGCCGTCGTCGACTTCTGTCCGGACGGAAGAAGATCCGATATCGTCATTATACGTCTGCGATGCCCTGCGAACACGCGTTTCCGATAGACTTGAACTGCCGTGTCGCACTGAACATGTGCTATATCGTTTATTTTCATATCGCTAAAAATGGACCTGCGGCCTTCAGCTCTGGGAAAATACGAAAAAATGAAATATTTAAAAAATCCAAACCTTCCAAAATATTGCTCTTAGAAAACTAATGAATACTCCACCCTACAAGTCAAATCATACTCTACACACAGATTGAAAACTTAAATCAATAAATTATGAAGCAAAAATCTATTATAAAAAATTCTACAACCGATTAACAGTAATCATCCAAATCAATTAATAAAAAACTTGGCCACTCTCACAATACCTGAAAATCCTCCGAGACGTAAAAACTCCCTAAGCGGAAGTGGTGTCGCGATCTTTAAATTAAATTAAATAACAAGCTAAGTGTCATCAATGGGTGGCTTCTTTCTTCAAAAACTCGTGACCTGTCAACTGGTTCTACATGAAAAGTAGTATATAAAATAACATAAAAATATAATATATTTGATGCATAAATAAGTATATAGATTATTTGCTGGTGTGGTGTTAGAAAAATACATACAGATAATACAGGCGAATAGCTTGTAAAGAGATTTATTCATAAACTATAATTATTATTTTTTTTATATTCGTAATAACTAAAGGCAGGTACACACCGGAGCATTTAGATTTAATGTAACGCCGTAATTATGTAACTATAATGCTCTAGTGTATACGCTGTTCATAGGCGCACATAGAGGGGTGCTTGGGAGTGCTTAGCACCCCCAGGCTTCAAATCGGCACCCCCAGTTTCCTGTAAAATTTATTTCAGTATTTTATCAATCATTTGAAAATTATTTCGATTCATTGAGTTGAAATTTTTTTTCCATTACAAATAGACAATATTATGTAGCTTATGAATTCACGATTAATAATGTATTGATTGTATTGTATGAATGCACATTGCACTGTTCCAGTTTTCGTCTAAACGTTGAACATTAACAACAATCATATAATAAAAATTTGCATTATCTAACAGAAAATTAAATCTTGTTTAAAATTAATTAGTGATTAGATATTATTATTATTATTATTATTATTATTATTATTATATATATAATATAAATACATTTTAATATTAATTATAATAATTAAAAATGATTAGAATGCAGTTCACTATGGTATTAGGGGGGTGTGGGGTGCAGCCCCCCATGGATCTGTTTACTGTAAATTATTCCAGCACCCCCTAAATTCATACCCAATGTGCGCTTATGACGGTGTTACTGTATCATTCGTGGGTGCGCGGCTCGCGAAATCGTCAATCCACTCGAGCGTCGGTATTTTGACGAATATCAAAGGAATATTACATTACGATACGACACTAATGTGTACGGTAAACCAGTTGCTCACAGTGAATCACCCTGATCGCTTTACCTCTCTACAGAGCTCTTTTAATAAAAATTGTTTTTTTGTATTAATTTAATTTAAATTTAAAAAATGGATTGGAACAATAAAAAAGTGTTAAAACTCATTGAGTGCTATAAAAATAAATCAGTACTATAATGGTTCCTAAAGGACCCAAAGTACTACAACAACACCGTCGCACACAGAGCACTGATGCTTGTTTGCACTTATCACAAATAGCAAAAATAATGTTGTAATGTAACATAGTCCCGTGTTTTATTTTATTTGTTTGCGTTAAATGAAACTATACTATTATAGCTTATAGGAAAAATCAGGAAAATTAGTGTTGTTATGAAAAAAAACCTAAAAATGTAAAAACAAAATTAAAACCAAGTTAATTTTAATAGGTATAGGTACTACATTAAAATATCCCCATCTATAAAATAATATGTTATATGAGTAATGTGTATATTTATCATTTATGTCTATATTAAACGTTGAAAGTATTATTTTTAAATAATAAAGGTTTGTTTTATCATTATTATATTTTTAACATATTCATGACCAAATTATTTGTCCCCTGTTGGTCTGACAAAAAAAAAAATGTTTGGCCTAAAATATCGACCCAGTTCGCCCAAGGCAGTTACACCATCCCTCAACATTGATCAACACTGCAAAATAGTCGGCAGACACACGAATAGCAATATTAAATTAGGCTTACAACGGTAAGCGACCGTTGTACATTCCGGTCAATGACAGCGTGACGGGATCGCGGGTGTCGTTTACTCAGGTGCAGCCGCACTCGATACATCACTGCGGTGCGATGACTTGGGGTACAGTCACGATGGACAACAGTACTATAGGGCCGTTAACGATACGGATGCAGATAACTGCGAGGCCCTCGGTTTAACGATGAGGGCGATGACCACTTATTAGTGACTAAAAATTGCACAAAATGTGTTTTGTTAGGAAAAAATGTAGATACCCGACCCCTGAACGCTATTTATAATTTAGCTCTATCTGCAGAAATCGAAAATCTTTAAATTATTTTATGGTATTGGGTAATTGGCTTACTAATTTTCACTAAATTTAACTATTGAGTAGACAAGATGAACAAACACTTATTTAAAAAAATGTTGTTTAACTATAGATAGGTACTTATGTATTTTTTAAGTAGACAACTTACACTTGTGGATTAACATATAGATTGATAATAATTAGGGCTAAGAACTTCTAGTTTTTTTATATTTTTTTTAGAAAGATCGTAAAAAAATTCTAGTGATCAATAAATGTGTTTCATAACACCGGGAGATTAAATTTAAAATTTTATTTTGCATATTTTTGTATATTTTGTCATTATTACATATAAATACATATTTGAGTATATTAGAAAAATTAAGAACATATTTGGCAATTTTGGCAATTAGTAACATTTTCCATTTAAAAATAATATTTTTATTATTGACGTTAGATAATTTTTACTAACTGACCGATTAAGTCGATAAAACCAAAACGCGTATAGGTAGTGAACTTCAGTTGTCCGTCATATTTTTATTTCAAAATGAAGGAGATGAAAACAAAGAAAAAAAACAAAAAGATCAAGACAACGAAAAAGTGAAATTTCAAGTACTTATTAATAAACTTATCATAATGTAATTTTATTAATTTTTTTTTATATAAATATTATAATTAAACAAAATAATAAAATAAAATAATTTTTTTAGAGCATATTTTTTGATTTTTAAATGTATAAATGCATGCATGTTTTTAGATTTTTAATTACTAGAAGTAGTCCTCAGCCCTATTAATAATTAATGAGTTATGATATCATTACCAAATTGTATACGTACAAATATTCAAAAATGCATATAATAAACAGAGTTAAAATGGACCACTCTCCCATTAATATTCATTTGCTCACCCTAAGAAATTCCGCGCTTTTCATCTGATACCTCTTAAAAGCTGTAGTGCGGATGCGGTAACCTACCTACTACAATAAGTTTTTTTTTTATTTTAGAGATTTATAAACATGTACATAAAAAAATCAAATAATTTAAAGATATCTCAAGTCACAATTACTAAAGAAGTATCGAACTGTATTGATTTCATACTAAGTGATACTTTTTATTGTAAGTATCTATTAACGTTAATTACAAAAAATATGTACTATAAATACATAGATATAAAATAAAACTAGATTAGTATGGCTCCCCTTGAGAAAATATATAGTTACAATTATATGTAGGTAGATAGGTACTTAACTAAAATACGAATAATTAATATTCCGAACTTCCGACGAATGAACCGAACCAACATCCAAATTGGTAATTCGACTTGTGTGTTAATGAGAAGACGAGATGTGCAATGTGCCATTGTGTTGTAATTTGTAATATCTTGTCTCGACAAAATTTGATTTAAAAAAAAATAAAAAAATAAAAATCCAAACGAAAGACGATTTCAACCAATATGGCACTGTTTGTTTTCCATGAAAAGAGCGCAAAATAATAAGTTGGTCTGACACCGTGGCATCACCATTTATTATCACAGAATAAAATATATTATACTCGTTTTTTGTACGATTATCCTGTGATTATGACTGGCGATTGTCGTGTACTCGTGTGATGCGTGGCCGCCGTGGTGACTGATAAGACGACACTATCTGTGATTTGTGTAAACAATAATAATAAAGTATTGTATGTTTGCATGTATAACAGAAAACAGATTTCCTACTTATGTATTTTATTAGCTCACACTGTTTGGTAGTTAGTGTTCATTTTATTGCACATCATTAATTGTTTGAAAAACGCTGGAGTGGAAATTTGTTATTTCGTTGAACGTTCAGTATCAGAATAGGTATTGTTATCGGTGAACATTTGAAATTACAAATAGTTTCAAATATCGACTGTCTACTGTTTGAGCTATGCGAATCATTGTTGAACGAAATACCACGCTTAGTTTTACTCGATGTCAACGTGCAACGTGACCACCAATGCACTTTAGATGAAAATATTTTCTCAATTTATAGTGCTAGAAGACATATTCTTAAAACCGACAAAATGAGGAGTTAACATTTACTTGATTCCTTCTGGATTTCACCATGTATTTTACCAATTTAAGAATACTGAAGGTACTCTCGTTATACAAGTTTCGCTTGTGTATTGCATTTATTGTTGTACTCAGTTTTTGGCAAATATTTAGAGCTATAACAAACAGTAATAAACAGGTAAATTAATAAGCACAAATATATATTATTTTAATAATTGTCAATATTTGAGATTTTTTTCCTTCTGTTAATATAATACATTATTCATATCTTCTAAAAGATATTATTTGAATTGCAATTTCTCTATTATAGTTACATTAAACTTAATAAATATCTGACATTTTAATATCTTAATAGTTTTGCTGTATTTTAATGATAATATAATATTTTGTGATTTTCAGAAACTAGTTCATTCTCCACGTATTCTGAACAACGACAACTCTTTAATGGAAAACAGTGTTAAAGATTTAACATATCTTCCAGTTGGTATATACTATGAAGCATTGTGCCCAGATTCGAGAAATTTTATACTTCAGCATTTAGTTCCATCTTTTAATAAAGCACCTAACAGTTTTGATATTGAGTTTGTTCCTTATGGGAAAGCCAAGGTAATTATTGAATGATAGTTAATTGGTTGGTTACATAATTATAATTTATGGCAATATAAATAATATTAAAAACACAACAAAAAAAGACATTTTAAATATTTATAATAAAAATTAATATTTGAAAAAATTAAAATGTCGGTTGATTGCAAACTAATGTAAAATCAACCTCTCTAAAATACCATGACTACTTAGGTAGTATTGGCACTTTAATGAACTCTTAATAAATTAATGTTGACAAATACTTAATTGATACATCTATCAACATTAATAAAACATACACGTTTAGTTTCTAGTAATTACTAGCAATGTTAAATATATCATCAAAAATACATCTTCTTCATAACTCTTATACCATAATTTGTGTGCAAATTTATTATAAAAAATTGAAAATTTAATACAATAAATTAGAAAAGAAAACTAAAATTCAAAAATTAAAATAAGCAATGAAATGAAATTAAATACATCTGAGTATAATTAATCTTTTTATAATATTCCAAAAGAAGCGTTTACTTTAAAGTCTAAATACTATTTATTAATAATAAAAATGTTATTATTTAGACACATGAAAATTCTGATGGATCAATCACATTTGCTTGTCAACATGGACCAATCGAATGCCATGCAAATAAAATTCATTCGTGTGCCACTCAACATATAAAAGATAAAATTATTTTAGTCAAGTATGTATCATGTATGATCGATAATAATTATGATCCAGAAATGATTGGAATGTTAGTAAGTAAAAATAAAACTTTATGTTCAATAAAACAAAATTAAAATTAATTAATCTTAATTTGTCTTTTTTAGTGTGCCAAGAAATACAATGTGAATTGGAATAAAATTTATGCTTGTTCAGAAGGAAAAGAAGGTGAACTATTATTAAAGTTAAATGGTGAAGCAACGGATAAACTGTCGCCTCAAGTTTCATTTATCCCAACAATTTTGATTAACCATGTAATTACAATTATTTTCTTAATCAATTATATTAATTGGTGATTAATATTTTATAATTTATCATTAGGAACAACCTAGACAAGCTTCTGTCTTAAAAGATTTTTGGGGTGTTGCTTGCAGTTATTTCCCTCCAGTAAGTTCTTTATAAATTTACCTAATAATTTAAAAATAAAATGTTTAAACTATAACTAAAATTGTCTATTGATGATTTATTTTTAGGAATCAAAACCTGTTGCTTGTTAAATATTGATAACCACCAATTTTTTTTATTGACAATTGAAGGGCTACATTCCAAAACGCACTATTGCCATTTTTATCGAAATCGGGTTAGATATCGATTCTTATGGTAAATATGCTGAGAAATATGAATTTGGAATTGTTTTTTCGATATCACGATTATTTTTTCAGTGGTATCGATCTTAAATTCGGTATTTGTTTCAAAACGTGCTATCGCCTATATTATTAGTTTTCAAAACGTTCTATTGCCACTTTGTTCCATAACGTGCTATTGCCCATAATATAAATATAGAACTCAACTAGTTGTTACGTCAAAACGTCCCATTGCCATATATTATTCCAAAACGCGTTATTGCCAATCTCAAAGCAAAACGTACTATTTCCCATACTAATTACATAGGACATAAATTCTCTATTTTCCAAAACGCGCTATTACTTTTTGATAATTTTAACATAAAATTAATTTCGATTTTACTTTGTTTAAATAAATTTGAGTATTAAATTTGTAAATACGATTAATTCCAATTTTATGTTCATAACTTTATCAACTCGATGAAAAAAAAAAATCATTCCTAACTTCATTTGATGATAAAAAAAAAGTGTTGTTAATTTGGCTGTTTACCGCCAAAAGTTCATTGATAACGTATTATGCATAATATTGCATTAACTTATCACAAAGGATAAAAAACTGATGAAAAATAATTTATTAGTTTTTGAAATACCTTTAAATAAAGAAAAAGATTTTCAAAATGAATCGTCGCTCCAAAAAACTTGTACTTGCTGCTATAAGTGTAAGTATTTTTTCATTATTACATATTATATCTATGAATATAATAAAGTTTGTCATCAACCTATTATCATAATAAAATGTTTTGTTATTGTCAGTAACTACAGTATTTAATTATAAAAAATATTGTTATAATACATTACTAATAAAAAATTGTATATCATATTTTTTTTTGTATCTGGTTAATATTAATAACAGACAATATACTTGTATTTTTCAAACAATAAAATTTTCATAATATTTATTAAATCTAGTATAGTGCGTTTTGAATTAATAATGATTCCATGTATTACAAAATGGACTATTGCCCGACTCAGTCCAAAACGTACTATGTGTTGGCAATAGTTCGTTTTGACACAAGAGATAAATTTAAAACCTTAATTAATTAACTTAAAACTTGATAAACATGAATTTTGACAATTCAAAGCTATTTCTTTTCTTATAATATATTGATAAAAATCATCAATGTAAACTCATACATAGAATTTATACCAAAAACAGTTTTTCTTCTTTCCTGAAAAGTTTGAATTTTGGCAATAGTGCGTTTTGAAATGTCGCCCTTCAATTAAGGTAAACAGTATTTTATTATAAATTATTAACTTATTGTAAGTGAATCTTGTGATATTTAAATTAAACTTAATACTTTTTTTTTTGTTAATTTTTATTTGAATCATAATATTTGTTGTGACCATAATTGATGTATTATATGTACTATATGATATAAACTAAGTATACTATATAAATAAATAATACTACATTATGTACATTTAATATGATAATTATACTGTGCTTAAACTTTTTCACTAAGTATTATATTATAAAATATATTTTATTTGCTCTACAAATTTTCTGTGTAATTTATTTAATAATATATCAGTTTTTTCTTCTAATTTTACTTTTTATATTATTATTTAAATTTCAAATAATTATTAAAAATACTTGACATGATAATATTTAAAAAAAAAAAATCATATTTATGGTCTATTTTTTTTTAACCATATTTTTGATATGTGTATTCTATATCTATCTTAGAAATTCTAATCATAAAAAAAATTATTTATAAATTTTAGTTAACTAGCAAATATATTTAAATTTCAGAGTTAAAATAGTTGTCAGTATCAAATTAAAAAATATATTTAAAAAAAAATTAAGATGTTATTCAGTTATTGACTGAATAAAATTAATGCATTGAATTATCTATCATTTATTTAGTAATTTAAATTAATATTTTCTTATAGAGGATACTATAATAGTTTAAATACATATTTACAAATTTTTTTTTCCGCGTTTATCTTTGGCTTCAGGTCTTAAAGATAAGTCGCACTGTATTGTGGTATTATACTCTAGGATACATATATTCCATCCTCTATTTTTAAACCATACATTATTTGCTACACGATCACACTCCTGTTTCCAAAATTTCTTATCATGTATACCCTTGTTAGACGAATACATACTCTTGGACTTACATTTTTAAATGATTTATTACTAAGAAAAGTAGACTCCTTATTTCCTAAATCTAATTAACTTCAGAATACTACATTGAAACTTGATAAATATTACTCCTTTTTAAATTATGCCATGCATCTCTAATTATTTAATGAATAAACCAGTGGTTTTCAACCGGTGTGCCGCGAACGCCTTTGAAGTACATAATAATATGCTGCGATAAATCTATTAATGGAGTTAATTTTGTATATATATATATATATATGTATTATATGAATTTGTATGCCGCAAAAATGTTGTAGAAGAAGTGTGCTACATTGTTTAAAAGGTTGAAAACCACTGGAATAAATCAATCAGAAGCCTAACGTATCTTGCCAATGTTGACGCTTCCTTCTTTTATTAAAATTTTTACTAACTTATATGCATACTCGTTTATTCATAACTTGTAATACATTTTTATATGTATTTCGTAACTATAATTTAATTGTAATATCTGTACATATTTAATGTTTTCTTTAAAAAAAGCTAGTTCCATAAATATGATAATAAATAAAGGTTTAAATATTTAAAAAATGGCATTACATTCAGTCTTTTTTCTTTGTAATGGTTGAAATATGATAATTTTTAATAAATAAATTTAATTTTTATTTCTTTAACTATATATTTAATTCTTGTTAACTGAATTATCATACATGCATAATAATAACAGTATTGAAAAAAATAATTAAATTTTTAAAGGTATAAAAATTTCAGTTTACTAATTAAGTGATAAAATTATATCATTTTTGGTAAAAATAAAGATTTTTTAGTATTTATAACTTTATATATACACTTAACATAAACTGTTATTATAGATTCCTATATATACCAGTTTGTGGCAGATATTTATATATCATAACTTTTACTATAATATGCATTGCATTATTAATACTTATAATAATACTTTTATAGACATTGAGTGATTTGTATATTTTTATTAAAGTGCCTCTGTGAAAACGAAATACAATGCAATGCATGGAAATAAGAATAAATATTAACTGTTTAAATGTATGAAATATATTAAAACAATTCCAACTCTTCCCATTTTAAAGTATTTCAAAACATATTTGTATACAAAAATAATATTATACCGAAGCATTGTGTTTAATATGTAGCTTATACAGTGTTGGGACTTGTGATGTACTTAAATAAGTTATTAATATATAGGTACCATATTTTACTTTTATTCTTGAATACTCAATTAATTATTAAAATATTCAAGTATTAATTAAACAATTTATGTGGTCAGCTAATATTTTATCATTAAAATAAAACATCTCTGTTAAATTGGGTATATATTAGTTTCCTAGAAAATTTAAGCATTCATTTCACAATTATTTTCTTTGACCGCTATATGAATATAAAGGTACTATAATTGTCCAAATATTAAACACACATTTTAATTTGTAGATTTACTTAGTTTATTTGTAATTGAAATGTATAGATAATCAACATAAATATAGTCAAGTAATATTAATTAATAATTATTTCCCAACAAATATGTATATTGTTTATGATATATCTACCTGTTCCAACAGAATATTTTCTATGCTATTAGGTACTTTGTATTTAAATATAATATTTACTTAGTTGAATGAGAATAATATTTCACTATTAATCTTTTAAAGACTGATTAAATTTATGTTCACAATATTCTCGTGTTATAGACATAATTATAATACAATGTATTATTTATAATATAAACTAACTAAAATTCAAAATAAAGTAGATGGTTAGTAGTTAAAATAATATCAGCATAATTAATATTTATTTTAATTTTTATCTATACAAATATATTGTATAGTATAATAAATTTGTTTTTATATAAGTATATTCATTTATAATATAGGTTGATTCTAAAGTATAATTTTAATGATATAAGAAAAATGAATAACAGTTTTTATACCACTTATGTAACAAAACATATCCGATTTTCACCAAATTCAATCCTTAAGCTAGGTGCAGTATATATAAATAACATACTATACTTAACATGGAAGTTTAAAATTCCTCTAAAAATAAACATATTAAATTTTGAAAACAATACTATTAAATAATAACCATCTCTCATTATATAAATATATATATAGCACCCCTTACTTTACATATTATTTATTATTTTTAATAGAAAATATATGTTTAAAAATAATAAATCGTTATTTGTGAAAATTTAAATAACAATGATTAATTATACAATACAATTTTTAATCTACTAATTTGAAACTTTTTGGCAAACACCAATTATAAATGCAATTGGAAACACAAGTAGTAACTAATTAATTTAGGGATACTTGTATTTGAGTATTGAAGTTTATAATTTCTGTATTATGTGATGATTGTGATAATGTGAGATAATAAATTAATAAGAAATAAAATTAAGTAATAAGTATTTACTAATTTCCTCAAATATTTCTACATTATATTAAAATTCTTCTAATGTGCACTCTGACGTAATTCATTTTTTTTTATTTTTAACTAAAATTTGATAAGCATTTAGTTATAGAAAATTATTTATGATAGGTATATTTGATACAAAAATAGGTAAATATAAAGAAATTAATATCCTGTTTCAGTGAAGTATCAAGTTAAAATATAACCATCATACAATTTATAATTTATTAAAAATTTTTGTCAAGTAGGTACAATATTGCGATATTATGTTTAATATCATATTACTATATAAATAGGTAGTTTAATCTTTATTATAAATTCCCTTTATATTTTAACATGCTATATCTCTAAATAAAAAAAAAAAAATTTGAATTCAAAACATTGTAATTATAATAATTTCTAATAGTTTAACTTAACCACTGTGCTATAAGAATCATTCAATATACAATACTAAATTGGTAGTATAAGTAATAGTTATACATTAATTAATTTATTATAAGATATATAGTATATTTATTTAATATAATATGACAATTAAGTTAAACCACAATTTTTTTGAATAAACATAAATTGGAATGTTACCTACTAATAAATATTTAAATTCATTCAAATTATACTGTAGTTATTATTAATTGTATTTAGTTCCTTTGTAAAATTAATAATTGATTACTTACAGTGTCAGTCCATTGAAATGTATTACCCTTACATTATAATCATTCATCACATACCAAATATTTATAAATTATAATGTACAAATTATAGTTTTAAATAAAAATTTAAATATAGAGCTGGTTGGCTAAGTATTGTTGCAGTAGAGTTAATTTTAACGTAATATAATACATTTAGATTATATTAACTCAAGTTAATATTTAATATTATATATATAAATTAATTAATAAGCACAGTAATTAGTTTACTTTATGAATTCCTAGATCTAATCAATTGTACTAAAAAATAAAACCTAGTACAAGATTGGTTTTTGTTCTTTGGGTTTAAAATAATTTACAAAAATATTTAATTATATTATAATTATTTTTTGTATATTCAATGGTTAGAGTTTATAAATTAACTAATGTATGCTTATTTTACACTTGTCCAACTTCATTAAGTTTACACTAAATGCATTAGATATTAGTATTTTATAGTTTTATTAATAAGACTAAACTATTTGTAACTACAACATATTTTATAAATTTAAAATCTTCTTTTTTTAATATTAAAATATAGTTTGTGTACAAACATACTACTAAAATTTTGAAAATATTTTAATAAATTTATATGTAAGATAGGTGGACGAAGAAACTTCTACATAGATGATTTGATTTGATTTACAATATTTAATTAGTATTTTTGTACTGGGGCCCAGTAGTCTTTTGTATAAAATAAAACAAATGATTGATTTTAAAATTAGGTATTATTAGCTGTAGCCTGTAGGTAATATAGTGTAATTCGTGTAAGTTAAATATTTATAATAGATACTTAACTGATATTATCTATGTTATAATATTCTATAGTATAGTTTAATTAAAATTAAAAAATTGACTGGATAATGTCATCAACATGTAATAATAAATGGTAGATACACTTGTTGATACCATAGCTATTCAATTCATGAAAATTTATTCGATACACCCTATGCGTTTAGGTACAGCACCACAATCAAAACATTAATACTGATTATCCCATCTTTGGTCGACAGTTTATATAATTTATGTAATAATAAAATAATATAAATTAGGTAACTCAATTATAAAATAATAATAATAATAATAATTATAATAAATAACAATAAATTATATTAAAATAAAAAAGGAATATTGGTATTGGGATGTGTACCTATCATAGATAGGTAAGTACTCATAAATAAAATATAGGTACCGAGATATCTGACAACCAAAACGAGAATCATTAATTATTTGTGTTAACTAGTGTTTATAAGATCGACGCTTCTTCGTCCGGTATGTTCGTCAGATACGGATCGCTGTACCAATAATACCGCGGAGATCCTTCCGACACGCAGATCTGTTGTTCCAAAGGTCCAGTCCCCTCTACCCAGTACATCACGTAAAAATTGCACATTTCGTCGTCGCTCGTCGCGCTGTGAACAAATTAAATAATCGTCGGAAAATTAACCACAATGACTGGAATTTTATTTAATGAGTCGTGTCAATCTTACCCAATTCTAGTAACGGTGTTTCGCCTGCTTTCCATTGTGCACCTGGCAGCCTATAGATAATACACATCGAAGGTTTAAATTATACATATATATAATATATAAGATAGACTATAGTCATATTAGCGCCTAGCGGTAGGTAATAGCTGGAATCAAACGGTACTTTTCTTGCCAAGATATATTGTTATGGTACCACGAAATTCAAATCCTAATCATTCGAAATTTTGATGGTAAAATATTTACTAAGCGAATTTTAAGATTATTGCAATACCTACAGTAAAATCGGAAATTATTCAAAACCATATTATTTTTAGGCATCAATAAGAGACTGCGCGGTTATACAGTAATAGAGTTAAATAGACAATCGTCAATAAAAAAAAATACTTACCAATATATCACCAAACTTGACGGTGATATTGTTCTCTATTGGGTAAAACATTTGTGGCGTCATGGGGTCTCTTTTTCCTAGTAGATCCCATTTTTGTACACCATTATTATTTTTTACTCTGTAACCAGCTACAACTTTACCTATTTAAAAAAAAAATCGATTATTATTCTAATGTAGGTATATATGTATTTTTAACATAAAAACAAAATGTATACCAAGCACACACTGTCCTCATATAATACATACGACTTACCAAGTTCATGAGTGTGGACCCTGTACGCAAACGGATGAATGACTTTCCCAGTCTCGTAGAGAGGACACGATGTTTCCATGTGTTCGATTGAATTCGGAGGTATTCTTCCGTTTGTAGCTAGTAAGTATACTCCAGCTTGTTTATCTAATCTATAAAATAAAATTAAAAAATAAAAATACAGTATAATAAAATAATTTAAAATAATTATGATAACCGATAGTGGTTATAAGTCGTTAATATTAAATAAGATAAAATTATAAGAACAATAGATAGCACACGTACACACGCACACACACACAGGATATTAGTTATAAAAAGGCCGGTCACCGCCGGTCAAACAACAGTGTTCTTACCATTTCTTTGTATAGACAATCACAAGCGAGAGTAAAAGACTACGCAGATCGGGTATACAATAAGACGTAAGTGTTGAAGTTGTTCATAGTTAAAATTAAATATATATTAAATAATTCATGTATTGAAAAATTGTAATTAAGTTAATAATTCTACTTAAATAAAGAAAGTTTTGTAATTATTTAATACACACTGTTTACCTTACAACATACTCAAAACATCAATAGAAAAGTCGCTGTCAGAAGAAGAAAGGTAATATACTGATTTGTGATTAATTTAAAGGCTTATAATTGAACCCCGGATATATAAAATATAACATCCTTTTAAATTATTACACATAGTATCTGTAATATATGCACTTATAATAATTAAAAGTAAGAGGAGGGTTCCTATACTTTAGTTTTATGAGCCTAAATGTTATTAAGTATTACTCCTTTAGCAATAAGCACTAAGTTGTAATTTATAACTTATAAATAAAGGTAACCTATTTTTTTAATGTATAATATAGTACTTAAGATATGTTATACAGAATTAAATTAGATTAACGTAAATTAAAATATAATAGATTATCTTACTGTTGTTCTGTGTAATGCAAATATATCCCAGAGTTATCCGTTTCGTCATCTGTAATAAATTGTACATGAAGATTATTTAATTATATATTATTGCAGTGACGTATAATTTAGGACAAATATCTGAGATTTCAAATATTTAGAATTGAGCTCATATTGAATTATGGGTGTGTAATATGAAAAAAATTGAGAGGTTATAAATTCTGTATTACACATATTTAATACTAACCATCAAACATTCTGTGGTAGTGAACCTGTAAAACTAAATAATTGATCTGCGAATCACCTCCGACTTTGAATCCAACACCATCTGGAAGTTTCAAAGTTGGTGCATCACGAGCCCAAGCATACATTATCTGATAAAATTATAAATTATAATGTTAATAATAATAGATAGGTATATTATTCAGTTAAAATAGTGAACACAAACATTAGATCCTGACTTGCATGGGGTGGGATGCATATACGGCTTATGTGTATTTGATGCCATTTGCATTTCTCCACAATTCCTTAAAATTAAAATAAATAAAATAAATTTCGATAGAAATTATTTAAAACAAGCTTGGAGGATGTTGCTTACCAAACGGGATCTTCGCTTCCAGGATCTGAACATCCATAAAGTAACATATGGTGCGATGTATGACCGTGAGCTTTTGGCTCGAAACCGACTGTAAACATTTAAAAAATTGATTGTACAGAAGACACACAAAACAATAATAACTTTAAAATTTTTAAGCTTCAGAAAAATATTTTTTAAATGTTTTCTAACGTAATCGAAATTCTAAATACTAAGTAGTTATAGTTATATTATAACATATGGTACCTATTGTTAGGTTAGTTTACAGATGTATAGAAATAATCCGTATTTGACAATATCAATTAACTAATAAAGGAATACAAGTACTTTTTTTCATGCAAACGAGTAAAATCAAACTAAATACAACTATTATTTCTTACTAAAACTGTTATATACTTACCAATAAAGTAAGACTTGCTTGGGTCTATTCTAATAGGAGTGCACAAATACAAATCCATCTACAAACATTTAAAATAACTGTTAATTTATTATATTTATTAAATTTAGTATATTATTATAAAATAATACTAATTTAGATACATTTACATTTTTTTATAAAATTAATAAAACTAAAAACTAATATAAAATTCGATAATAGATTCAACGTCATAATATTTTAAATTATTAAATAAGGTAATACATTTTTAAATCATTTATTATTTTTATATACAATATGAAAAATTCGGGGACTTAAATTATTTTGTCTGAATTATGCACGTGGTATCAAGTTTAAATATTTATAACTTAAAACCAAAATATATTATACTTTTATTGTCTACATCGTCTACAATATTATAACTTATGAGGGTTTTGTTTGCTCAAGTAAAAATACTGTGTTCAATACTACAATATAACAATATACTATATATTTTAATACTACACTTAACATGTCTATATGAGGGTATAACAACATAAACATAAGTAACAAGATACAAAAATATTTAATGTAATCGATCGTTATAGCTTTTTACTTAATAAAGTAGAAAAATGAATATCGTTAAATATTTCATAGGTTTCATTTCTGAAATTAACATTTATTTAAAGTTAAATAAATTGATCAGTTAACTTACAAAACATTAATGAAAAAATATTCTTTACACCAATTCACCAAGGAAACAATAAAAAATATAAATAAAATCCCGTTATGTTTTGGTCTTGAATTTTTGAATGTTAAATTAGCCAAAGAATATTCAAGAACCTGTGACATTCGACGATCAATCGTCACGCCTAGGATGAAAAAATACAAAATAAATACTTCAAATATCTCAGTAATATTAAATCTTTATAACATTAGTTTAAATTATATTTTTGAAATGATTCGTTTTTTAAATATTTGAAAATTAATTGAATTTATAAGCTAACATTAATTTAAAAAAAATCTAAAATAAATGAGCACGGAAGTAATAATGCGATGTATTAAAACAATGTAAATTCTAATTTTAGTATCTAAGTACGCAATACATTTACAAGTATTGAACAATGAATATAAAAATTAAAATTATAGGTAAATATATCATAATATATTAAATAATACGATATAGTGTGATTAATTCATAGCAATATGTATTTCAACATTGGCGTGCATGCATATATATATAACTTTATTAAAAATGTTACTATTTTTGTTGTTTGTTGGATATAATCTAGCACCTCCCCTAAAAATTCAACTAAATTTCCACCCATGACACGGATTATTACAATTTATTGTAAAATATAAAAAAAAAACTTAGTAGATAGATGGGTATCTTAGTAATAATGAAGATTGGATTAAAACATTGATTGAACAATTTAAATAAAAAAGTGTTTAAAAAATATTTTATGTCTTTTTAAACAGGTTTCTACTGATTAATGATTTGTCAATTATATGTATTCTGGACTAAAATTTGTATTGTTATTTGTTAAGTTGAATTAAATTCCTATTTTTATTTCGACATTTAAATATTTTTTAACTGTGTGAAAACATACAATCGACGTATTCTAGGACTTTTTTAATACTTTTAAGTATAAAATCAGAAATTTAGTATTTAAATATATTTCATACACTTATCAAGTATGACAATATAATTTAGGTAATAAACAATAGCGTGTATAGTGTAATATATTATATTATAAATATACAATATGCCATCTCGAAAATGCGGATAAGATGAGTCGTACTAAATTAACCCAAACACGACGCGGTCGAATCGTACAGGTTCCCGGTCACACGCATCAGCTATAATAGCACCTATGTTATTATATTGTATAATGTAATAATATATTCGTACCGCAACGTATATATATAAACAATATATGTATGCGGCAATAGAAATGTGTTATGGCCGGTTTGCGTGCGGTGTCACGCGTATACTCGGAGCACCTACAATGCGGGTCCCCTCCCCCCACGAAAAACCGCAAAACTAACTATATAATATTATCGTTCTATAATAATTGAAGTACAACGGTGAAAATAATTAAATAGGTACAAAGCTGACCATAAAAAAATCGACAGTGCGACGAAATGCTGTAAAAATAAAATATGTAATGCAACTGGTTTTATTCGACAACAAATAGATACCCATAGTTGAATCTAAACTATTTTATGAGTAGACTCATTATTTTTATATTGGTCATACATTTTAGTATTAAAAATATTATGTTTATTATTATTTATTATACAATTAATTGAATACATTTGGTATTTGATACATACCATACTAATATACTCTAAACATATTTAATGAATACATTTAGTTGGCAGTTGTATTGGTCAGAGAAGCATGAAATTCCAAGGGAGTTATTCTCTTTCCCTCCCTCTGGAGTATACCTGTATTCAACACCATCTTAGTTTATAACTTTAAAGTATGCAATATTTAATTTTTTTGTTATAATAATATTATAAAGTATACATGGTCCGGACAAAAAAAAAAGTCGTACAAGAAAAATTAACGAGGGCCATTTCCCTGCCCACCCCTCAAATACCAACCCAAAAAAAAAAACACCATCCACAGCACTACCCACTCGATTCTTTTTTTTTACATAATTATAGTGCAGCAATATTTATATACAATATACTACTGCAGCCTTGCAAGTCTTCTATTCTGCATAATTACGTAGTGGTGTGACACATTGTCATGTATTTCGTTGAACGTTGAGTAATAGAGAGTATCTGACCGCCATTCTCAAAAACTGTGTAATTAATAATTACGAAGACTGAAAACGAAGTATCATAAATAGATCAATCCCCAGAAAACCGACCAACCGTCGGTTATTTAACTGTTTCACATTATTGAACGTTAATCGTTATTGATAAATGTTGGATCACACAGGATCATGTGTTTTCATAACAGGTTGTACGAGGTCGCACTTATTACGGACGATTTATTATTTTCGCAAACAACTGCAGTCGTTACTGCATTATAACCCTATTGCTTGTGTGCAGAGTAGGTATGTCTCGTAATTCGTAAACATACTTGAGTATTTATCATAGGAATACTAATGAACCAATGACGGAATACTACAATTTACCATACATAGTATTAAGTATTACGATTTTCGTAATTAAAGTGAAATCGTATGATTTATAATTACCGTGGTCTGTGATACTCTAATATTAGTACTAACAATAATAATAGCCATTCGAGTAAACAATCATATCACAAAGTTAGATTAATACTGTGATGTCGTTTATTTTGTCTTTCGTCGACCGACGTAAAGAACATTCTCGCGGAACTAATGCCGTAGAGGCGCACTCACTTACCTTTTTGGGCTGCACATTGGGCATGAGCAGCGAGTACTTGTCCACGCGATACGACTCGGCGGACGGCCATATGGTAGCGACGGAGACGACCGCCAGCAAGACCAGAGATGCCGAGTACTCGACCGACGACGGCATGTCGCTGACGCGCAACAGTGGCGTTAACGTACTAACGGGCGTGACCGGAGCGCGAGCACGCCGGGTGCAAAATACGGTCGCGAAGACCGGTTGTCCGCGGACGACTGCGGAGGACGGCGACGCGCGCTATTTCTACGATGTTGTGCACGGATCCGCCGCCGCACGCCTACGAGACGGTGACCGCGCCACTCACGCGCGCATGACAATCACCTGTATACACCACATCACCGGCACCACTACTACCACCACCGTGGTGGACGGCGACGATGCGAACGGCGTGTCACCCGTCCGTCCACACCGGAACCGCAAGACTGGGGCCGATTTATTAATAATATATATATATATATATTATATTTCGAACAGTCTTCGATATTATTTTTTACAAAAATGACTACGGTGACGATTTATCACAGTGACAATGGTGTTAATGAGACGGAGGTCAGGGCGGCAACGCGACAATAACACACGCGCAAACCGTCGTGGTGTAAAACACACTGTTTTTTTTTTTTTCGTTATATTTTGGCGCGCACTTCGGCTGCACTATACTCTCTCGGGGCCAACGCACCTGAACCACGACCGGTGTACGGGCCAACACTATGGAAACCTCTCTCGCGCGCGCCCGTATTTGCCTGTGTGCGCGCGCGCGAGCGCGCGTGTGTGTGTGTAATTATTTTTTCGGAACACCTACCGCGCTCGACAGCGGTCCCCCCCTCACTTGACTCGTTCGCCACCGCCAACGTCGTCTCCGCCGTCGTCGCCGCCGCCGCATCAGCCCGTCCGCATAATTTTAAGAGACGCAACATGCTCCGTCCAGTCCGTCCATCAGTGGCGGCCTCGCTGATTTACCGCCCGCTATCGATTTTCCCGGTTGCGCGAATCCAACAGTTGTGCGTGGGCGCCATCCCACCGACCGACACGCGCCCTTGCTCGAGATCCGAAAGTGAGACAGCGCCGCTGCCGCCACCGCCAACACCCACAACCCACAAACGGGGAGAGACCCGTACCCCTCTAGCCCTTCCTCAATCGTGACGGGGTGTTCGCAGATCAGCCCTCAGCAGCCGACCTACATTCATGTTGCATACTCAACGGGTACTTCTGCGGCGTAGACGTTTATTACGCGTTTTAACTGATTGAAGCCGCCCCGTTCTAGTTGGTTTCCTGCGAACAGTGACACATTTCCATCGACGGACTAAACGGTAAGTCATCGTCTGACAAAAATACGATGTTCTGAGCATATTTTTATTATCTCTGTGTGTATAATATATATATATATATTAATATTATATTTATTACTGCGATTATATGTTAATATATTATGCTGAGCGCAATCCTCCGTTGACGTCTAAACTGTGATGTATATTATGATTATGCCATCATATTGTGCACTTATCATTTACGCATCATTATTCAAATTTTATCGTTAGGTCCAATACATATAATATCATATTATACATTAAACCGTCTATTGTATATTTATGCAACGTTCGAAAAGTTAGCGGATACCGAATATGATGGCTTTAAAATTTCCATTGTATACTCGCCACAAACAGTGGCGCCCAGACAGGTTAGCAAGGGGTGCAACTGCATGTGCTTTCGTGATGGGTAGGTGGGTAGGTGGGTGGATAGGTATAGTCCCTAGTCCCTATGGTTATAGGTACCTAAATAAAGTATAGGAGTAAAGTATAACAATGCTACACGACAACTCATATGATGTTACAAGTTACTTATAGTTACAAGTTACAACATATTAAATGATAAAGTAATAGAAAAATCATCTGAATCAAGAATAATACAATATTCGAATATTAATGTTGTACGCTGTTTAGCTGATACGCTCGTATATTTAATATTATGAATTATTATATTTTTGTATACAAATCAAAATAACAATACGGGTATTGCTACATGGTGATAAGATACCAATAACATCGTATATTAGGTATTTATTTTTAGAAATGTGTTTCCCTGTTCCCTCAATATAACTAGCCAGCAACCACCCTACCCGGCCAATCCATTGGCTACACGATAATTATTTATTATTATGACCGATAATCGGTTAGTAAATTCCAGTATTCGGTATTCCACACTTTCCACTAGATATTTTAGTGAATTTGTGTTGTTCGTCTGTTGACTGTTTGATCTACGAACTTCAAATAATTTTGTATGCGTCTATGGCAATTTTTTATTGGTGAAATTAACTATCACTTATTATTATTCAATTTTCACAGTTATTTATTAAAATATTACATTACGTTCAATAAAATAACATTTTGTTTTTAAATAAAAAAAATGGGTGGGTGGGTGGGTAACTTTGGATAGTTGCATGTGCTCTCAAAATACCTCTGTGCGCCACTGGCCACAAACATCCTGAAATGCGTAGGTATCATTAATTCTGTACGATATTGATCTGAACGTCAAATATCATACATAATATAATATATATAAAACAAAATATTGTTGTAAGTTTTATCGAAAATAAATTCTATATAAAAACCGGAACGGCGCTTTCTATTTGTATATATATATAACCATACATAACAACAGCGAGTTGTACATCGTACCCGTTATAAACCGAAAATCAGACTCAAAATTCCTATATCCCCGCTACTCTCCCTGTCCATTTACTACCGGTATAATCTACTTAGATTCAATATAGTATGCATACGCACGCACAAACACACAAAATGATATACCAAAGTCTAACGTTATAATATGCCTACACTTTACTCTTTGAAAAAGTCACATCACCATTTTCATATCAAAATTGATGAAATCAAAACTAATTTTTTTAAAGTTATTGTCAATAATAATGAATAAAACTGTATTGACGTATTGTATAATAATTGTATCCTACAGCATATTACCTAAATTACATATACATTGTGTGAACTTTGTACATATGTTAGTTTTTGGAGAGTGTCCAATCGATTATTATATTCTGTGGTCCAATGTTCAAACATCTGTTTATCTGAAATACGTGGATAACCTACAAGGCTACAACTCGAATACTAATAGGGAAGGCGGAAATGAACATCGGGGATATTTTCCTTCCCCTTACAAAAATTCATTAAACCAGGATACACAATTATTTCTAAGTAATTGAATTATTTTCTAAACACTTTTTATCTATATATATATAGATACTACATTGTTAAATGGTTATAGTGTTTTTTCGTTTTACTGATTGATAATTTAGATCAACTTACGGTAATATTCAGTAGCGCCGAGTTATATAAATTTAAGTGAAGCAAAATCAAAATATTTACACACCTACCCACTCACCACTGAGGATATTGTCTACCTCTAATAACTAATAACTTGAGTTATTTATTTAATTATTTAGTATAGGTATTATGTAACGTAAAAACAAAAACACCTACAAATAAAACCACCCACCCTCTTTATTACACGAAGCAGTCGCTTCAGTTCATGTATAGGTTCAGCGCCACTTGTAATACTAATGGTAAAACGAAATGCTTAAATAAAAATAGCAAAAAAAACATATCATGAAATGTACTTATGATACAGACTAACAGATTATTTTTGCTTAGAATCGTTTTTTGTGTAAAATGATGTATAATTAAATTCAAATTTAACATATTAATTGAAATGAACCACTCCACGCTTAATGTACTACAACAAAGCGGTAACAACTTTTCCGTATTTTTTATATTTAAATTTGAAATATGCTCACTTAATAATTATTGATATTGTGTTTAGAATTTCAAATTTTAGTAATTAAATATAATATATTTAACTTTTCTATGGTATATTTATTTTTAAATTAAATAATTAGTTCCATCAGAATAGGGTAGTCACGTATTCAATCATTATACAGTGGCTCAGATTGAGATTGTTTAGTTCTTTAAAATGTATCCAGACCAGTCAGGAATAGAAAGAATACACTGTTACCGCTATGCGTACGCTTATAACCCCTATTAGGTTGGATAAGTCAATAACTTATTTTTATTAACTACTGCATATTTAATGGGAGGCAATATAAAATAATATGTATTAAATATTAATATTATATTAAACGAATGTGTCAAATTACTTAACATAAAGTTATAGTAAAAATAAATTCTTTGTTAATATAATACACGAGTATCTGTAATTATTATTAATTTTTACTAAAATAATTATTGTTCTAGAAGAGTTTAGCAAAAACAAAATTCCCTTTAAGGGGAAGCAATAGTGTAAATATTTCCATGAATATGTGTATGAGTATGACGTTCTACGTAGGCAGTTAAAATGTTTCAACTATTTCAAAACTTCATTCACTTAAAATGCTTAGACAAAGGGTTCACAATATACATCATAAATCATAACTATTAAATTATTACTTTTCTAGGTAATATCTGAAAACCGATACATTTTATAAAATGTCAGTAGTTAGCATGGACTATAGTAAGTTCGAGCAATGTCAACACTACCATTCATCATTTACAAAACTAAATGAACTTCTCAAGTAAGATGATGTAGAAATTAAGTAGTTAGAATTGCATAACATGGTAATTTGTTTATTTAGAGAAGAAACATCGTGTGATATTATTTTAAAGACAACAAACGGAAATGAAATACATGCTCACAAATATGTGTTGTCAAGTTGTAGTGAATATTTTGAAAGAATGTTTATTGGGGGATTTGTAGAGAGCACTAAAGATATTATCCACATTAAAGATATCGACTATAAAATCTTGAAATATTTAGTCGATTATATGTATACTGGTAAACTGATAAAAATCACTAAAAACAATGTTGAAGTAATGATTTGTTATTCATCTAAATGCAGATTCGGTCTTAGGCAGCAGCGGGGCCTCTTCTCTAGGCTTCGCGCTTTTGTATAACATTTTGAGCCTTGCTTTAATGAAATTATACATTACTTTATATTATAAAAAAAGATTTTTACTATAGACGCCTCAATCTATAAAAAATTGGCCCAGGCCTCGCTCCAACCTAAGACCGACTCAGTCTGAATGAATATAATTCTAATATTGTAATGCTATACATTTTATTTTTAAAGGCAATATTGAACGGAGCTGATATTTTTCAAATTAAAAAAGTTCAACGTCGATGCGTTAAATTCTTATCGAAGACATTACGTGACGATAATTGTTTGATGATTAAAAATATAGCTGATTTAAGATTGATCACTGATTTGTCTGATTATTGTTTAAAATATACTCTAAAAAATTTTCTGTTAGTTGAAGTATTATGGTTGTGTATTTTATTTAGGGCATGGATTTTAATTCACAAAAAGTATGACAAATTTCTTAAAAAACTATTTAATAAATTAAAACTGCTATAAATACTTTTATATTTAAAATGTATTTATTTAATTAAATAATGTAGTTCTATTTATAGAGATTTTTTATAACAAAATAATTTAACGTGTTGAACTCGTCGATACGAGTGACAATGAGAATATTTTAGTCTATCTTCTCGATTTCTATTTCTGTACAATATAATTGAGATTATTAATTTTTCCTATAAAATTGATATAACAGCACGACAATCGACCATGAGAATACATTTAGAATGTACATGTATAGTTTATAAAATTTATGAAAAATGATTAAAAATTTTTGAAAAAAATCAAATTTATAAAACAAATTTGTTCATGGAAAACAATATTTTACAGCATTTGAACAAAATTATTATTACATATTTTATTTGCGCAACCGTGCCCTAATTATTATATTACATATTTATATTAATGTATACAATTTAAAAATATTAATGTAAATTTATTTGGTAGATTTATATCCGAACATATATCTTTTATGGGTATAGACATAACATATCTGAAACAATTGTTAGAAAGCGATGATTTGAGTGCTAAATATGAAGAAGATGTTAGTATACTATTATTTAAATAAATCAATCTTATATTATATAGGCGGCATTTGTGGTATGGGGTTAGAGCTACCAGCTACCATCATATACAATAATCTGGAGTTACAATTTTATCAATCTGCTACATTTAAATCAAACAAAATAATTAATACCTACCAACTATACTATCTTTGTTCTAAATAGATACTTACATTAATGTTATGAAATAAAAATAAATCATTTTTAATTTTTTAAAATCATAGATTAATTTTTAATATGATAAACATACTTATTTCAGGTTGTTACACGAACTATCACTAAAGTCCCTTAAACATGATTACTGATTAGTCCATTTATTTTTATTGAATTATTGAATTAATCAATTTTTTTGCGACCCAGCATTAATATTTTTTTTTTTTTGAAAAAAACATTAATCTAAAAATAAATTATCTAATATGGTGAAAATGGTTTGAGGGATACATCACACATAAACTACATGTTAAATATACACCAAATGCCGTGTATAACAACATTATTAATACTTATATTTTTATTACAACTATACGTAATTTAATAGTTTAATGGCTTGGAAAAACTTAACTTTTTTAGGTGTATGAAGTTGTCATAAAATGGGTAAAGCATGATGAAAATGACCGAAAACATTCATTACCAGAACTATTGAATCTTGTTAGGCTGGCATTAATTCAAGAACATATTTTGGAACAAGAAATTAAATCAGAACCACTTATTTATTCGAATCCTGAATGTAAGTTCAAGATGATTTAAAACGATTTAAAAAATTATAACATATAATAAATTGTTTATGAAATATAAACGGTTATATTAACTACTTAGGCTTGAAGATTGTCACAAAAGTAATTGATCATTTTAATTTTAAAAATGGAGATTCATTATCAAAGATAATAAAAAATGTGAAACCAAGGATCGACAGCAAGGTAATTTTATTTAAATATTACATGAATTACTCGACTGACTAACTGAGTGAAACGTACAATGTAATGTAATTTTCTAATAATTTAAAGACAAATTAGAAAACTATTTTAACATATGAATCTATTTTGTGTTTTTAAGCTATAGATATACATATTTCTTTCCAACCGTTACAAATTTCCTTTACAACCAATAAGCAATAAGCAATAACAATGTTGAAATTACAATGTTATTATAACGTTAAAATGCTGCATTATAGTACCATATAGATATAGGTTACCCCTAGCCACTAATGAATAATATAATTTCGTTATCATAGCAACCAAAAAAGAACAAACCCGCAAATCTGAATAACATTTTTTTTTTTATATATATGTTACCGGCATTATGGATAATTCAGGTATTTTGCAAAATGACTAGGTATTATGCATATTGCCGACCGGTTTTAGTCAATGTAAATAAAACTTAGGATTTTCAATATTATTTTATATATAACCTAGGTATTTTTTTAAATACCTAGGCATTATGTAAAATGCCAATTTTTTTTTTGGGCAAAGTAAAAAACAAATTATTTAATGTTATTATATTGTGTATATATATTATTATTATAGCTACTTATTACAACATGTTGTTGAAAAATGACATTTTGATGTGTATAAAACGTTATTTTTTAAGACAAATGCACTTTTTATTTTGAAACTTAGTCTTACAAACGCATTTTAAAAATTCTTGGCCAGTTCCTGTCGACTGTTCTTTTGCGACTGTTCGTAACGCCACTTTTGTGTCTGTTGGGACTTCGTCAATTTGTAGTAGCTTTTTTTGACATACTGTAAACTGACTTCTGGTGTACAACTGGCATACGTTTTAAATACGGCTCAAATATTTACATTTTATATGGTCACCTCTTCTTTAGGCAGTTCTCAACAATTATTGGTATATATTCTTTTTGGTGGTGTAGTCATCGAGACCGACCACTTAAATAGTAGAAGCCTCGTGACTAAACAAGGTGGTACCCAATTTTGTTTATTTTTATCATATTTCTTAATTGACGTTTGGCATTATACGTTATGCCTAAGCAAAGCTTGTATTATATATATTGTCGAGTGATTTTTAGCATTTTACATAATGTCTAGGCATTTAAAAAATACCGGATTATCCATATTGCCGGTAACATATATAATATTCGGAAATCTTGTAAGATTGTCCATTACATTAAATTATTAATATAATTGCGTTATCTTAAAAGTCTCGTTGAAACATTCTTTTAATCATTATTTTAAAAACATTTTTATGATTTAATGCTTTTCTATGCAGTGAAATATCGAGTAGCATGCTACGTGTTTTATCTGTATATATACCTCTTAAAGTCTTATATATAATCTTATGTATGTCAAATATTTTTATTAAATATTGGGTAAATTTTTAAAATGTCATCTGTTGAATTTTTTTTTTTAAATTTTGTATGAATTATAAAATATACTACTACCACATCTTGTACATAATAAAATAATAAAATATTTTATCAAGTCCTCCTCCTTCCCATTGAATATTTCTGAGTGTATCTCTGCTCTACTCCTACCATACATCAAAACTACCCCGATTTTTAAAAACCTTTATAAATATAGATTTTATTATTTATTTATTTATCTAATACATTTTTTATTGTTAATTAAATAGAAATTCAGGAACAAATTTAGGAATCGATCAGAGGTTGTGTGTAAGATACCAGATAGTGAACATAGAAGTGCAATAAATCTTCTTGCTTATTTCGATAACCGCGTTAGTAATAATACTGATATCTCAAAAGTTGAATGGGACAAGAAAATGAATGAAATTAATTTTCTTGAAAATTGGAATGAAAAATGGGAAGATTTGTGTAGTACTGATGAAGAAAGTGACGATGACTAATATGAATATTCAATAAATAAACACAAGTATTTTATGTTCAATTTGAAATTTTGATTAATTAATTATTGTTATACAATACATTAATACAATACAGTGGCGTATTGAGGTTTTTGTCATGGGGATATAATTTTATAAGACAATTACCAATTCGAGGGGGGCTACGCCCCACTCACCTCCCTAAATTTCCAGAAATTATAATAGCTTTCTATAATAAATTAATAGCTATTAAATATACATTCTATGTTTAAATATGTTGCCAAAATTATAATATATAACACATTACTTGAGATTAAATGTTTTATTGATACAAAATCGAATGCTTAAATAAATATGAATAATATGATGACTATAATTATTTGTGTGTGTATATACCCTAAGGGGGGTATTTATCCCCTTGATCACCCCATAAATACGCCACTGATATAATGTAATATACGACTACAAAATGTGTGATAAATAGGAAGTTTAATAGACTTTATGCACTTATCGTATCTATATCTAAGTAAATTTTACTATATTTATAATAGCACTAAATGAGACACCGTTGTACCTCTTCTCGCGTAGGTTATAAATTCATTTATATTGACAATTCAAATAATTTAATATACTTATTACTTACAATTACCTACTAAACATAATTGTTTTTATACTTCAGAAATTACATAAATATATGAATCAAAAATGTTAATCACATAGTATACGTACCTATAGTGATGTTCTAAAATTCAAAAATATTACAAAATTATCTACACAAGAAACTTTTTATAATTTTAGTTAATATTAAATTTAAAATTAAATATTAAGAAGCAAATTATTATTATTTGTTCAGTTATTTCTGATAAATTATTTATCCAGCAAAGATTAATAATAAATTAGTATTTTAAGTTTAAAGTACTTTAAACGCATTTAAACTTTAAACTTAGTGTTCACGATTTATATAATATAAATATACATTAACAATTCTATTGTCATAGCAAATGTTTTTATTTTGTTAAGTTTTAAAATCATATTATATATATAATACATTTATGTTACTATTATAATCAAAAATATTTTCTTTTAATATAATTATTAATTATTAATTATTAATTAATATACTTAATCTTCATTACATTAAAACATTAATGTTTTTTAAGATATACGATATACCTACTATGGGAATATCACTTATTAATTATAATTATACATATACAGTGGTCGCCGCTTATTATAATTACGGTTAATGTTATCAATCGTTTATTGTTATCGAAAAATGTAAGTACGGGCCGGATCTATACTTATATGTGTACATTTTGTCGGTTTTTGTAATTAATACGCCGCATAATATTATCAGTTTGAGTTCATAAAATCATAATTTTGTAACATACTATGAAATTTTTCGTCGAATGTCTCATAATAAAGATAAAATTTGTAATAAAGATATAAATGTTAGTGGTGTACATACATATTATACATATTTATTTATTTACATTTAATTTTTTTTTTTAATTTTAAATTTCCAATTTATACCTACATATTATGTACTTTATTTATAAATAAATAATAATAAATAAAAAAATTATATTTTTATTAACTATGTATTTAACGTAGATTTTATTACTTTTTATAACTTTTTTAACTTTCGTTTAATGTTATCAATCGGATTATATTATCAGTTATGTCCCGTACCAAATAAATTACATTAAGCGGCGACCACTGTATATATTTTTTTTTTATCTGCACTATAGTTAATAAGTGAATACAAATTATATCTTAATTACGTTGCATTATTGTGTAAGGTACTTAAGTACCTATTAATTATATGTATGAAAAAAATGTTGCATTTACTATTATTAAATTATAAAAATACGACTACATCACATCTGTTTATGAATTTTATTATTTTTTTGTAGGTATTCTGTATGAGTTTTATTACGATACATCAGAAACTACGTATCTACCTATATTAAACCTAATTCCTAACATACCTATAACCTACTACACCTAATTTATAAGTATTTATGGTTTATACTTTATATTAAACGATTTATTTAAAATCCAATAACATTATTCTGAACGCCAATATTGTTAAGATTTTCTACACTTTTATGCAAGTCATAACATCTTAAAGGTAAGTACTTACTCCAAACAACATCAAAATAATAATAAAAAAAAAACAGGTAATGCTTTTAGTAAACAATATGTTCACTATAAATACATATCCTAACTAGTTATTTTATCCCTAAATGGATTCATCAAAAAAATGTATACAAAATGCATATATACTTAATGTTACATAGTTACACGAACAAAAATAATATATTACTCGCTTGTTACAATAAGTGGACAAGATAAATAAAATGTATTGATCTGTGTGTACTACTTACACTTTTAATATGGCTACTCAAAATAAGTTTTATATGTTATATTAATATGACTATAGATACATAATAAGTATATAGTACCTACATTATAAAAATAAGAATAATAATATTATATTGTATAATAATAAATAAAATATTATAAAAATTAACATTGGTTCATAATTTTTGGTTATTTAATTGGAATTTTGTACCGAATATATTTTAAATTTTATTTACATAAATATGTGAATATTTTTTAAATTTTGTTTGAAAATTTTACAATTTTTTTTTATTATTGTATTATAAAAATACAATCTGTATACTATATATATAATACGAATTTGTAGTAGGACTAGTAGGTATATTTTTTTTTTACAATTTTTAAGCGGAAAATCTATCAGTTTTGGATGTTTTGATAGGTACTTTCACGTTTTTAGATACATTCACATTCTACTCGTCCGTCCATTTGTACTTCGTAATCAGTAGTCACTGTGTAATAACTGATACATAGTTAGGTACCTAGGTGGGCTAGGTGTTAATTTAGTTATTGGTTGTCAAAGAGATAGATATTATTTTTAATATTTGTACTGATTGATGATAAAAAATGAAAAAAAAACTATTATTACTATTATTATTAATCAAAGCTGATTAACTAATTAAAAACTTAACTAATTAGATTTAATGCATATTGACTTTTTAACTTAACTAGTTGAATTTTAAGTGTAAAATAATCTAATCTAACTCATTAAAACCAATAATAGTAACTAGTTATTTTTGAATTTTATTTTCAAGTTATAATTTATTAATAAATATGATTATTATTGAGTATTTTTAATTTTTAATTTTATGACATATTTTTCGTCATTATTTCTTATCAATTATTTTCATTAGTATTTTCTATCTACTTGAAAATCTTATCAATATTAGCTGTTTAATTTAATTTTTAATTTATCTTCAATAGTTCAAATTTGTTACCCATCTTCTTTATAACTAATTTATGAAATACATTAAATATAAAAAAACTGGTTTTAAAAATTTATATTTTAAATAAAAATTAAATTAACTTAAAACTAACTAAATTAAAAATTTTATAAATTTTAGAAACCAACTTCTATTTTAACTTAGTTCTTGTATTAAAATAATTTAACTTTAACTAGTTGAAAAAAATGACTTGACCAGCTTTATTAATAATATTAAAAACTATAAAACCAACAAGTTTTTTAATGTTTGAACGCACTATAATAATATCATAAGTAACTACAGAAACGTTTTCAATAAAAGTTATGTATAAATTAAGATTCTTTAAGATTTGAAAGAGGGTGTTTTAAATTTATTTTTTGAACCTCTATATATTGATACTATTGATAGGTTTGAAATAAAATTTTGCTTGCGAAAATCGAATATTTTTTTGTTTATTTAAATGGTTGCCATTATTAGTTACGTCATGTCATATAACTATTGTACCTCGTAATTCATAGACTTATGCCATATACAAATGTTTATAAATATGTTTCAAAAAATCAAAAAAATCAAATACTTATGAACACAATTATTACAATGATTCTTTTCATGATTTGTAATTTTTAAACTTTGGATATATTTTAAAAAACAATTCAAGACAAATATCAATCTGAAATTTAGAACAATAATGAATTTAAGTCAGATTTTAAACATTTGTTAAATCTGTCTCCAGTTTTTTGTGTTTACATGAAAAATATATTATCCAGAACCAGAGAAGTCTTGGTTTATTAACGATAATTGATCATTTTTAAATACTAAAAGTCCTCAACCCAAAAATATTATATAAATATAGTAATAATAATAAATGTTTTATAATAGATAGTCAAATGTAATATTTTGAATTAAAATATAATATAGTGTACAAATTATTTTCAAATGCGGTATTATTTTAGGGTGGCATTTTTATGATTATGAGTTAGCACTAGACGGCGAAATGACTAGCTCTGGTACAACATATTACATACATTTTTTTTTCAAACTACACGTATGACGCGTGTAGAATGCATAGAAAAAGATGTACACACCGTCTGTGAATGGTGACGTTATGATTTTTGATTTACTTTTCCAGATGATTAATAAATACCAAACAATAAATAAATAAAACAAATAAAACATTTGAAACTATTTCATATTATTTAATATTTTTAGGCATAATATGTAATTTAAAAAATTTAGTAAAAAAGTAATTTTAATATAATGTAAAGGTTAAGTATAAAAAAAAAAGAATATTATTTTATGACAATATTGATCATTGATCAACATAGGCATTCACCTTCCATAACGCCTTCATCAATTAGTATTTAGTACCATTTACATTTCACGTACCCCTTTAATGCCTAATAATTATTGGAAAACATTTACATACACCTGTATTGACGTTTTGACCAAATATATTCGAGTGTTCATCAATTTATTGTAATTATCTTTTTATACGTTACACATTAACAAAACACACACAATTATTGTCCATATACTCTTATAAAATTTAAATTAATAATATTTTAATTGTTACAGATAAATTTATATAAAATAAAATATATTATAAATTTATTTTATTTTATATAAAATTTAATTTTTTAACTTTGATCAAATGTCAAATCTTTTAAGTAATGAAAAAAAAATATTTCTTATTTAAATGTATTAAATACATACAACTTGGTAATAAGTAAAAAAATAAAAGTACTACTAAAAATGGATATTTTATGGTTTACTTAAACATTGTTATTTTACCAAATAAAATTTATGACAGTACGCATTATAAGAAACCAACATTTAACTTAAAAACTGTAAAAATTACTCTTAAAAATAATCCAGAAAGATGAATAATAATAATCTTGTGGAAGAAAATAATATCCGTATAAACAATTTTTGTTTTACACATAGCCTTAAAGTTTATTTTAGAGCAGAATATAGTAATATCATTACTATTATATTGAAGGAAATTTTCGTTTCTATTAGTAAAACATTGGGTTTCATTTAAAAAATTATGAACGCCTAAAAAACTTTTAGGTATTTTTGGTATTGTTTTTCTCCTAGCATTATATACATTTTTTTGGCATAATTTACATCTCTAAACTGTATTTGGCTATTACATCCATCCAATAAATTTTCTTCCAACGCGAGTTTAATTATTTTTCTCAGTGTTTTACAAGTATCCCCTGTCGTCTTTCGTTTAGCACCAGTACTTAATACTTGCCGTTGAATTATATTTTTGGTTAATGCTTCGTGATTATGTAGTGTTCGTTGGAACGTTATTGTTCTATAAATTAATCATTTTTAAAACGGCAGAGCACTTTTTCTTTTCACACCGCCATTTTTCTTCACCAGGCTTTAAAATTATTTGTTTATTAAATTTGAAATTATTTAAATAAGTCATGAGTGTGCCGCGTTCACTAATTATTTCGGTTAATATGTTTATCTTGAAATCAACAGACGAACTATAATGTGTCTTTGAAAATACTTTATCAAACGCGTTTCTTGCACGATATGACTATACCTATTACATGATATTTATCTTCAGTCACGCCTTGATATGTCGTTTAGATAAAACAATCGACAGTTAATGTGTAGCTATACTAAAAAATAGTTTTAATGTGCGGGTTTTACCATCGGTGGAATTTACATGTTTTAAATTTAACCCAAAAATCGACTACCTATAAATCGATGGAATTACAATCACCAAATCAAACATGACTATACTTTAATCCGTTAAAAATAGTTTACCACAATTCAATTTCTTTTCCCCGATTCATCAAGTCACCAAATCGAAACTTAGCAATTCGTCGAATAACTTGCAAATTCACAATGGTAAAATAATATAAACTAAAATCATTCTGCTCGCCTATAATTTTTTTGCTGAGGAGAACAGTGCAGAATTTTACAACACTTCATTTTAATTATTCGTAGTTCGTGGACTGTGGATAAAAAACAACCCGCTTCCCTAAGGAAATGGTTAACTTCCGTACTCCGTCAATCTATATTAAAAATAGGTAACTAATTAATAATTTTCTAAAAACACGCGCGATTACTACTCAAATGTAGGTATTTTAAACTTTTACAATTCCATGTGCAAGTTGACACTTTCATTTTCATTTTTATTTTCTTTCCTCGCAAATTTTTATAAGCTAATATTATGTTATTATAAATCACGTATTGTCAATAAAAAAAGTTAGGACACATTTTTTTCATAGACATTAGGATCCTAGAGTTTTATCGCGATACTTTCATAATCTCATTAACGATATAATGATATTACAGAGGCTCTATAGCAGGAGTGGCCTACATGAATAGGTTCACAGGCCACATAGATAAATACAATGATACCAAAAGCTAAAATATTTATACATAAATACCATATGATTTAATAATTTTTTATAAGTTAATCCCTAAAAAATTAAAATTCATAATAATATTAAGTTTATTTTGATTTTGTAAATATGACACGAACTTCGTCTGACAATGATGAGAGCCACATATGTCATATGTGGCTCGTGAGCTGCAAGTGGCCACCTATGCTCTATAGTGGCCTAGTGTAATAATTGATCCATTCTATTCAACGTGTACGCAGTATGACTCGTGAACTTAAAAACGGTCGTCCGCGTAACTTCTTTTTTTCCATTGTCTTAATATAAATATAATATAAGTACTAATTAGTATCTAGTAAATTTTCAATATATACTTCTATACTATACACAACAAAATATAAACACACCTATAATTAATTGTTTTGATCTTTACCCGCAGTTCGCTATTCAGCGTTTAAGTTGTTATTTGTAATTTCGTATTATTATTTTTTAATGGTATAGGTATAAAAATAAATTGCTTCATCATAAATATATATTTCTATAAAACTCAGATATTTCTAAAGGTACTTTATTTAAAGCCTTAAAGTAGGGGTGTTTACTTTGAAATTTATAATTTTTGTATCATATTATATAAGCATATATATATATATATCAATTTTTTAACATATTGACACAGTTTATGTTAATGTTAAAAACATATAGTCCAGTTTTAAATCATTTAATAATGTTATTGTAAAAAATGTATACATTTTACTTTATAGAAATAATAACAAATAAATAGATTAGATATAAATAAATTATATGAATTTTTTGATTGTTTCGTTTCAAAAAAATAAAATCTAGTTACTCTAACGATCCACCTTAGTATTACAATTAGTATATACCTACTTATCAGTTTTACTTTAAAATCACGTGTTGTGCAATTAAAAAATGTTTCATTTTATTATAGGTGATGACTACTGACTGCCCGATTGGTATAATAATAGGTAGGTTAATCATTTGCAAACATATACAAATTTAATTCATAAATTAAATCAGTCGCTAACATTTACCTCACTGATTTTTTTTTCAAATTATTCGTGTTGATTTTTTTTGCTATTAGACTGCCTACCTATCTATACTATCAAGATATTTTGTATACACCTATTTATACAGCTATGAAATAAAATAAAACTATTACAAAAGCTATATTTTTATTAAATATTATAGATTAAAATGTATGATTGTATTTTAATTCAATAAATTATATTGAAAGGATGTAAAACTTGCATGTCGATAATTTTCTTTTGGAATTTAACAGCTGTTGTTTATTTTTTATTAATTTATTATTTTAATAATATGTATTCTATTTGGTTAGTATGTAATATTGTAACACAAACTAGTAACGATACAAAAATTAACATAAACTAATAAAATATATTTATTTTAATTAATACTAAATTATGTTTCTCGACAAAACCGAGTTTACTTGCGCTTTATTTTTAATAGCTGGTGCTGTAGCTGGATGGTACATGACGGAAAGTCGCCAAAATGATGTGAGTGATTGCTGGATTGGATATAATATTTAACATAATAATCGTCTGAAAATAATTATGATAATAATAATAATTATTATAATTGTTACGGTATATATAAAATAAGTGAATGATTTAATACACAGAAAATGAGATGTGATGAAGACGTGATCCTTATTATAGAAGACTATGAAGTTGCCATAATTACATCATGTGTTTTAATTCCTATTTTCTTCATAATCGAATAGTCCCAACTGGTTATTTTCGGATTAATTCAGACAGCTATATTATATTCTATTTTATAAACCCAGAAAAAGAAAAATTGTAAAATTTCTAATGATTTTAACGTTCAAATGGTATACGATTAAGGTCAATTATATAAATTAAGGTTGTAAATTTCGATTTGGTAGAACTTTTTACTCATGAAAAATAACTACAAAATTATGATAAAATATTTTTAATGGTTAACCACACTCTAAATCAATCTAAAATTAATTATATTTCTTTAATTTTAAAAGTGTAAAGAAGGGGATTCTGATGACCTACCCACAACCCCCAGCTACAGTTGTGTAAAATTTTATCTAGATAATTATATGAATAAATATATATCTGAATAAAAAATTATTCGACCAAATTTCAAAGATAGTTATTCGAAAAATAAATATATCTAACCTTTCTTTTATTGATATATATTTGTTTTATTTATAATATCTGAATTTATTCTGCAAAAAATACCATTTACAACTGTGTAACTTAAAATAAAATGTCAGTTATTGTTTTTAATATGTTTTTTTTTTAAATTATCAACCATGTTTATTCAAATAATTTTTATTCGAATAATTTATTGTAAACAAAATCATTCGAATAAAATGTTATCTAAATAATCATCTACATAAAATTTTATTCGAACAACGCCATTCTCTACCCCCAACCGATAGTATACTCGCTCAGCCCTCAGTCTGCCGCAGCCGCTACCACCACCACCACCATTACCACCAAAACCACTACTACCCTCCTCCAAATACCATCACCGCCGCCGCAACCATCACCACTACCAATTATTACTTGTTGGTGAAACTATTGAAGTACTGTTGCATGTTGGTCACACCGTAACACTGCCCGCGTTTTCAACACCAACTATAAAATATTGATTAAGCCGTGTTCACACTATACCGTGTCGTGTTGTGTCGTGAAATAATACCATTCTCTTATTGGTCCAACCATGCGGTATAATATAGTTAATACTACTATTTTTACGGTTTCAACTACGGTTACCACGAGATAACCTCATATACCGTGAAGTTGAATTTATCCAACTTTTCAACGTGTGGTTACTGTTTTTAATAGTGATAATAAATTATCACATATAATTATATTCAAAAAAAGATTAATTGGGAATTTGGGAATTACGATATAAGTAAAATATTTAATAATACATCAGTATTCAGTACATCCTAATCATTATTCATTAATCAAATGTTCATATGTACTAAACTACCAAGTTAATACTGAAGTACTGAACACTAAGTAGATACTTTTCACGATATTACCATTTTTTATAAATTTATTTTAAATAGTTAGTACTAATTAATTAGTTTTATAATAATTATAATATTATACTAATTATTATTATTTTATGAATAAATATTTTAGAATATAAATAGTGCAATAACATATTTATTATTCATAATCATTATTTACTGAAAAGGCCTAATTACTCTATTTAACTATGTCATTTGTAACAGTAAGTGCCTAATTTTTTATAGTACCTAGCTATTACTATAGCATTGATCTTTTCACAACTTTTACTTATTACCAAAAAATTTACTAACACTGAACATCGTCTATTTTCTTTATATTATTATATTATATTAATTATAAATTATTTAATTTCATTGTATTAAAAGGGACGATTGTGCAATCAATGTAAAAAGTTTGTAATGAATGATGGCAAAGAACACATTTGCTTAGAAGGTATAATAAGTATATCTAAATATTCCTTAATTTACTAATTTATAAATTTTTACCACAGGCAAATATTATATTTACGGAGATACCAAAAAGAATTGTTTCTAAGAAAAGTTTATTTGATGATCTTTTAAATGAAGATTCTATAGTAAAAACGTCTATTAAATCTGGTTAGGTTAATCAATTAATTGATTATTATAGTTAAAATTGAATTTATTAGTGGTTTATTCTTTGTAATTACCTATTTATTATTATTAGTATAATTTATTAATATAGATAAACTTAATACTTCAAGTAGTACAAACGCCACTAAAAATTATGGAGTTGGTAAAGAAGATATTTCAAAATTAATTGCTATGATAGAAACTAGTAGACCACTTTGGGATCATAGATTATCACTCGGTGAAAGATCAGATAATATAAAAAATAATATGTGGAATGAAGTTTTTAGCCAATTTAATAGTAAAATAGTTGAATAAAATAAATTACAACACTACTTTCCCTACTTTTATTAATATAATGTATTTAATAATTATTAAATATTCTCTTTAAATATAATATTATATTTATAGGTAAATATGCTTTAAAAAATTTAAAAAGTACCTGAAAATACATTAAAGAAAGGTATACAAGGGAAAAAAATCAAGTGCAGGTGGTAACAAAAAACTTTGGGAACATTTTAAAAGCTTACAATTTTTAGATGATGTATTATTGGTTCAAAAACGGTATGTATTTTATGTTTTATTAAAATAATAATCTGCTCATATCAACATTTTAAATATTATATTTTTCATAGCACTACAGATAACATTAGTCCAGCATCAACTAGTTCAATAAATGAATCAATTCCTCCACTAAAACAGTCTAAAAGTAATTTGTTTTTATCAAAAAAATATTCTTGGTAATAATTTGTAAAATTGTAACTTTAACAGAAATTACAATTGAAAATTACATGGGATCTCTGCTTGATGAATTGAAACATAATAGACCCATTATTCCAACTGAATCAAAGAATTTGGCCCGTGAACTCGAAACTACTGATGATCATAAATTTAGTTCATATTTAGCAAGTATCATGTCAGAAATACCAAGACCACAAAAAATAAAATTACATGGAAATATTATAGCCATGGTCATTGAAGAACTAAATAAAATTAATTAAATATACTTATTATTATATATTTATAAATCTACATCCAAAGAAAGAAACTTATGAACTGATTAGACTAAGTACCTGTACATATGTTAAAAATAAATGAAATATTTATTTTAACTGTTATTAAAAGTTGTTTTAATTTTATCTACAGTAACTATAAGCTTTTAGTTGTATATTAAAAAATATGTTATTACATTCTAAACTATTAAACTTAAATGTTCAAGTATTGAAATGCCACAGAACCTTCCGTTGAAAAATAATCAGTTAACTGTGACCGTATCTCTCTGGCATCTCTATCGTAGAAGTTAGATCCCATTTGTCCAACAGGAACTAAACATAATTTAGAACTATTAACCCTTTGGTGTTGGTTTTCATCTGGATGTACATAATATGAATGTATACCTGCAATATATGTATATTTATTATTTAATGTAAAGTTAAAATATTTTAAATATAGGACATAGATACAACATATATACATAAATATATAATATAGGTAATAAAAATCCTATAATAGAGGTGTAGTGCTTGCAACACCTTTAATTAGAGGTGGGTGAGTTGAGTTGTCTATGTAATTTTTTGTACACAAATAATATAGAATTATACTTTGGAATGTTTTAATTGTATAGGTAATAGTAATTCTTATTTTTTAACATGTTGAATAAAGTATTTAATAGATAGAATGTTATATAGATGAATATTATTGAAGGTAGGTTCTTATGTTTTACTACAGCTAACTGATTAAATTGTAATATTTGAAAATAAATAAATAAAATTAATACATAAAAAAGATTAAAAAAATATATGCATATAATTTTCATTATATATTTACACTATCAAAAAAATACAATTTACAAATTAAATCGTATCTAGTTATATTATTAGGTACCTACAACATATTTTACTACCTGTCTGTAATATGTTTTTTTTTTTTAATAATTTGATTTATTATTTATTATTTATTAATCATTATATATTTAACCTGAATCAGTTTCTCTATTTTTGACAAAATTATGCAACACCACAGTAGCTTTAATTATACTATCTATAGTATTTTCACTAGCAATTATAACTCTTTTATATATTCTCCACCTAGAGACTAGAATACCAAATGTATTTTCAATGCAATGACGTGCTCTACTCAATCTGAAATAAAATATTTTTTTGCATTTAATAGAATTTACATAATATATTTCATACTTTATTTAATATTATATATTTAAATGAAATTATTATATAATATATATTATACATAAAATACCTGTAGTTAAAAATTGCTTCTTTCATAGGAAGTTTTGATTTTCCACGTCTTGGATAAGTATGAAGTGGAAATGCTTCATCTGCCACAATATAATAGGGTATACTGGTATAATTCACACTAATAGCAGATAATTTAGGAAAATTCAATGTGTTGTTCAAAATTTTCTTGCCCATTTCACTAGCTTTAAACACTTCACCATCACTACATCTACCTGGCATTCCAATATTGACACAGGTAAAATTACAATTAGCATCACATAGTGCCATAAGAATAGTACTATGGCTCCCCTTATGATTAAAATTAACAGAACCACTTTTTGAAAATGCCTAAAATACATGTCATATTATAGTTAAAACAGATAATATAAACTTTCAAATTATTACATACTTAATGTATTACATGCTTCCCATCTAAAGTTCCAACACAATGAGGCATTTGCCATTTAGATTCAAATTCTTTGGAAATTTTTAACCAGCCATCTACATTTGGTTTAAATAATACCTAAAATGAAAATTCAATAAACCTCATTATAATACAAAACATAATTATTTATAATATAAAAATGTATTTGTTATGCTACCTCATCTTTTAATTTATCCCAAATAGCAGTACAACAATCAAATACTAATTTAGAAATTGTTGATTTTTCAATCCGAAAGTTGAACATAATATCAACCATACTTTCACCAGTGGCTAAATATCTGTAATTAAACAAAAATATATAATATTGTAAAACTTTTATACATAAAAAACTACTTATTAAAATTCTATAAGCATTATAACAATCAACCTTAATGTGGGACCAACAATTTTTCCAACAGATAAAATATCGGCCTTGAAGGTGAACGTTGAAGACTAGAACCCACTATTATTAAAAGATCTTCAAAAGTTGAGGATGACATTCTCGTAAAATAAAAAAATAAAAAAGAATTTGAAAGCTGATGTTCTTTTAACATTGTGTTAAAATGGCCAAGATTTGAACGTTCACATAGCATTGGCCGTACATACCATCTTTAATAAATACAAATGTGTTAATTAACCAATATTATACATCATATAATTATCAACTTACTTTTTCTCAGATTTTAAACTATTTTCCAAAAGATATATAAAACTGGAAATAATACAAATTCGCCTCTTATGTACTCAATGACGTCATCTAAATACGACGTCTTTTAAGTATCTGGTTCATTTTTAGTTAAAACTTAAAACTTAAAAACAAAGAGAATTTGTACATTTTATTAAATTTAAATTTAATATTAATTTCATATCTGATAAAAAAAAACCGCGAAGATTATACCTAGTTTTGATAACAATTGAAGACAGAATTTATTCGTGGTATATAATGGTAGTCCATGATACAACACGACACTGTGCGGTAAAATATGGGTAAAATACACGACACGGTATAGTGTGAACCTAGTTATTGTATGGTTATAGTGATCCGATCAACTGCAACCATGGTTATTATGGAAAAGATCTGAATAATTTATCTTGTGATAACCGATAGGACTTACTCAACACGCTGATCTTCAACAACTTTACTTTTCAGTTTACATTGACCACGTGATTGACTCTCATAACTTGATAACGTAAGAACTAAAAAGTAAAGTGTGAACAATAAGCAAAACAAGTTAGGATAATACTTTTTGTACCTTTATAATATCGAAGCTTGAAAATAAATCTTCAAAATGCTTTTGAGATATTATCGCAGTGAAGAAGGTACTCGGGTTTACACTTTAAAGGTAGCGTATATGTTTCTATTTTGATAATGAATTAGATTTAATTATACTTAATAGTCGGTGGATAGGCTGGTCGTAATTGTGGAAATATTTATTTTTTCAAACCTTATGGTTATGAATTATTTGAATAATACAGCATAAATAATTTACCTAGTCTTACGACTTGATTTACGTAAAACATGGCATACTATTTTTTTATAACCCTTTTACAATTAATACGTTTTCATTTAATTCTAGAAAGTGGATCCTGCTGGCAACCAAACTTTAAGCGCTCATCCAGGTAAATCTTTTATCATTATTATTTTTATTAAAAATTATGTTTAATAAAAATCCTTTAAATTGTATTAGCCCGATTTACACCAACTGATCAACATTCTAAAGAACGGATTCGAATTAAGGAAAGATTTGGACTTCTGCCTACACAAAAACCAGCACCAGTATACTAAGATCATACATCAACACCAAAGAAAATAGTAAAAAAAAAAAATAAAAATGAATTGAATACCCAATTTGTCAACTTTTATTTAATAAAATAAATAATTTTTTATCATATAACATTATCACAGTTTGTTTACAATTAAACCTATAACACACAAGAAATGTAAACATAAATATAACAAATGCTTTAAAGTTTTAAATTAACAATAACCAAAGTTTAAGATAACAATAAGTATACTTAAACTATTAAAAGTTATAAATTTCAGAAAACTTTTGAATTGATTTGGCATTAAGTTTATGAGTAACATCTAAAATGAGGCTGAAAGCTTTTAAATACCTTAATCTATTAAAGATAGGTGTTAATGTGATATTTTTATTTTTTTCTCTGTATACAAGACCTCTGCGGTACGATTGAAGTGATTTTGAAATGTTTGCGTCACAGTCAAGTTTAATATCTCGAAGACAGTAATGCAGTTGTTTATTGTAATCCTAAAAAAACATAAATAATATAATACCTACTTCATATATTTAAATTAATTCAATACTACTTCAGATGAATTCCATACTGAACATAAACCAACCATAGCTTGTAACCGAGTTTCTAGTAATAGATTAGATAGAATAAACTGAGACAAGTTATTTGATGTCAATTCAGTATTATATGGAAATACATAACTTTCAGCTTTCCTAAATAAACCAAAAAATAAAATGTATTAAAAGTTTTTTCTAATGAAAATAAGATGACTAATAATACTTTTTAGCAGGAAAAATTATAATTGAAGGATATGTTTGTACAGTCAAATGCCAACTTAAATCATTATCGCTAGCATTGAAACGAAAAAATTTGAGATCTTTGACATTTCGCATTAAACGAGCAACACTTAGTAACACATGTGCAACAACTTGACAATACGCACAAAATGGAGTGTAAAAGTACACTACAACATTCTATAAAAGAAAAAAAAATATAACAATTTATTTGAATATAAATATTATAAATAATTAGTAAATATTACGTCAGTGTTGTTAAAAACAGCATCATTAAATGTTTCAGAATTTAATGTTTTAATGTATATTGTTTCTTTGTCTTCCCCTTTTCCTTGATACAAATGAAAATTAATATCAAGGTCAGCGGATGATCGTAAATGTCGTTTAGCCCGGTTTTCAAGAAAATCTATTAATAATTTAGCCATTGTATCTTTTGTAACATGACTAGATTTTGGTAATGTATGAACCATTTCTGACTAGAAAAACAAACATTAAAAAAAATTTAAGTCACTTAGTTATTAAAAATTAAGGCATATTATTATTATTATTATTTTAAATCTATAGAAAAAATGCAAAATAAGCTATAATATATACTAAGAATAAGTAAGACATTGAAGGGACTTTTAAGAAATTGCTTATAAGTAACGCTCAATGAAACACTTATTTAAAAATAACGTATTAGATAAGTGACAAAATAAGATACAAAATATATTACACATTACGAACATAATTAATTTTTAAAATCAAATAAAATGATTTACTAATAGTAAATATTGAATATAATATAACTATAAGATTGAAGTTTCTGTATAAAAATATTATTTGAATTGTTTCATAGTTTTTTGATTAATACTGATTGAGTAGTTATAAGTATATAAAGATTTCTTGCAATTACAATATCTATTCTATTCTTAAAAATATAACTCAGATAAAAATCAGTTTTACGTAGTCCCTCTCTAACAAGTAACAACATAAAATATTGAGATAGGAATAAAGAAAATTTTTTTTTATTAAAAATCTATCCACGGAATCTAAAATCATTAGAGATTTTTAAATCATTGTTAAACACACCATACTTCCATTTAGAAATGTAAATAATTTTCTTGTTATATATGATAAAGAAAAAACTAACATTCTAATAAATATGGAGAAAACGTCCAAATCAATAGTACATGGTCATAAACAATGAATAATCCTATTCAATAGAAAACTTAATAAACCAACCTTTTCCAATGTTTTGCTCAGCTAATCATACAACTTCTGAAATAATATTTATAAGTAAATAATTACTTTACAAAAAAGTACTTGGACATAACTTGTCTTAAAAAACCTACTAAAAAAGACATATTTATAAAGTTATTCCAAGACTCATTGTATTTGATCTTAATTAGAAAAAAACCTAATATACTTCCGATTTTAAGACCAAATTTCTTACTTTCTATAAACTATATTATCTCATAAACCTCACACTATTCAAAAAATAGGGAAAAATCATTCTTAAAAAGAATCTACCTTATTCTAATACAAAATCATCTTATTAATCACTGAGTTAGTTTTAAAATAAATAAATTAAAATCATCCCACACAAAGAAAATAAAAGGGTTTTAGTTTTTTTTTTACTAGTTCAAAAAAAAACCTTAATTATAGTTTTATTTCTATCATTTTTAATGTTTATTTGAAGCTTAAATCAGTTCTTGTGTACTAATTATATGAATAAACATACTAGTAGTAATTTTGTTTTTTAATTTTTACAAAAAATTGAAATTAAATATAAATAAAACATGGGTTTGTAGTACTTATTATTAAAGCTCATTGGTCATTCATATTACAGCAATATAAACATTATTAATAATAATTAATAAACATATCTTAAAAACTGATTTTACTGTTAATAAACTAATTTAAGGGTAATAATTTTTTTTTTTTTTTTTAATACTTTAGTTTTATTTTCTTATTTAAGATTAAAAAAACCATATTTAATTAGTTATATAGTTAGTTATACATAACTACATTTTAATATGGATGTTTAGAAAATATTATATTTACTAACAGACAGACATATTATGTGAAAGTTATTAATCTCTTTTATTTTCAATATTGATATAAATAAATGTTATTATTAATTTAATTATTTATTAATATCTCAATAAAAGAACTAAATATATTTAAACATATTGTAGTGGTATAAGAAGTTATAATAAAAGTGGAACTTACTATTATATTAAAAACTGTTTTCATCACTTTATTAATCATATTCAGACATGTTGGGTATGTAGTGATATAAAATTTGTAAGAAATTCTAAGTACAAAGCCTAGTTTTTACAATACTAAAACTAATTTTGAAGTGATTGACAATTTTTAGTTATTTTTCCTTAGTTTTAAAGAAATTATAACAACTCTTTTCAATTTATAAAGTTGTAATGAATTCCTACCAAAAATAATACCATCAATAAACCAATACATTTCTCTTTTTAGTTTTAAATTTTATTTTTGTATCTACACTAAAACCTATTATAACAAATATCATCCTATAGCAGATAGTTTTCACAAATTTTGAATGAGAAAATGCACAAATAGTGGAACATATATATAGTAATAAAAAAACGATAACTATAATTAAATCAATAAAATTATGAAATAACAATTATTTCACATGAGAAAAAAATTAATTAATCTCAACTTAAATACATTCTAAGTAACTCTCACATTTACTTGAACTGGAAATCAGAAACTATCAATACAAAATTAGAGATCATATGTTCTAGAGAAAATTCATGTTGGGACATATTTTAAGCACAAACAATTTGTTGTATATTTAATTTTTCAATATAATATATCAAAAAATACCTTCATATCATAAATCACAACTGCAGTTTTTTCACGATAATGGTTTAAGTTTATGCCAAAAACTTTTGCAGTATGATAATGATGATTTGAATCCAAAGCTAGAAATGTCATACTTTTGTTTACTAAGCACGCTGATCTTAATGCATCAGTAGTGTTATATATAAAAGCTTCATCAGGTCTGGAAAATCTATAGATGAATACATACATTAAAATTAAAACATAATTATATTTTTATAATTTAAAATTATAAATAAGTTTGCATATAAAATATATATTATCATTGATACTTGCCTAAAATATTTGTTAGCAAGTAAATTTCTGTAACATTTGGTTTCTTTTAATTGTTCAACAAAGTTCTCTGTACTCATGTGATTTGATAAGTTAATTTTAGCTCTAATCAAAAACAAAAATTAAAGGTGATTGTCTATATTTAAAAAAATAGAACATCTTACATTTTCTTACTAGACTTATCCAAATCATTTGAACAATAACTTATTTTATGATCAAAAAATATACTTTTAGACATTTTACATAGAGCTTTATTAAAATAATTAACTTCTGTGCTTGTATCAAAGTTAAAATTATCTTGATTTTCTACTTTAATTGTAGCGTTATGTTTTTTAAGAATACTGGCCATCTTATCAGGATACTTATTCATTATTATCTCTTGACATTGTTTCACATATGCTGGTCGCTTATTATAAAATGCTAAAAAATATAATCTTTAGTTTAATAATTAAATTACATCAAAACCTAAGATATCTATTTTAAGTAATAGAATTATTTACGAACATTTTATTTCTTTTATTAAATATTTTGTGATATAGCTTGCTGGTATAGAAACTTTCTGACAGTTGAAGTATTCAATACTCAGTAATTGAAGCTAAAACATAAAATTTGCTTTACTATTAATCTCCATACAACCAAAACAATATTGATTACCATTGAATAAATTGGGTTAAAATCCAAATAAGGGTTATGGGGTGTAAACAATAACATGGTTGGACCACTTTTAAAACTATTATCTAGTATAAGAGATCTACTGCGTGCAATAGAAGGTACCCATTGTGTTGTTAATCTGGTCTCTTGTATTACCCATTTTCCAAGTGTTTCATGATTGACAAATGATTCATTAAAAGCCTTAACAAATTTAAAAACAATTTATATTTTATTTAAAACATCTGTCCTATTTTAAAATGTTATTTAGTATATTTACCAACGTATAGTTCCATAGAAGTAACTTAATCAATGGTTCTTTACTACTTAATGGCCAAGTAGCAACACACCATTTAACATACATTTGCAATGGATCTGTTTTTAAGTGGTTAATTGCTGCATCCAAAACAATTTTGTACAAATCCCATCCTTGAGTAATTTTAAAATCTACAGACGCCACTAAAACACTCTGTTAAACAAACATCACAATATATTAAGTAAAACTTAAATATTTTGATTAAATATACATTTAATAAATACTTACATGATATTGTTGATGGACTTTTAACAAATCTAATTTGTTATTCAATAATTTTACAGGGCGTTTCATATTATCTATAAAACGTGTTATATATGCTGCATCATTTGGAGGTCCTGTATAATAAATTCCTACTTTGGTGTAATCGTAAGCAACTATCATAGGATATACTTTATTGCCTTTAAGTACTTTACTGCAAACACTTTCTGGTTGCCAACAATTAATAGCAGCAAAATATACCTAAAATTAATAAATTTGATAATACACATTACACATTCAATTCATTGTTATATTAATTTATCTAAATTACTTCTTCTTTGTTGTTTTCACATGCCTCAATGAACGCTTCTTGGGAATCAATAGAATCAGCATCCCATGGTGCATAGAACATTACAACTGCTATATCGGACACAGTAGCTTTTTCTAATACAGCTTTTAAATTACCTGTGTAAAAATCTTTTACACACGAATTAGCAGGGAAAAATGGTTTTGGTTTTGGGTATTTGATACCGTAATCATTTTGTCTACATTAATGAAAATAAAAAAAAAGGATTTTATAATAAATATAAATGAATTTAAAGACTCTATAATTATCAAGCTTACATATTTATTATTGTTGCATATGTAGTGCACGTAACAAACAGTGCAAACAGCAACTCTTTCCCCAGCCCTTTGATAAACATTTTTAATTGTTTGTACCAATTCAACGGTTGTCGCCTAGCCTCACCCGGCTGTTCCTTGATGGCTTCTTCTTCCACTACAGTTTTCATTATTTAACCTCATTGGATCCGGTGGATTTCAAGACTGTCACTTAACACACCGAGCCGTCAATGCTAGTCGACACTAGGTCTCTTGATTCGATTACAACAATAACTACGAATACTTAGATGGATTTCAGCCGTAGGTGTAGTTGGTGAACAACATTAGGTCAAATGATATTTATGATAAATTACGGAACTAAATACTAATTCAAAATTTAAATCATTGAATACAGTATCGTATAATATGTAAATATGTAATACGTGTATCTTAATTCGTAACGTAACTGGAGCGGCAGAGCTAAACACTGAACAACCGATAGCACAACTATAGCAATGATAATTTTGTCGTACGTTAGCTAACTGTGATAATACTGTATGGTATAATGATAAATATTAACGGTTAACTGATAAGCAATGGTCGTTGACCGCCACGATTAAAGACAATATTATGATATTTTATTGTACTTTAGAGTTTCGTCTACTATAATGTACACATCTAATGTGAAATGTTTATAGTCTACAATAAACATTTATACCTTATAAAAATATGAAACGTTTAACATACTTAGAAGTTAGAACTAAACGGACGTATAAATTGTGCGCAAATATTTAATTTGAGTCTCAAGAATAGCTTAATTATAACTTATGGTATATATTTTTGTATCAAAAGACAGATATTTCACGAATATATTGCGTTCAATAAACATTAATATTACTATTGCCTACACATTTTTTGATTTATTGATCCTAAATTAGGGTGACCATATTAAGAAAATAAAAAAACGGGACATCTGAAACGTCTAATGTAGATTGTAGGTAGTTACAAATATTTGCCAATGAATATTTTTGGTACAAAACCATTATTCCAATAATTATGATTATTTAAAACAGCAATGTAAATAAAAGTGACGAAGAATGTCTTATTGTTCTTTCAAAACTTGTTATTTCACAAACATCAACATAAAACCTTCCAAGTGTTATTGGCTTACAACATTGTAATGTGATGATGATTATAAATGTATAATACGATGAACGAATCGGTTTGTTACAATATTTACGCCTTACGGACTTACGGTACTAAGCTAAGCTCGTTAACAGTACCTTAATAAACTCGCTAAGACTAACTGATACTTTATTATATAAGTATCTAAACCTGTGGTTACTGGTTATACACCTTTTATATCATTTTTTAGGTTTATATTAAATTTAAATGACAACTGGCGGCAGTATCAGAGTGTCTATCAGCTTGAGTCATTCCCACTTTTGCCTATATTCACAATTCACATTCCACGCTTATCATCACATTAATAGTAAATTACTACCTGCAAGGCTGCAAATCGTACTATACAGACAAACATTATAAATTTAGTTATAAAATATTTTGGGTATTTATTACATTAACTTGACTACCAGGTCAAAAATCCAAACAAGGAAAGCGGCCCACTAGGTGGAACTAGGTAGGGAAGTTCAGTGGTCTTAAATTGAAACTTGAAAGATTTAATGTTATATGGTCATATTTATAGTTAACTTAATTTCAATAGACCAATAATTGATTGGAAATAATAAAATAAGTTAATTAAAGAAACTTTATAAACTATATAGGTAATTATTTTCAGCAGGATAAAAAAAATAAAAAAATACGTACTTACACAAGCACAATACCTACATAAATACGTTTAAAATTCATAATTCACGAGTACCTGTTTATAATATTATAAATTAATAAATTAGAATATTATACAATATATTACAAAATGGCTAAAAAAAAATCAATGATGTATTATCTAATGTATTATAGTAAATTAGTAGGTATAATAGTATCTCACCTCCTGTCACGGATTCAGAGGAGTGAATTGATAGGGGTGCCTCTCATTGACGTATCAAAACGTGTTATTTAATATTTAATGTCGTTAATAATATCACATTACAATAGTTTGTATTACCCTAAGACCTAAGTATTGTTATACCATTATTTAAAGTTCTAAATTTTTGTCTTTTATTTTTATTGCATAAAAAATGAATAGATTGTCGAAAATATTATTATTGTGACCAACTAAGCGACGACAACTGTCGCGGATGACTATTCGACTACCAGTCGGCTCGCGGCGATTCGTAGAATTTTGTCCTAAAAATATCTTCCATATTCGTCAAAAATATATCTATATTAATTATTAATTGCTTTTCAGTTCACGGAAGCCGCACAATAGTAAAATAGTTGTGTTTACTGTCGACCACTGAAATACAGGATACCCATAATGCTGTCGACATTGTGTCATTCGACAACCGTCAATACACACGTCGTATATATTATAATACATATTTATAAATAATTATGATTCATCCATCCAGTTAATGTATGATGGATCCGCTCCCGATCAATTATCTATAATATTACATCGAAATCAATGTATAATCATGTAGAGTGGCTCTACAAGTGGTCGGCATGACAGCAGATTATATGGTACCTTAAACATTTTAATAAATAGAATTGGGATTTTAAAGCCTTTAAAAAAATGCATTAAAATAATTATCTTAAACATCAAAAACAAAAGACAAATTTCTCGAGTACTTTCAAAATTTCAGTTTTTGATATCGATGTTTAAAAATAAAAAAAAGTTGTAGATTTATTAATACACTATGATTATTAGAAAAAAAAGTAACAAAAAAATGTGGAACGCTTCACGATTTTGCGTGTCATCCTTGCGCAGGGGCCATGCTAATCTTCTCTGTATCGTTCCAATTTTAGTATATGTACTGCCGAAGCAAGTACATTTGCTTAGTACATTTTATTTGTATATATACTACACACTTTGTTAATACAACCACTAGTGAGAGTCAGTTGCAATTGTTCTGTAAATACCGAATTGTATATTGGTGTACGCACCGCACTAAAGCAATCTTACCGACAGATTGCAGCACCATGATATTCCTTTTTTATCAGTTGCTTAATTATTTCTAGATCTACGATATCGTTAGCGTAGCTCGTAAGTCGATTTGAACGTTTGTGAATAATATTAAATTTGCCGTAACAATGTAACTTTGGCAAATAAACGTTAAACTTAGGATTTCTTATATTTATCAGAGGTCCAGGCTTAAAAAGTTTAAAACAGAGATCGGCAAGCTTCAAATACTTGATTAGTTGTTTTTATATTGTTCTACTGTAATTACGATATTAATACTATTAATTTATCAGTTTATTTTTAATTTTTATTATATATTTTCATATTATTGCACCAAGACCGAAGTATTACAGATTTATCAGATTTACAAGCTTACATGCATGTTAAGGCAATTTCAAGATGCAAAGAAAATATAAATAATAAGATACATAATGTTTACTGCTCAGATGTTTTTTAAAATGATGAATACAAGATGTATTTTGATAAGCTTGTTATGTTTGTCTCTTTTCTAATAAGCAAAAATGTCTTCTGAAATAATTTATAATGTCGGTCTCTGTAGTATTGAAATTTGACCATATATCCACATATTCCATTTATTATATTTTTGATGATAAAAATCACTTAGGTATATCAGTATATGATACGTAAGTACCTAATCTGTTATATTAAGAATTTGCCATTATTAATTAGAGACTAAAATGAATATTAACAACTTTATTTTTAAATTTGTAAGATTATAAAATTTTTCACTTTTTGCACGATGACAGTATTTTGTTAACCCAGGTCCATATAATAATAATAATAAAACGTGATATTCCTTTATTCGTGTTAATGAAATAATAGATCATTTGCGGAAAAAAAAAATTAAAATAATTTATTTTTATAACTTGATAATTTTAATAAAACATTCTAAAATTGAGTATTTAACATGTATTTACTTATTAATATTTAATATCTATATTTTTCAATCACAAATGTTACTATTTCTATTCATTTAGAAAAAATATGTTAAGTGTAGGTATATTGTATATTTAACTTAATTAAATTAAATTATTTATTAAGTAAATTATATATTATATTTATTTGTTTGACAATTAGAAAAATAAAAACTTCATAAATATTTATATCATAAATTCATAACATTAAATATCAAAATAAATCAATTTTTTATAAAACATATATAAAAGATAATTCAACAAAAACACAATTTAATACAAAATATTACATAAAAAGTAGGGATAACAATTTTTTATTTCAACTAACATTTAAGTTTAAAATTTAAATTGATCAGTTATATCTAACACTAAATTTGTCAAATTTGGATATTCTTTCTTAGTGCCCAGGTCATTTAATACTTTGTAGACTAATAAGTATAGAAAAAAGTAGTATAAAAATTAAATACTGTTATTGAGTTATTTACCCCGATTGAATTGAATAATTCGACAACAATGTTTTTTTCAACGAGATTATCTAAAAGTTTTCCAGCATAATTTCTTATATTTTGATTTTCTTCTAGTACTACAAGAATCATTGAAACAACAAAAGTTATAGAATTGTAGCGAATCAAAGTATTATACATTTTTAATAAATGTATAACTTCCTGTAAATATAGAAATTAGATTATACATTAGCAAATAGTTTATAGAAAGTATTATAAGATACATACATCAATTTTCTTGTGTCTCACAAAATTAAAAAGAACATCATAACATTCATCAAAAATCTACACTGCCATTATATAATATGAATTTAATGTATATATATTTTTCATTTGTGATGGTAACTCACTAAATTTTATATAATTTCTTCCTATAAACTTAATGGGTTCTGCAAATACAATAAAAAATGTTTTAATTATTAAGTTATGTAAAATGTATTAATGATATAATATTTCTTAAATAAATATATATATAAATTGTTAAATACTATATATTATTTATATTTATAAAGTATAATTTATTTCTTATGTCTTAAAATACAATAAAAACTATTTAAACATTTTTTTCTTTAGTTATTTATAGACATTTATTTTAGACTAATGAATGATTGAATATTGAACATAACATTTCTCATAACTCATGAGTTACTCTAACAGTTATAAAATATTAAAAATAGTTACACATCATTTTTTTATTTGATATAATTATTCAAAATTACGAAAATTTATAAATAATTTTCTAGTTTAAAGTTTGAAAACTTTTTGATTTAAGTAGATAAGGCTTGAAAATTAAATAAAATGTTTTATATAGGTAATTAATAAATTGTGATAAATGTTATGTGTGGGTCAGAGCATAAAACAAATAATGAGCTGACATTCTTTTAATAAGAGCTAGTAATTGAATAATATAATGATAAGTTAATAAATATAATTTGTTTTGGTAAAAATAACATATTGTACTAGAAATATTAAAGAAAATTACTTATAACAGTTATAACCAATAAAATATATTATAAAATATTCTTAAAAATATAATGTAGACTGACAGATAGATTTAGATAGATATTCAGTATCATTTTCAAAAAATCATAAACAATTCTGATATACCTATCTATTACTAATATACTATAAGTGTTCAACGATGAGGTAAACTCAATACTTATTATACAGCCATTTTTAAAATTGTTTTAAAACTAAAAATAAGTAATTATTAGTAATTACCCTCATTAATCCAATCCTCAGAATGTATTTCTTGTATTTTGAGTATTAACAATTTTAGTGTTGATGACATTTTATAATTATCTAGAGACAATAAAAGCCTATTTACTGGTTTGTTCAAATCATATGTCTGGAAAAAAAATTAATATGTATTTAACAATTTCTTAAGAGAATTTTTTTATTATTACTTTTGATAATATTGGACCTATTAATTGAAGTATTATACATAAACAATGCAATTGCAATTCATCATTTTCATTACTTAAAATTGTAATGCATGATAATATATATTTTCCTGGAATAGCAACCTTTCTATACAGTTCACTGATAAATCTATTAAAATTAATAATTTCTATAAAATAAATGAAAAATCAATTAATTACTTGTAATACTAATTTAAAACACACCTGCAGTTGGATATAACTTTTTGACTAAACTCAAATTGATAATTATTTAAAGTTCTTATAAAGTTCTTTAGTTCCTGATAAACAAATAGTTATTATTAAACCTCACCTTTAAAAACGAGTAAACATATTTTAAATCACATTTTTTTATTAGTTGGTACAGCCAGTACAGGAATAAAACAAAATATTATATAGAAACATAGAATAAGAAATAAGTAAATAAGTAGGTAATATACAAGAACTAAGGATGGTAATAATAATAATAATTACAGAATAGATAAAATTCATCTATATATCTAATAATCATAATAAAATTAAAAATAGATAATAAAATAACTATTTAGTATTTACCATATCATTGTTTTTCATCTTTTGTTTTAATTTGTCTAATTTTTGTTGGTTTTTTGTTAAAGTATAAAATACTTCAAAGCATTTTTTTAATATAACTTTTTGAAATGTAATTTTAGTATTTGTAAGTTTATTAAATGTTGAGTCATTAATCATACTTGCACATATATGGGCATATATGTGTGTATAATTTTGTCTTTTTAAAGCCTAGATAAATATAATAATAATATACAAGTAAAATTAATCATAATTGATATATACAAACTTGATCAAATATTATATCTGTTATTTCTTCGAGTAGTTTTACATTATTGGTAAAGCGATAATTTTTTGAGTCATGTTAGCTAAGTTGACAGTATTTAAATGATGAACAATCGATCTTACAATATTTAACACTTCCTAGAAGTTATACAAATTATAAATATATGAAGAGATTAAATAACACTTTGTTGCATAAATAATTAATAAAATTATTCTATCTCTATTTGTATACACTTGTACAATAGTTAATATTTTAATATTTATACTGATTTTATAAATATAATATGATGTTTATCCAGGCAGAAGAAAGTAGAAAGAAGCAATTTAGAGACATAACCTGTCAACAAATGTCTACCATTTAATCTTGGTATTGATTACTGTTTCATTCAGGTTAAAATGAAATGTTTGAATGAGTTATAATAAATAAATTGTCTGAATTAATAAATGTTACTACAGAGTTATTTATTTGTTCCATGACATTTTTTTTTTAATTAGATCAATTACCTATACAAAAACTCAACTGAAAATAAAATAAAATAAATTAGAATACATACATTTAAGATATGCTTTGAATATAGCTGATGTAAGAATATTCAAAATCCTTATTCTGTAAGTTTACCTAACTAAAGAAACTAGATAAAAATTACAATATATTAAAATATTTTCAAGTTAGATTATTAATAATATTTTGTTTATTTATTTTCCCATCACAATAGGAATAAATATAAACAAATTACAATTTTTTTTTAATCTTTTATTTAGAAGTTGATTATTATAAAACTTAGTATATTAAAATAATATTTAATATTTTTAACTTAAATACATAAGTACATTAAATTATTAATGTAATAAAATGTATTAAATTAATTGATGTTGTAATAATCTAAAGCTGTATGCCTCTATAGATGTCTTTCATCATTTATAGTTAAATTCACTGTTCAGAAGTCGACATTATAACTAATATGGTAGACTACTATAGTCGTTTTAATTTTTAATTCATTCTATTATACATGCAATATGTATATAAATGTAAATATTAAATATTAATATATTATCAATAATATAATTATATATGTCACAACGATTAAAGTAATTTTATAGAGTTCACATCCCCCTTGTAATAATATGTCTTTTTAAGCCTAGTTTAATCTTATTAGAGTTTCTATTCAGATTTGAAAGTATGTATTTTATTTCATACACTAGATTATTTAGATTATTAAAATTTTAAAATCTATACTAAGGTTTAAATCTTATAGTAGGTATGTTATAACTTATTATATCAAGTTTAATGAACAGTAATCAGTATACGCAGTGTGCCTGTACTATTGAAGTAGGTAGGTACTTAGTTATTGATATTTTATAAAAAAATATTTATTGTATATTATAATTATTTACTATGAATTTATTACTAGATTTAATTAATTTAAATTAATGATACTATATATGATTGGAAATCTTTATAATTAAATCATTATTTATTTTTATTTAAATTTTGGTATAGAATATTTTTTGTTTTTCAACAGATGTCATTAAGATAGACTTGTAAATCATATTTGAATAATTTATCTATTTTGATAAGAAATCAAGTAACTGAAATAAATAAATATTAGTTTATTTATTTATTAGTATTTAGTATTTATTAATATTACCTAAGTTTAAGTTTTAATGATCTATTCATGATTTATTGCGTCCGCCGTGACTCGTGTTTATCTTATTAATTATTATTATTTTTTTTTTCGTCAAGTATTCTTGTTTTTTTGGTATCTTGTCTATCGGGCAGAGACAAAGGACAAAATATGTCATGCATAATATATAATATATAGGCAATAATATTCCATTAATTTATTATTTTGTTCACGCTGACTAGGTAAAATAATAATAATAGATTTTATTTTATTAAAATTTTTATGAAATAATTCTATGTAATTGTGTTTTTGGAAAAATATATACCTTTTGATAAATTTACTGGTACCTACAAAATTAGTTTTTTCTTTAACTGTATAATATTTTTAATGAACCTAAGAGAATATTTGTGGAAGGGGGAATTATGAATAACTTTATAGGAATGTAGCATATCAAACATTATGCAATTATATAAATTAATACAAATATTTTTTAAGTATTTTTCAAAAAATATGAGTGTTACTAAGAGTATAAAAGACGTTTGATCTACCTAGTCTGCTTATTCAAAAGTGTATTAGCCTTATTTGTATAGTTTTGTTGTAATATTAATGTAGGTATGTACTTGTACTATATAAATTATAAATATATTCCTGTATCATCTATGCCTATATATACTATATTGTTGTATGTAAAATTAATAATTATTGTGTAAGAGCATATCGTCGGTTCATACCGAATGGCGAATGATGTATTTAAATGAACAAAGAAAAAAATAAAATGAACCCCCGTGGTTGTGTAATTCCGATTTGTAAGGGATACATAATTTAATAATTTATTAGTATATTATATTAGAACTAAACTAAAATAATTAATGTAATAGATTAGCAAAATTTTGGCACTTGGCCATAAACGGTGTTAAATGACAGCTACCAAGACATAATTTTAATTTAAATGATTGATTTTCGGAAAATATTAATTTTCATTAAAATCGTATTTGATTGATATAAATGTTTTAATATTATAATATTTATTAGCATTAGAAAAATGTGTAATTGTATTCATGTCAGCGATGTATGTATCTCTGCAATATTTTTGTATAGAGACCTTAGATGGCTTAGATTTATAATTGCGTCATTAATAAGGTGGTATGATATAAATTCGTATTATTGCAAGACATTTTTAGAAAATTTTTTATTTTTACTGTCATAAAATTATTTTTTAGTGTATATCATAGTAAAATCTATATTTTCTTTACACAAAACTAAACAAAGAAGAAGATATAATTAATTTATGTAAAAAAACAAATTAATAAAGTTTTAATGAGATTTTGTTTTAAAAGAAAAAAAATCATATGTATTTATATGTAATAATAAAATCTTGATTTAAATAACAATTCAAAATTAATCAGTATAAAATAGTAAAAAATTATAATTAATATTATTACGAGGAATATTGTAATAAACACTTAGAATGTCATTAATTATCTATTGCCATTATTGCAATTTACCTAGGTAAGTACATAGTTAATAGTTTGAATTATTTTAATCTATCATCATTATAGACTTGCTAGATTAAAACATTTAGCGCTATTTTCTTAAAAATCTAAATATTATTTTGTTATGTTTTGCTATCGATAATTAGATTACATTTTAACAATACAATTAATATGAACAAATGAAAATAATAAGTACCTATGGTAATAATCATAATAATGGTTTAAATTAATCAAATGTTTAAAAAAATTTGATCTAAATATCATCATCATCATTTACATATATGTATACCTAGTAGGTAGTACCTACCTACTGTAAATCAGTATAGGTGCCTAGGTTGAAATTTTTTTATTAAAAATACAAACCGTGTACAAATAGTGACATGTTTTTATAACAATATACATATGAAATAAACTATATATAAACCTATATTATAAGTTATAATAATTAATGTTTATTAACATAGAAATGTAAGTGCGTGTTTACAGAACATTGGTAATGTATATTATCGTCATTCATCATTGTATCATATTTATGGCGTTTTTTCCATTTTAACGAATCCATACGGTATTAGGAATAATTATGTAAATAAAATTGTCATAGTTATGAAATGGGTGAATTTATTACAGTGCGAAATTTAAAGTTAAATATTATGGAAATTCTGCATTACATATATAAATGCACGCATGTCGTATACGACGTAGGTACCTTACACGATATAAGTAATTGATTCATTATGTTATTATAACGTTAAATATTTTTCCAACTTATTTCATTATACTTACCTTCTACTTAAATATTTTTTTATTTTTCGTAGCTTTACAGTAGTACGGAAAGAAGTTGAACAGTCCAGTATATATTTTATAAGGACTATTCTTCTACATACAGTATAACTTTGTTCAGGGGCGGACCCAGGGGGGGTTTGGGAGGTCAGCTGACCCACCGTATTTTTTTTTCAGTAAAATGTGGCCTCTCAAAATGACAAACTACATAAATATGTACAATACTACGATAATCAAAAATAGAAATAATATAAACTAATAATATGGTGTTATAAGTAATTTATATAAAATGTACACAGACTCAAGAACATTTCTATGAAAATATAATTGTAAATGTATAAATATAAATATAATATATTATGAATATTATGATATATGATGTATAGAAATTAGAAAGATATGAAAAACCCATTCAATTTGAATTAATTAATAATATCAAAGTTTATAAGTCAGTTTTAAATTGACAATTGTATTAAAAAATTAGTTATGACTTATGCTTTATCTCTTTTAGTTATAGTATTTACTATATTAATATATGTAATATAAATAAGGTTGATTGAACCTTCTACACAGTGGCCTCTCATAAGTGAGGCAGACCCACAGTACTAAAATCCTGGGTTCGCCACTGACTTTGTTCTTATATTATGTTATATAACATAATATATTAAACTGCTGTCTTATCTCGTTTTAATATTAGTAGCTTAGCCACTTATCGTAGTGATTGTTTTTAGATTAATCGTATTGACGGAATCGACGCGAAATCCCATTTTATTTACAAAATCAAAAAGACAAAACGATTAAGTTCTGTGATAATTTTATTTTACTTAACATGTGTTATATTTTATTATCATTATTATATATCATGTACAATTCATTTGACCTCATTAACCATTTGTTTTAATAATTTTAATTTACTATCAAATTTGAATTTAAATAATAATAATTATACTATTAAGTATTTTATATAGTATTTACATGTATTTTTATCGAACTTAGGCTGAAATTTTACACAAGATGCTACCTTCTCTTTATGTAAATATATTTTAGATCCGCGTTTGACACTTGCTGGATCGATTCATAAATTAATTAATATATTTGAGTAGAAATATGTAGTTTATAAGCGCTATTGTTTCTGTAAACAAATTTTCATAAGTTTTAGATGTTTTTCACATCTCATTAATCGTTTTTATATGGCACACTGATGCGCAAAAAAATCATCATAATTAAATGCATATTGTCGTTTACAGACACAATGACTTAATTTTTTAACAATCTAAATAATTTCAAAGTATAAGTAGTGAGTATAATCAATCATAAGTACTTACTGGCACCTAAAGACTGACGTAAATCATCAATATTAAGTTTGAACCGATATCATTAAGCTGCTTAACACAGGCTGCAGCTAAGACATTTAATAAAGTTATAATTATCTAATATACAAAACTATTATTTTAGGAACAATTAATTTTTGATTTTTCTGGTGCAGTGATACTTAAATTAACCGTTTAGATATAGATTTCAAAACAAATTATATGCCACTATAAAGTTGCAATTCGTTAAGTATTGAACAAATTTAGTTACAAAATATTTTATTATTCAATAACGTATATCAAAATAAAACCAAAATGATTTTTTTTTTGCATGTTAAGCTGTTCTGGCAATGTGCCTAGGTTGCTGTTGATACGAGTTCTATAACATAGTCAAAAGTGAATTACTCGAAAGCCGTTCGTCTAGGGGACGGTAAAGGCGTTGACTATAATAAATATATTGTATATCGCTGCGTCGTTTTTATAGCTACAAGTGGCAGTGGACGAAATCCATTTCTGGAGGTGTACTAAATAAAACCATTCAACTTCAGAGACCGACACATTACTCGCACTTGGAAATCACACACCTAGAAAGTTTTAAAAACTAAAAACGATTTACAACATTATTTATTATTAATATTAACATAGACCTGCTCGGGCCATGTCGTCGGACTGCCGGCGAAAAACCAAAGAACCTTCACCTAGAGAAATCCTTCCTCGTTCAGCAACTGTACATTACATTATAAGTAGATAGGTATATGTTGGTACGCGTCCAATTATCCCGCGGGACCACGGTAAGCGGTTACGGCCGACCACAACCTCGACGACCACGCACCTACCCGGGACGTCAGCTGCTGTCTTGTCGGCGGGGGGAGGTAGGGATGTGCGCGGTGGCGGCATGTGTGCGATCCGGGGGCCGGCCGGCCGACCGTTCGCGGTTTGCGAAGCGGTGCGCGCCAGACCTTTCGTTCGTTCAGTCGTCGACTTGCCACCGCCGCCGACAACTGTGTAGGTACTTCTTTAGCTTTGTGTTGCCGGCGTTTTCGCGTCTCGCAGTTTCATAACAAGTTCGACGACAATTTATTATATAATATAAAATATTTTACTCGTCGATAGCCGGCTGAAAATCAGAATCGATAGGTCGTGTTGTGTGTATCTGCTACCGTCGCGTCATGTCGTCGCAGCCACCACGCCGAAGGTTCGTTATCGGACTGTTTTTGATCGCCGCTGTCATTCAGGTGTTGTACCGCCCCGCCCAGTGTTCGTCGCTGATGAAATATTTGGCTACCGAGTACAATTTGTCCAATGTGAGTACCTAACTACCTGAGTAGCAATAATACTTGTATTACATCGTAAATTTAATCCTCAAGTCCCTAACCGTTTGCCTCGCATTAACTCGTACATACATAGTTACATGTATGTATATAACATGATTGACGATAACAATAGTTATTACTATTATAAATTATGATACGAGTATATTATATTATCTTTCTTGTGACCAAAAAGATATTTTATACTTATTATTTTTTTACTTTTATATCTTTTTAATTGGTACATAATAATATTACTGCCTATTAATCAAATTTTTTTCAGCGGTTAGTTGTCTTATATTTTTACTATATAAATTAAAATTAAAAATTGGTACATGTCTGGCCTTCCGGGAAAATGTAAGGACGAATCGGCCAAAGTACCGTTGCAGAATATGTAAAACCATTGAAAAAGCAATGTTGAATGTATATACGTGTATTGATTTGATAAGTACCTTTATATAGCGTAGTTTCCTACTTAGTATACAATATTATATACTTAAACAAGCCGATCCAATTATTAAAGACTTTTAGAGCCGGATTTATAGTTGGGTAATAAAGTTTTAACTAAATTGAGAATGAAGTGCAGATATATCTACCTAACACTTTTCAGTAGTTTTGTCATCCTCCCCTCGCGCCTACAGGTAGTCAATTTTCACATAATTATTGAGCATATTATTTTGAAATATTTTCATATCCTACCTACAAATAGGTTAGTACTTTGAAAACCTAAGTAACTTATTAAATTTTATTATAGAAGCTAAATGAATAATCGTACTTTAACTGCATTTTATCGTTTTATATAATTATTAAAACTGAGTAAAACGAATCAAGTAACCAAAATTATTATACAAATTGAAAATGTTATAGCATTATGAGAATATGAGATAAAAAGTTGGTATGTATTTTAGGTATTATGGTATTATTAATATAATTTTAATTAGTCAAGTTTTATGATTACAAAATTGGATTAAATTTATTTTATACGGTATAGTTAATGTCCACCTTAATACAACTTTGAATTAATTCTTTAAATAAAAAGTGGCAAAAAAATTGCGATCTTGTGAGTTATTTAGAATTTCTTGGATCACTTCCATAAATGTTTAGTTAAGACCTTAACCATGAAACTGTATTGATTTCTAGTTAATACTCACCCGCGTACATGGGGATGGAATTGATAACGAACACTGGCAATCTAAAATAACCAAATTATCAATAAGCGACTATGATTGTATTATAAATTTATATAAAAATAATTGCATTTATTTACATTTAATAATTTGTATGAAGTATACAATAATATTTTATAATCAAATATATACGAAATTAAATTTACCTAAAATTGTATGTTCACAATATGAGTAGGTACATACTGTTCATCTTAATTGCATTAGTATTTAGTTATATGGATTGTTATACTTAAATAAGACTTTTTTTTACTAAGGAGAGTTTTAAATTAGGTTATAAAGATTATAAATCATTCTTAATTTAATCTTATATACTTAGAAAATTAAAATTTCAAAACTTAAATAGTTGAATATTGAATTATTTATAAATGATAATTTGATAAAAAGTTGTACTAGAATTAATTTACAAAAATTATATAATCAATTGTTATTAGATAAATACTTGATTTAAAAAATATATTCTAGCGATGTTGTGTCAACCATAGGATTGTGTATTGTTAGGCTCCAACTAAAAAGTACCAAAACTATACTGCATCCAATTTAACTAATTTATCAACTCAGGAAATCATGAATTTGTATTAGGTGCATTTGATGTAACACATCACGCGATGTAAAATTACTGCTGTTGACTGCGGAAATGACACAAAATAGTTTACTGTATTCATAATGATATTTTGTTTATACTTGTTCACTTGCGTTTTTAAATAATTAGTGTATTCATTAGTATATTTCTAGGAATATATTTTCTGTTTAACTTTTACTAGTTATACGTATACATTTTAGTCCTGTATTATATTCCTTCACTACAATTTGGTAGGTATGTTAAACCTATTTAAACCTTAAATAATAGTCTATTAATAAGTTATTGTCGCTTATAATATTATCCTAAAAAGTTTTAAAAATATTTTTTTGATTTATATATGCTTATTTAGCAATAATAGAGGTACCTACCTATATGTACTTATTGGAAATTTAATAAGAAATAATAATCAAAATTAGTTACTTTGATATTTGTATCTAAACTAATAAAATAAACCTAATATTTATTAGCTATGAAATTAAGTTTTTAAATTTAATACCTATTTGTAATATTGATGTATATAAACTATTGAATACTTATAGGCAGTTAATGTAATATTAAGATGTATGAAAATTTAGAACACTATTGAAATGTTTGGTGTATAATGCATAATATAATGGCTATTTAATAGTTTTCATATGTACCTACTTTAAGGTCGATTTTTATGGAGTATAATATTTTCTTAATTTTTGTTTATATTTAATATATGAATATGTATTAAAATATATTAATGATTTCATCCTAGTGTAAAATTTTAAATTTTACAGTAAAAACAAAAATCTATTATATATATGAAAAATGTAATTTATTATTTTTAAAGTCTATTTTTTAAATATTACATTAACATTATTTATTAATCTATAAATAACAATAGGATGAATAATATTTGCGTGCGCAATGTAGATTTGTACAAATTATATGCATAATTTTCTAATTGAAAATAGACCTAACGGTCAAATATAAAAACAACACATTTTTAAATAGGTATGTATGAATAAATATTAATATACGGTGACGTAATAAATAATAAGATATTATTGATTATTATCATAATAATCTCAAATCTGGCTGTTTTTAATTTTAGTAATTATTGTTTGAAAAATCTGTAAGCTAAAAGTAAAAAAGGTATTGTTTTCTTTTACCTAATATAATACTTTATTTTAAAACAAAGTATATGTTCAAAAGATTTATATTTTAATATTTATTAAACATTTTTCTAAATGTATAATTCGATGATTTAATTATATTATTTATGAAAAAAAATTTTGTGAATAATATACAAAAATAACAAACATAAAATGTAAGAAATATTGAATAACATTATATCAATTATTTTAATTTTGAATAATTCTTATATGTCATAAATGATAGAATTCAAATAATGTCGTATAAGCAAATCGTCTTCAAGTATAGTTTGAATTTGTATTATTTTATGAACTGGACGATTTATTAAATTATTTAATTAAAAGTAACGACAATAGAAGAAATATATTTTAAAAATTAATACTTATATAACTATATTGAAAACCTGATTACTGTTTATTAACAGTCAATGCAATAGGTATTTTTAAATAAAAATAACAGGTAAAGAAAACTATTTAAAAGTTTATAACTTTGATAAAAATTAATTCCATTAATTAACTTTTGTATAATTTTCGCTTATTATAAGCAACATAATATTATGAAAATAAAAAAAGCATATGTTTATAATATTTATTTAATTGCTGTAATGTGTATACATAAATTTAATATCATGTATTATGTTAAGAAATATTAGATTAATAAGAATATACATATACAATATACTAATTTAAAATATACAGACTAGTTGATGAGTGACTTATTGTAATGATGGACATTGTTATAAATTTAATATTTCTAATAAAAATATATGTACCTAAATATAAGTAGGTAAGGTACTACGGGTACTCCCGACTCCGGGAACTAAAGAAATTTAAGTTTATTTCTAGTCCAAAGTCATATTTTGTTTACACACTATAAAAGTATAAACATGCCTAGCTGAATATATTATATATATAGAATAATTGGATTTTGTCCAAAATGTCAAAAAAAAAAACTTGAAAGTAATCATAATATTAACGACAATAATTATATACGTGGGTGAATGACAGTGGAACGAATCCGCGTTGATAGTTATATCAAGGTCAATGAAGTATAGATACTAGATAGTATGATTTTTTCACCTTTTCGTCACATTATTTTTATTTTTATCTACATAGAAAAGGATGATACCATAAAAAAATAAATACAATTATTTTCTATATCTTGCATTATTTTATTTGTAAGTAGATGCTTTTCACCTATTTTTTTATTTATCATATATCACCTACTTTCTTGGTCATCTAAAGAACATTTAAATAGGTATGTTCAGTTATTATGCAGTTCTAGGCTATTGGGTGTGAGGTGTTTAAAATATATTAATTACGGTAAACACTTTTGGAATTGGATTTTTAATTTTTTTAGTAAAAATATTTTAATAATTAACCATTAATATTTAATTCAAAGATTAATTGTTAATTAATTAATATTAAAAAATATATACGTTTTTTGTCTATGGTGTGAAAATATAAAATCAATGAATTATGTAAATATTTAATTTTTATTACAAAGTTTAATTACAGTTAAACCAGATTTCAATTAAAATTTAGTATTATTTGAATTATGAATAATTTAAATTTTAAGTGGGATGAATTTAACACAAAAATCGTTCGGTTATTTTAATAATGGAATCAAATGCAATGAAGCATTGACAAACAAGAGTGTTTATAAATTACACGATATTGCATGGGGGTAACCATTAATATTTTTAGAGGGCCACATTAGGAATTTTCAAAATTTTTGCAGACCATCAAAATTCCGATTGACGTGTTGTATCAGCAATTGCTGATGGTAACACGGACAGTCACCATAAACAAAATGTAGAAATAATAATACGGGTGATAAGATATGCTCTATCATCTTTTAGTACGTCAATTCAATCTCTTTCCATTGATAAAAACTAAAAATATAGAAAAAAAAATACAACAGAAATCACAGGAATTGCACCCTCAGACTCATACTTCCCAATCAAATAGTATATTCATGATTTGTATTTAAAATATTAAAAAATAAATTATATATTATATTATACAAAAAAAAAAAAAAAAAAATATCGAATAAGATATGATAGTTCTAAAATATAATAAAAACGACTGAGGAAAATTAATTTGATATAGATTATATTATTAACTATAGGTACGTTTTAAATAAATGGTGGACTTCCTAGATCTTTCTCGGGATTTGTGCCTGAGTATTAATACCTACTAAGTATAGTATCAATATAATTTATCAATATTTTATAAAAGTTTGTGAATAATATATTTTGCTACTAAAGGTTTAAATTTTACATAATAAACTATATAATTTCAACTGATGTCAATATGCAACACTAACCGATGTGTAAGTATAAATTAATTGTAAGTATATATTATTATCATAATATTATTTTGGAATAGATTATTATTGTTAGATTCTACATGACTCGAACAACAGTTTGTTTTCTTTTATTTTGTATACGTAACATAATATATCACATATTATATGTATATTGTTGTTTTTTGCGATGGATTTCTTTTCAACGATACTTACAAACGTATAATATCTTGTTATGTAAATGGGTAATAGGTGTGAAATGTTTGTTGTACGACGTGTGCATTTTTCATAGGCATATACTTATGAATTATAATAGTTTTGTATACCTACACATTTTTTTTAAAGTATTGTATAATCACCCAAGATAAATTTGCATAGATATTTAAGCTATCACTGATGGTTTAGGTGTATATTAAATATTGAATAAATTATATAAATAGATTAGTAATCGTAACGTGTTTATCACTCGTTAAAGCTTTTGAAATCCTATAAAGTTAATTAATATATAGACTATAGAGTAAACTATAAGACTATAAGGTATATACGAATATATGTTATATATATATATTATATAGCATGCTTTATTGACTTAACAAAAATATATCAAAGAGTTACATTTATAATAATTAGGACTAAGATTTATACGCAACAATATATTTTTTTGCAACTTTTGATTATTGCTTTTATCAGTTATGTTTACAAATAACCTCATAATGAATTAAACAGTGGTGTTTTTACTTTGCATATTTTCGCATATTTTGGACAAAATGCATAATTATGCATATTTTGAATACAATTAATATTATTGCATATTTCGACTATAAAAACGCAAAAAATGCATGTTTTTTGGTGTATTTCGTTATTAGAAGTTTTTATCGAGTGACAGTGTATGTGTTGTTCAAAAATATTTATAAAAGAACATTTTAAGGTCTAACAGAAGATCGTTCAGTTTTTAAAATTGAAAACACAATGACATTGTTTTTTGTATTACATATGAATAACATGAATAGTTAAGAATAATATTTTATTAATTTTAAAATATATGATTTTTTAGAGTGTATATTTCATATTTTTTGGCGTTTATAATAATAATTGCATATTTTTGTATATTTTTAACAAACCAAATGCATATTTTACAATTTTTTATTACATATAAATCCTAGCTCTAATAATATATTATGTATTATATACAACATTTGTATGTTTACCTTAACTCGATGAAAATCAATAATTATATTTATTGTTCCGCGTAAATATTATTTCAAAAGTTTAATTATTAATTTCTAATAAGTGCACTTTTGATTGTTTACTTGATATATATAAGTTTTTAAGTTAAGATAGAAAATGAGTATAGAGTATTATACATATCGTATATTATTTACTATTAGCGGACGAGTTGGTATTTGCGATGAAAAATACATTGAATTATCCCATCCTGTACAATATAAATATAATATTTTACGAAGACCCCCTAACGAACAGCCCTTCTGCGTGCAATATATTTGACATACTAACTGGACGATGACCACGATTTAGCTATATGATAAACACTTCCGGTATAATACTCGTCGCTATATTTATTGTTGCATATATTATTATAAGTAAGATCTTGTGCTGCGATTGATACGTTACATCGAGTTTACGTACAGACTCGTGCGTTGAGGATAAAAATGGAAAAAGGATTCTCGAGTATTTTAACGTTAGGCACAATACATTATACATACGCGTTTAAACATTTATAAAACACGCGTAATACCTTGTGAGTGTGCAATTCTGTTACGTGCACTACTGCAGATTAAAGTATTTACTGTTCACAATACCTCCTTAGATCGGGATATCAGACTATTCTTGTACACAGTATTATAATATTACATCTCACGCACACACTTTGTAAGTTTTATAAATCCTCCAGTCGGATATTGTTGGCCAGACGTTTACTATTGCGGAAAAAGGCGCGTTTCTCACCATTGGCGAGCGGGCGTTTCTTGAGTCCGTCCGCTCGTCAACCGTGACTGATGTTTCCTCTCCCGAGACGTTAAATCGTTCTCGTTGTCCACGGCGACGCAAAAAAATTATTCGCCTGCCTAGACAATTTCTTTATTTTCTGCGAATATCATGCAATATAAAATCAATTGCAATTGGGGTTTAAAGTATATACAGTATAGAAATATTTCAAGAAGCAATCTACGATGTTTTTCATTGTAATCTGTAGATCATTAAGTTTTCCAAATGTATTTAAATATTGAATGAGCGTACCTATTTACGCGCGTTATGTTTCGACCGAATAACGTTTGTTTTTACTATCTTTTACTATCTTTCAGTTGTAAAATAAGCATTTATTATAAGAATTTTCGACACTTTTTCAAGTAGGTATAATATTATTCGTATACAATTATAATATTTTGTTATTATTATTGCATGATGATAACGGCCGTGGCCGCATTTGTGTACCGCATACAAAACCTTGCACTCGTTGCATCCTCTTAGACATTTTATTTTAAGAGTATGAACAACAAGTGCATTGCTGTTCTTATTACACTAACGTAATTATTTTCATTGCTGGGACAGCTTGCATTAATATAATATACAGTGCAAGTTTTAATACGTATATATCATTAATATACAGGGTTATTTTGCACTGTGAAGTTTCGATAAGGGATATTAAAGACTATATTTTTTAAGACATAGATTTTAAAATACCATTTAAGAACAGTTATGTATTTTCATGAAGATAAAAAGTATTTTTATTTTTTTCCAAACGAGATAATATTTTATTTTTTGGAAATTTTTAAGACGATAATTTATTTTGATAATCATATTGTTGTATTTAAATCGAAATTTAAATAGTAGTTTTTAGTATGCTTGAATATATGATATTTCAGTATTATTAAATTTATGAAACAATCGGAATTTTAAATAATTTACTATTACGAGTAGTAAGGTTAAAATGGAAAGATAGGTGAGAATATTTTGTGAATCACTCTGTATATAGAGTTACTGAACGAGAACATAAGTATATAACTACCGAGTACTTATGTGTATGTGTGTGTATACGATCAATCGACAAAGTTGCGATGTATTGTGGGTGTGGGAGTCGTAGATTTTAATCGTGTGCGCGCGCGCCTGGGTGCCTGATCGTTGATACACGCGTATATTATAGTATAATATTAGTATATTATATTATTATATATTATGTTCACCGCATGGCGACAAAGACCCCGACATCGAGCCTACAATAAAAATAAAATAAAACGCAACCAAGCAATACGCCGCTAACACGAGCTTCGGTTTTAATATCTCTCCCGTTTTTTGTTTTGTTTATTTGATTTTTTTTTTTAACGAATTTGTGTTTTTTTTTTTTATCGTCGACTGCATAAAATGAAAAACGTGGTCATTTTCACCCTTCCATATTATTACATTAAGAGCCAAGAGGAGCATTCCCGATTACTTTTTTTCCAATAATCTTACTTTTTTGCATAGACCAGTCATCCTATAGCACCCTGATGGCTAAATGTTGTAATTTTATTTTTTTTTTGAATTAGTAACCAACATATAATTATTTGTGATCGTAAAATTAGAATTTGTAAGCTGAAACGTAGAAGTAACCTAATAAATGTTTTTTTTATACCGGAAACTTTGACTTCAAACCAAACTAGAAAATATAATTTTATTTGTCATTTTTTTAAAAATCATTTTTACATAACTATCAAATTCAATATTCACTTTCTTAAATCAATCAGTTTCTTGGTATACAAAGTTGTATTTATCATCCTTATTCAATAGGTTATTGACTTATTTAAAATTAAAATGTTGTTTTATAGCTAAAAAACTTAGGTAACTGTCAAATTAAAAATCAAACTTCTTGTGATTAATGTACACACATAATTTATTTTGGTAAAATACAAGCTATAACAAGAAAAAAACGATTTCAAACTTCATATTGTAAAACTAAAAATGTCTACCTTTATTTTTCAGTTTCCAATTTCCCGAAAATTTATAATTTTTTTTTTTAAATCATTTACTTTTAGGTAATGATAAGAATTCTACAATTATATGATTATTTCTTTTTTATATTACTTCTCTTTCATGGTTATAAATTATAATTCATAGACATATGTAAATTTATCGAAGGCATAATAAAAATGTCTATTTATTGTCATGAGTTAATTTGCCTTATAATGGTAGAAATAAAAATATAGCTCCTTCAGATTTTCTTTCCAAAATTATTTTTATAACGATAAAACCGTGGAAATAAAGGCAATTTTTAAGTAAAGTTTACACATTGAGCCCGTGCTTTCAATTAAAGTAATATTTGTAATATTTATAAAATAGTGAGCTAACAAATAAATTCTATTTTTATATATCTCTTTAGTGGATCTATCTTAATAATTTCTAATACAGTTTTAGCAGTTATATTTGATGTGTTGGATAAAAAATGATGGTAGGTAGTGTTAATTTTCTATTACACTAATAGCTAATACAGATATTATCTACAAGTTTGTAGAACCTGTATTAATTAACATAATTTTATCATGATCTAGTTCGATAAAGGTTTGTTACTGAAGCTAGAACTATTTTTTAATAACACTATTTCATTAATAGATTATCTTTTATTTAAATTAATATTTTAAATCCTGAATCCTTTTCCAAAAAGGATTTAGACGAACAAGATTTTGGTTTCAATCCTTGATTTTTACAGTTTTCCATTGCAGTTGTAGTTATTTAACATCATTTATACTTCAGTTTTTGGCATAAATTATTGTTGAGACATAATTTTTTAACTGTAAAATACAATGATTATCCTATAATAATTAGTTAGTTTTTCAACAAAATTATCAATATTGATTGACATGGTGTCATTATTAAATACTGTGTGTTTTAGGTTATTAAAATTACAGTTATTTTCATTCTATTGCTTGATGAAGTTTTTCTCCATAGCAAAATATTCTGACCATAATACTAAACTAGCAAGGGAAAAGTTTCAAAGAAACTATTTCAGAAATATACTATGTATTGACAAATTATCTTTCGATATATAAAAATAGATTTTTCTTTTCTTTAAACGAACTCAATAAATTATAATTATTTTCTTGGTTTAAGACTTACAGTTTAATTATTTCACAATTTAGTTACGTCTGTATGATTATGTACTCGTAATGTTGAGATAAATAATAAAAATAAGTTAAATTTTATTATAATAATCCGACAGTATGCAACTTCCCCTATAAGAATGATGTATTTATTAGAAATGTAATTATATACTTAAATATGTATATAATTTAAAGATAACTGAGATTTAATATATTATCTAAATGAGATCCAAAGCTATACTTAGTTATTTTCATGATGAGATTTTCGGGTTGGCTCCATTTCCATTTTCTACGAATACCGTTACATATATAGTTGCAAATATAATTTTAGCCTTTTAGTTGTATTATTATTTATCATCACATACATTTACATTCCAATACTTTTTTTTATACTCTATTGACTAGTTTTATGATTTATCATACGTAACATACATATCTAAGCATTAAATTGAAAAGTTAAAATTAAAAATTGTATAAATGTTTAATTAGATATTAGGTAATCACTAGTCAGGTACATACAATTTTGGTTATTTTTAATGTTTCACTAATCCTTTTATATTCTCGTTTTTTTACATTCCAATTGAAATATGAAACTATATTTCGGGATGAACTTTGATTTTTATAAAATTATTTTAAGTGTTTTCATAACATATTATGATTTATGATCATATAATTTTATTATTAGGTATCAATATTAGTTATTTTTCATACATAAGAAATTTCTTAAAAATGATTGATGTTGGAAATTTGATATAGCGGTATTCGATACTATATTATTTTCCACGGAATTAGACCCAATATCCAAGGTTAAAAAAGAAGACTACTAAATGGAACCCTTTAGTTGGGCATTGAATGCTAATACCTTTAAAATTCTAAAACTATTGTAAAAGTCAGCTATTTTCTGAAGACTTAAAAAAATGACCTATTTTTAATTTTTCATTGAATAAAAGATTATGCATAGATACTAGAACATGATACAATAACTATAATTTATTTATTTCAAAAATGGTTATTGTTAAATATTTTAAAGATTGTGGTATAAAATAGTTATCAAGCACCTAGCTAGTAATTACATTTTTATTCGAATACTTATAGTGACATACATTTTGTATACCTATTGATTTATTTATAATAAAATAAGTACCTAAAGTATTAAAAATAAAAAAAATCTGAATTCATAGCCAAAAAATAAATTTAAATTTAAATATTATTGAAGTTCTTCAAAATAGTTATGTTGATTGTTGATACAACATAATAAAACATTGTTAAAGACATTGAATAAATAATATTAGAACAAAACTTGTTTTAATTTATTCGCTCAAAATTTAAATTAATATAATTCAACAATATTTATATTTACTATGATATATAAACTAAGATAGAATAATTTGTAAGTTTTAAAAGCCCATAAAAAACGTTCCGATAAAACAAGCACTATTGGCTATTTGAATGCATCTGAAAAATATTTTATCTTGGGTTTTAAAGAAAAATTGTAATTTTTATTTGATTTTCTATATTATACATTCGTAGACAATTAAACAACCATAATAAATGTGAGTTACATTTTGTTTAATAAAAGACTTTTTAATTACTAGAAAATCGTAAGAATATGTTCCTATAAAACAATGTGATATTTTCCTTATTTTATTCGTTCTTAATTTAAACGCGTATATGGATATTGTATATATAAACTGTACTAAGTTTTATACATAGCTATACTATATTTACATAATTACAGTATTTTGTATTTATCTCTTATGTAAATTTATTATTTTTTAGTCTCATTATAATTATTACCAACATGCGAAGTTTTTTTTTGTATTATCTACCACACCTTCATATTTTACGCTACCGTATTTTTAAGTTTTACAAATATCTCATAAAAAAAAGTTTTTATTCGTGAGATCCTAATGCAGGTAGCAATACTATAACGTAATGTCTATTTTATATAATTATAAGTATAAACTGTAAATACTAGTAGTATGTATATATTTTTTAGAAAATTCACAGACATGTTTATGCGATGATTTAAGGATTAAGAAATATTAGATTCATACAATAAAATAATTTTTAAGTGCTCCTATATTTTATATAAATACATATGATATAGCCATATAGGTATAAAGTTACCGTATTACTGTATACATTATTTTAATTAAAAGTCTTCAGTTAAAACTGAAACTTTTAACTAAGGTTATTAAATCTTATAGTTATACTATTCTAAAATGATAAAATTTATATAGAAGCAAAAAGAAATATTTATTAAGTATAAACTAATAAAAAAAAATAAAAATAAAAAAAATAGAAACAAAAATTTTAATATTATACTATTTGACAAATGTTTTTATGTGATATTGCGTTTAAATATCTATTCATTTTTACTATGTATCCAATTATAAAATAGATAAGTGTCGTAAGAATATATTTTTAATTTTTATATTAATTGTTATTTTGTTATCATATTTATATACATTCATTTTAAACAATAGATTTTAATTCTATAATAGAAGTTTAGAAATAGACTACCTATTTATGAAAAGACATTCAATGCATAATATATCTATATATATATAATGACAATAGTGTGTGTTACAATATCGTAGCTTAGTAGTTGTTCTTCGACATAATATTGAATATTATTTGGAATAGAAGTTGTTTTACGACCTGTGTCGCACAGGAAATGGTTCGTTCACATCTATAATAATAGTATCGCTCTTCCGTGAACGGCCCTGTTGATAAAGTGACGGCAACTCAATTCACATTCATACAAAACAATAGATATTACTCGAGACCCCGATCCTCAAGCTCTTTTTATGTTATGAAATAATGTTATATACAAAGTATATTTGTGGATGCGTGTGTGACTATCTGAGTGACTAAGAATAATTGTAAGTTTCAAAGATTTAAAAAAAATATTTAGAATTATACTCCATTTAATTTTAATTTTATTAACATAAAATAAATTATTTATATTGAAGAACATAAAGTTATTAGCGTTAAAAAATATTTTAACTGATTTTAAGTTGCTTTAAAAAGGGGAAATTCTAAATTATTTCTAGTGTAGATTAATAATAAAATCTTAATTAATAGGTTTAGAAAAATGAATGCTAGGTTTGTTTTTTAAATTAATTAATTAGAAAAATAAGTTCAGTAGAAACAAATAATATTTACCTTTTAAAAGATATTAAAACTAATATTTATTATTTTTATATAAGCAGGGCGATTTATCGGAGCATGCTTAATGTTATTTTTTCTTTAATAATTTATTTATAAAAATTTTATACTTGGAATTTTCAGGTATACTTAATAGTTATGAACGTTGTTTTTGACTATTTAAATTTTTGTATCGTTTAGAAAGTGTCCTGTGATGATATAATAAAATTCTTTTTTAATATAAGAACCAATATTTTTATTAATAATTATTAAGTATATATTTTTTTGAAAATTTTGATGAATCTAAATCAAAACTTGAATGAGTAATTTCTGAGTTACTAAAATGTATATATAAAAATCTAAAGCTAATACTGTTTAGTTAATAAAATGTTTTAAAATAAATAATATTGATACCTATATTAGTATTAATAACTAATATGTTAGAATCATCATAATTCCCTTTATACCAATATTTTCAGGCCCCAATATCTTTAAACCAATTTTTATGGACCTTTATTCATAATACACAAAAATAAATAATTCATTTAATACTCGTATTTGTTTGAATTCCGATTTATAAATAGGTTCATCTACTTTAAAAAAACATTTATCAGATAAAAAATTTGTAAAAAAAGTTTAATTTTAATTTAATAAGAGAAATTGGTATTGCTTAAAGATTAAGGAAACTCCTTAAATTGCAAAAAGTTTAATCAGATGTTTGAAAATTAAGTATTGAAGTATATTTTAAAGTTATAAAATTCAGGATTTGAATAAACTTATAATTAAGGAAAAATTGGCGGTATGAATTATATAACAATAAAAGAATTAAAAATAAATAGATAAATTGGTATCTCGAATCATAATAATATTTTATGAAATTAATAAAAATTGTTTTTAAATCATTGCTTTTATTCAAATGAAAGAAAAACATTTTTATAAAATGTAGGTACACAATTTTATTTTTCTTGAAATTTTTTTTATTTATAGTGTTAAATGTATTTGAATAATGACATTTTTTATTATTAATAAATTATAATAAGGGTCAAAATAATAATAAAGACGACAAAATTATATTTAATTTTATTTCGTATAAATAAGTAATATGGGAGTGTATAAAATTAAATATTTTAAGTATTTGTTTTATGAATTTATATTATTATCTTTATACTTATATTAATTAATTTTTTATTTACATTATAATATTTTATAATAAAAGACTGGAAATTATAAGCACGTTTTTAACAAAGCAACGACTATTCTATAAACGGTCAATGTGAAAAGATATTTAATAATGATACTATAATATAATTTTATTTTTCAAAAAAAATAAAAATTGTATGAAATAATATTTTGAATTGCATTAGAAATTATATTTTATTATTAAAAAATTATAAAAAAACAACTTCTTAATTATACCTAGTTAAAAGCTTAAAGTTTATTTTTATTTTTTTTGTATACTTATATAATATATATATCTGTGGTATACTAAATAAATTGGCTAAACAACCATTAAAAGATTATTTTAAATATAGGTATATATTATACATATTATAAAAATTATGAAAAATTTAGAATAAGTTGTTTGTATTTAAGTTTCTCAACTTAAACACTCTTAATCATTTATATGGTCATATTTAATAGTGAAATATAAAAATATAAAAGTCGTATTTATTTATAATGAATTAAAAATACAATTAAATGTAATATAATGAACTCTAAAATATTTTATGAAATCAGTTTAATTTTTTTAACTTGTTTTATAAAATTAACAAAATCAATAGTAGGACCTAAAATATTAGCACATTTATTGTGTTTGGTTAAATGGATAAAATATATCATATTTACATTTTTCTTACAGATTAAAATAATTATTATAGATAGTTTAGAAAAATGCATAGAATATTATGGAAATATTTGAGCAAAACGGATTGTTTATGTATCACGTTTCCCTACTTTTTGTTTTTTATAAAAAAATAAATTAAACAATATTATTTTTTTCTAATACATTAAATAATTATCAAACTTGTGCTATTTTATGTTTTATGGATTTTAAAATAATTATATAATGTGCCATTTCAATGTGTGTTATTTGTTTTTATTTAACATGGGAAATATAGATAGTTTTTAAAGAGTTGTACACTATTTGCAGTAAAATCAAAACTTTAATTAATTAAAATAAGAAAAACCTATTGGTTATTGACAAATTCATCCTTCTGAGAAGAATTATAAACAAAATCATAAATTAAACTTCTAAATCTACAGGTTTATTTTTTAACCATCAACAAAAGCAATTTATTTGTTTTTTCAGATGTATAAATTAAAATAAAACAGCATTAATACACATTACACACACAAAATAGATTTGAACTTATTTTTGGTGCGTTATTTATCTTCTATCAATCGCTTCTCAATTTATTCATTTCATCGTTTCTAGTGAGCTGCTATATGCATACAATAAAAACATTCACAATATATCATCAAGAAAGTGGATTATACGATTGTTTATTTTTTTTTCGTTGTATACACAGACACACGTAATATATATTATATACATTATGTTTGAACTACCTAGGTTTATAGGTTATAGATGAGGCTGCATATTGGTCTCTAGGTTCTAAACCAATTCACAGAGAAGGGTTTAACTAGAATCTCGATATAGGCGTAGAGAAAAAAATATAATAGATCATGGTATAACACGAATAAAATTCTCGCACCGTCTTCTATCAACTACTGAGGTGACCTCTGATAAGAATATTAATCGTCGGTTCCGTATAAGGTGAGTTATTTTATTGTTGTGGTGGTAGATGGTAGTATAATTTTAAATATTGTGTCTTTGTTGTCGGCTTGAAACAGATTAGTATTTAATGATCCAGCGATGATGAAAAAACCACGTAAAAAGATATTTAACACCGAAAAGGAGGAATTACGGATTGGTGTGTCGACAGCTCTAGCTACGAATTAACCGGAACACGATATAATATTTTATTTTATACCCGTCAATTTTCAACAAAGTCTTCTTATGCGTGCAGCGGTACAGTGCATTTTACTAGATTTATCATGTACAGCATCTCACGGAGAGTGATTAGAGTTGAAATAATCCATTCACTGTGAATATTAGAGCTGTGTGATATAGCCGTGTACGATATCAATGTGTAATGGTCCATCCACTTTAGATTACGTTATAATAATAATAATAATAATACTGTAATAGTGTTATGTAAACGTAATATCGACAAGTACTCCATGTTCTTAAGGTTGAACATTGCGTAGAAACCTTAAACAGTCGTGAACTCTTATAATATATCTGTACAAAGTGTGTGCATAGTCATTATTATAGTGTTTATAGTTTAGTCTAAACGAGTAGTATTTTAATTATGAAATATATATTTATTGATTAAAAAGAGCTTTTTAAGACTAATACAAAATAAGTTTGCTTTACAATGCAACGTTATAGTATTATACACTGATGTGTATAATTTGAGATTTGTAAACTACGTTAAAAAATCTAAATGTATTCTATGTACACAATTATTATATTATCAAGTACAAATTTTTAAGGGTTTATTTATTTAGACGTAGAACACGAGAGTCATCAACTGAGGCGATATAGTTTGAAAATTCGACGGAAGATTAAGGTCGTATATTATATGTGCGACATTGGAATTGCATTTGACATTTAAAGAGGAGGGGAAAAATCATTCTTGGGTTATATCACATAAAATTTGATGATGTGACGTGTATTGTTCACCCTATGGATGAGTTGTCAGTGGGACGATATGGCGTCAAGGAGTGTACAAATGACGCATGCGCAACGATATGGATCGACCCAGTCTGTCAGTTAACAGTAGTCGAATTAAGACAAATATCACAAGTCTTACTAGCTCATGTTAATAAAGAGATCATTTATGATCCATTTGGATCATATTTTTACATATTGTTACAAAGAGCTTGCATTTTTTTGAACTAATTTTTTAATGTTTTTATTGTTTTTAACAGCAATATACAGTCTTTAAACTGTAGTAGTGTGGGAAATATTGGGCATAAATAAAAAATACTATGATTTTTAAACAATTTCCTATTTCCGAAAATGCATTGCTTAATTTTTTGGTAAAAGTTTATTTTAATTTTTCAATTTTTTCATTAAAAGTTTATAGTTATCATAATTTTAGGAGTTAAGTTACTATATATTTACCTAAATGCACATTTGAAAGAAGAGAAGAACTACTAATGTATGAAAATGTAAATTTCACAGCCATTATTAGGTGTTTAAAATTTGGTATAAATGGGTTATGTTTATCACTCAATATCTATCTATTAATTCAAAACTTATAGAAATTGTTTTCTTTATATAATGTAGCAATGTATGTCGACGTTTATGATATGGAAATTGTCAGTTGAGCTATTAAAAAATCTAAACGTATCTTATACCCACAGATATTATATTATCAGATACACATTTTTAATGATTTATTAATTTAAACGTAGAGCATATAATAGAGAATAATTAGTTAAAATATGTGAAAATAATAATATTCATTAAACCCTAAGGCTAAGGCACACGTCCATTCGATATGGAATATTTCTACAACTGCAGACTACAGTTATGATTTTATGAAATCTTTTTATTATTAATGCATTAATGCAGTATGTAAAAGATTATAATATAAACATTAAGCTATTGCTGCTAAAAATAAACCTATCATTCTCTTTTACATGGAATAAAAACCCTTTAATTTTGCTATTTTTAGTGATGTCAACCAGTGCATTATTTATAATACTTAGTTAAATTTTGTACATTACTTGACACTGTAGTGAAAACTATACTGTGTGATTATTTTAACAGTATAACAGTATATATTATCTCGAAAAACACTGGTTAACATTTTTGTAAATATTTTTGTACATCATTTAAAGTTTAAACTACATATTTTTTATCATTATCTCATAAATTTTTGAGTTTTTTAATTTTTAATTAAATAATTTTATATTTAAAACATCTTTCTGAGACTTTCAATGAGTATAAATTAAATTTTTTATGGGTAGTTAATAATTAGTATTTAAAGTTTAAATAATTGGTATAATAAATCAATGCTTTATGAGATTAAAATTTCAAATACTAGCGAGTTAAAAAAATAAATACTTAGTGATGTAGCATATTTTAAATTCTAAAGTAAAGTATTAAAAAAATGTCTTTACCCACATGCTGCACCCCCCTAAAACATAATAAATAATTCAAATTGTATGCTAATTTAGAATTTTTGCTATGGATATACTTTGATAATTAGTAGTATTTTCATCCAAATAAATTTTAATTTTTAAATTTAAAACAGATTACTAGAGCTAAGCAATTGTATTAGGTCAATGTTGTTAACCACGTTACTGTGAATGCTTACAAGATTATTTGAACTAATGAAAGTTAAATCTACAGGTACTTAAAAATTCTTAGAAAAACACTCTGATTAAAAATATCAAATTAAAAATGAAAGTTGTCTTTAAAAAAAAAAAAAATTAAAACATTATGATAAAAAATAAAACAAAATAATTTTTTTTGACATATGTTGTTTTATAATGATTTCAGATTATATAAAAAATTTAAAATATATTAGATGCTTTATATTAAATAAACAATCTGTATATGTGTATTTAATAAATTGTACGCATTAATTTTAGACACATTCAAAAAATGAAAAACTGTTAGTTATCTTATCCGCAAATAAAATTTGCTCTGTGTTATGAATTGTTTCCTTGACCCTCTCTCATATACCTATCGTATAATGGACGTTTCACTATATTGCATTAATGTAACTAATTAAAAATCGTTTTGTTTTATAACTAATGAGTAAATACATTATTATAACATTTATAACGACGCTTATAAGTATTTTTTGTTATTGGGATATACTATATTTAATAATAGTAAATAGAACATGACGTGTATACTAGCCATAAGCAAATGATATTTCATTAAATTAATGATTCGTTTATGATGCGTGGACGCCACTGTAATCGTTTAAATGTAATTACGTCGTGTTTTTTTTTCTTTTAATTTATCTTAAATCTTAATACAGTCCATTATAAATTATACATTGGATATTGGTTGTTATTAAAGATTATTTATAAATCAGCCTAACAAAATTATTGTCGAGTTAATTAATTACATAATAAACAAATTTACATTATGCGATATTACGAGTAGTAGTAATAATTCTTCTTATTAATTTAAGTATACATTTTTTTTTTTTTTTTAACGGATCTATTATGGAATAATTATGATATTATCTTAGTAATTAATGTTATAACTTATAAGTATTAATTGTTCTTCTGTATACTTAATTTGAGTTCGAATGTAAAGATTTTCTTGTTCGCTTGTAAATTTTTATAATACACATTTTGGAAAACACTTTATTATTTATTAGGATAAATCAATTGTATAAAGCTATTTAGCATTACCCAGAGTGTACCACCAGAAGGTGGCTTTTATTACTCTCCAAAAACGTATTATGTATTTGCACATTAGTAAGAATTTCTCATTTATCACAATACTGTGTTAAGAATTATATTATAAATCAAAAAAAAAAAAAAAAAAAAAAACAATTAATATAGAAAATATAAACCGTCAAAATATAATTATTAAATTTGTTATTTATTTCAAAATAATTTAAAGTAAGTGTTTAATAAAGTGTGTTCTATAAAAATGTGGTTAAAAAGTGCTATACTATTTTTGGGTGAAAAGAAAAAAGTCATTTTTGTGCAAACAGGGTAAGACCCTAGACTGGGGAATCCAAAAAGGGAAAACGTGAGTTGAGTTGCTGGATATTTAATCGCTTCAATTAAACATGAGTTGGGTCCACGGCGTTATAAGATACAAATAATTTTAATTATAGATATTGTAAAAAGGGTGGTTCTTATTTGTTAAAAAAGTGTTTATCGTTACATGACACTCCTTAGATAGTAAAAAATTTGCGGAATTTAAAATATAGTCCTTAAGACTTAAGTATTATGTATGAATAATTTCATTAATAAAAGAAAATCTTGCTGGATACCTTATTAAATAATTCAGTATACATAGTCAGTTGATATAAAAATGTATCCTTAATCTTTTTTTAATGTTTTGTTTATGTGGATTATATTTATTAATATTACAAATTATCTTATTAAATGCTTTTTTTTAAAAAATACTAAAAACAAAATATATAATTTAAATAATATTTACTTACATATAAATTATTTATGAAACCTTACGCTACTTTTAAACATACACATTGTGACTTGCTATTAGATTAAATACCCATGGTTTGTCAAACACTTTATTAGTTTATTATAGGCACTATTATAGAGTATAGAGTATAGAATATTTTGAATACTAATGTAATCAATATCTGTATATTAATGCAGTGTACGGAAAATCAAAGTGTAAAGAAGTCTTATTGAAGTAAAATGAATTACCTACACTATTATAGATACCTATATTGATCAACGTTGTAATTATTTTGTACATGAATTATGAGTAGACGATTAATAAATCCAATTAGTTATACTCCGTGTCTAATACTAGTAATACTTAATAATATATTAACACATGTATATTATGTGTATTTTACTCATTACTATAGCTAGGGTGATTTTTATTCTCAATATCCTATTGAGACCGCTATCTATGGGTGTTGTACGGAAATATAGAGCTATAGATTAGAATGACTGACGGCACAACATCGAAATTTATCATAAGCATTATTGATTTCTTTATATTAACTATTTTCTTATATTTTGAGAATATTAAATATAAGTAATCATATAAATTATCCATTAATAATTAAAAATTATTTTAAAATAACAGTTATTTATCTGAGGCACAAAATTGAAAATACAAAATGTTTCTATTTTTTGCTTTTTACCTACTATTATATTTTTTTAAATACATTCTATTTATAAACATATTATTTATTATACATGCCAATGAAAACTTTTGTAAAATTTTAAATTAAATTTTATAAATTATTTGAAATGTTAACAAAAATTATCCTTGTGTATTATACTAAATAATATTATTTTTGAATCTTTGTTGTGTCTTTAAATATAATTTAATTGTATAGGTTATTAAATATATAATTTTGATAAGATATTTTAATTATCTTTGTATTAGATAAAAATTATGGATATATGACTTAAATTTGTGTTATTGGTTCAATATTTCATTACTTACAAATGTCCTTTGATGTCTATACTAAGTATTTATTTTAATAAAATAGCATCATTTTTATTTAAATTTTCATCTAGTAATAATGGTCTTTGGGGAGAATAGTATAATTATTGCTTAAATATGTTTATTATTAGAAAATTAATTCATTTATTCGTGCTCGTTGTTTGGCTAAACAATAGTAAGCCAATAATAATACATTTGTATTTAGTTTAAACGTTGCTTACGTTATGTAATTTTTTGATAACCGTTATTACTAAAACGGCACTCTTCAGAGATAACTTTTTTTTCTTTGTTTAAGCTGAGAACATTTCAAAGATTTGATAATATTAGAACAGGAAATTATCCGAAAAGAAAAGTAATTACGAATTAATCTTATGTAAATGTTGCCATGGACTGAAGTTAATTAAATTTAATTAATTATAATTTAAATTAACTGTGTTTCATAATAATCCATTAGATTTAGAGCGTCTATTCAACTTTCTATAATAGGTATTTCGTTAAATTAAAAGTCGTGGTGATTGAACTCGGGGGATGTATCTTTATCTGATGAATATTGGCCAGACCACTTAAAAATATGATAATAATCGTGGAATAATTTGTGTGTATAAGCAGTGTTATATTGTTATGAATATTATTTGTAACTATTACTTGTCGATTTAAGTACAAATAAATAATTTAAAAATATTTTATGTTCAACAAAACTTGAATAATACATTTTACGTTAATATTATTATTATTATTTTATGACCTTTATTTTCGCCCAATGTTCACGAGGGCGTTGGTCGCGGTATGCCTAGCCGGCCGGAACATTGTTTCCTTCTGATATTACGTATACCGTGACGTTGCTACTGGGTCCAATGAATGTTCACGAAAAAAATATATATTATATGCATGTAATAATTTACATTAAACAATAGGATATGACAAGGAACATATTGACCCATCTTCTATTGTCAGTTAAACTACTCTATTGTTAATGATAATTATAATGTAGTTAAAAATATTCATATTATTCGCCAATAAACATTTAATTTCTGGAGAAAGATTTTCGTATTATTAGACTTTAAATGATAAATTATTCTTAAGGGATATTTTTAAATAAATATTTGTATGTAAATATCATATATTAACTTGAATACTGTAAATGACATTGCGTTTTTAAATAATATAATAAATATTTTATAAAACTCAAAATACTTTTAATGGATATATGAATTAGTGTAATTAATAATTAGTAATTATATAGGTAGTTATTTTTTTTAAATAAAATTGAATTGGAGTAGGTTATACAAATTTAAAGTATAAAATATATAATATATTTTTAATAGAGAAAAATCTTATTCTTATGTTTTAAATTTAAAAATCTTAAGCTTATGTTAAAATTTAAGTTTTTATAATTTAAAACGATTTTTGCATTACACACTATAAAACATAATATGTATCAATAAACATAAAAAATACGAATAAGTGAAACATTTAACATTTTTTAATATAAGTATTTTATAATTGATTGAAAACATTTTTGTACTTATTTTAACACTATAAACTATACAGTATAAATTACTTTATCTAAATTTTATTTATTTTTTATCTTAAAATTAAATTTATTCTTGTAAAATTGTGATGTATACATTTATACATTTTTTCCTTGTCTAAATAAAAAATAATATTAAGTAAAGTATTAATTATATAATTTGGGGTATTTTTATCAAATACATCTCTTATGAACATAATTATTTTTGAATCGGTTGTATTTTGTATAAAAGGAAAAACTTATCTTTTTTATGTTTTAAACAAAAATAGTATAAATATATTATACTGTTCTTTAATAAAAATAAAAATAGAAAATATAGATAGTTTATCGCAATTTCTATATAATATAAGTTATAACTTATTCTTACCTTCACGTAACAAAAAAATATTTTTTTTTAATTAAACAACTATACAGTATAAAAATATTAATTTTTTAAATTAAATTTATAAAGTAACTAAAAAAAAAAAAATAAGTTGTATATTGACAAATATTATCAAAAAAATATTTTGCTAGGCGATTTAATGAATGAATGATTTAGCATTATATAACAATATATTAATACATTAATCAATATTAAATGTCCACACGAATGATGCATGTTTTAAACATACCTATGGTTTATAATATTTAATGTATATATTAGTATTAACGGTTTTTGATGACGTCATTCTATAACTACTTCAATTTGAATTGTTTACACGTTTTTAGATAGTTGGTTGAACCCATATTTAACCGTTTATTAAATTAAATGTTAACTTCTAATCGTATATTAGTTATTAATGTTATAATATTATCTGCGTTTCATTGTATCCTTAGTATTTATTTTTCAAATAATATATTACCTATTATTAAAGTGGAGCATTAGGTATAGGTAAGTTCTTTATTTAACACGCTGCTGTATTTAATGGGTTTTTAAACTTCTTTTTACGAGCACGGAACACCTATAGGTAGGTACCATCAAATATGATTTAATATTAGCAGCTAGCAATGCCTTAAAAGCATGTCTTAAAATCTATTATCATTCTATTAGTGACGGCTGGATTTTATTTGGTGAATAATTCAAATAATTCAATCACGAACAATGCGATAAAAGGGGCAACACGCTTTGTCCATATTAAAATAGCATGATAAAAAGTGCCGGTATTTCACACAAAACTATCTGTGGCATATCTAATAACAGTAATGAATATAACAATAATATTTTATTAAATTTGTGCACTCTAGGTATAAGAATAAAATTAGGGAAAGAATAAATTTTAAACGTATTAAAAGGAGTTTATATTTTATTTTATACTTATTGAAGAAGATATTGAAACATTAATATTCATTATTTTTCGTTAAATGCAATAAAATATTTTTTAGTGATAAATTAGTATGTGAATGTATGTATTTATGTACTTCTGTTAGTGCTATGTTTATTTTTTTCCTTCCTCTGTTTATCAATCCAAAAACATGAAAAAGTTTTGAATATATCTCGTGTAATTGAATATGAATAATATATATAAGTACTTTTGGTATATAAAAGATGGCATCAGGATTTGATCTTTTTCATTATATATATCCACCTATATAGTTGTCGTGGAGATGCCATGTTTCTCTGTTTGTTCAAAATTTCAGAATATTTATAAACAAGTCTATAAACTATTGAGAGATACATATCAATTTTAAAATGAGAGAAGAATTATCAAGTACCTAGATAAAAAATTATTATTATTATTATTATGTACCTAAATTATTTTAAGTTTTAGTAACGTTTGACGTTATAATATCATAATATAAATAGATTTTTATTTTTCCCGAAGATTGAGTAAGATAGAAATAAGACAATGATAAAGTTAAAGAATACTTAGTACAAATAATAAATATATTTATATATGGTTTAAATTATTTACTATAAACTTTTGTTTGTTAGTATTACAATGATTTTAATCAAATCTTTAAAATTGTAAATTTTAACTTAGGTTATAAACTATCATTATAATATTAGATACTTTCCTAATTATTAATTAATTATTAATATTAAATTTTACTTAATTTTTTATTATTATTTTTTTTTTAATGTATCTATTTAATATTATATGCATACTTAAGTTTATTTTAAATTAAGTTACATAGGTATTATTGCTTATTATGTATAGAATATAATTATTCGTATAATTTAAAGCTTAAATAAATAGTTATTCATATATGTGTATAATTTGTTGCGTATCTTTAAATATACAAGGCGTGTATAATATTGTGTGAACATAAAACCATAAATAGTTTAACTCATAAACATGATATTATATTTGTATTATGTATAGTTAACAACAAAATTATAGCAAATATTGTATTTTTCAAGGTTAAATTGTGTTCATTCATATTTGATAGTGAAGAATTATGTCAGGAAATTATAATTTTAATAACACACGTAATGTTTTATACATAGTTTGTAGTATATAAAATATTACAATACTAAATATACAGTTCATAATGGGTTGCGTTTAACTTCGATGATACAGTAAAAACAAATATAAAAAAGGGATAAGTATTTTCGATCTTATTGCTACAATATATAGCAAAAAAACACTAAAGGGTACTTAAAGCCTCTTCTTATAGTAAAGTATGTGCAAATTGCTGAGGTTAGGTAAGTGGTAAAATTTTCTAAGTGTCACAACTAAAATATATTTTTCTTTCAAAAGCACAATGTATTTTTTTCATTCTTTCTTCTGTATTATATTATAATAACATCGCAATATTTTCATAAAGAAAATATAAAATTGATAAATAACATAAAAATGTATTTTAGATTTTTTGATATTAGCATAATATTATCATCTTAAATATTATTTTACAAGAGCTTAGAACAGTATAATCAAATTTATTTTAATATTTATTTTTAAATTAGACCGTGTTACCTATGTTAATTTTGGAATAAGGAAATACTACCTATGTTTAACAACAGTGTGATTAATTGTATGATATTTAGCATAAACAGATAAGTAAATAATATATTTAAATTCATTTTTGAATGAATAGTTATCAAAATAAGAAGTGTATAAAGTATCTTATTAAAAGAATACAAAAGGGAATGTTTATTTATTTTTTAATTGAATCAAAAGTTATGAAAATATAACGATGAACATTAAAAAAAAAATAAAATAAAAACAAACTAAAATATTTAGGTATAGTCGGTTGATAATACATAAACAATTAATTAAATGTATCATGAAAATGAAGTTTAATTATTTTTTTTTACCATAAGCTACCTGAAACTGCGTTGTTATAAATGTGTTATTTAGCTATGCTCATAGCTATATATTTTTTTTGTTTATTGTGTATACTTGTATATAATAATATTATATACCTATTTTGTTCGTTACAAATCTTTTTTTTTTTTTTTATTATCAATTGTTTTTCAATGTAAACTCCAAATTACAAGATCGAAGATGATTTTACACAATCCATTATCTTGAATACGAAATGGCATTGAATTTTACTTCTTAAAAAGCATTAATAAAAACCGTAAAATCCTGTTGAACGTACGGTTATGATGTAGCCGATGTAGGGTTATATATAGGTATTATAAATATATAAATATTATAAATATGTATAATAATATCATCGTTGTCGTTGTATACCGCGTACGACTTACTGGGATAATACGATAGATATTATTTAACGTCGGTTCGTAACCTATAAAGCATGTAGGTATAACGATAATAATATTTTATGGAGTTTTTGGGATAAAGAAAATCGTTCGTATTTTCTATTAGATCCCTAGGTACGGTTTTTTTGCTTCACCGTCGAGGCATACTGCCATAGTTAGGTGCCTCTGTACGCGCAAATCAAGACTATCGCCACGTCGCCGGGGCTAAGAGACAATCAATAATCTCGGCGTCTTAATCAAAACACGACCTCCAATCACATCGGCGGCGGACACACGATACGTCGGGCTGGCGACCGCGGTAAATTCGAAATAATAAAATATATTCACCCGCGACACCGCCGCCATAACGACCACCGCCACTTTAACCGTTGCCGCCACAACGACGACGACGACGACCATCATCGCCATCGCTAGTCGTTACCACCCCACCCGCCGCCGGTCAGTTACTTCGGTTCGGTGAGCGGCGCGGGGGACCGTTGCAGTGCGCCGCGTCGGTGGCGGGAAATATTGATCCGGATGGACTGGCCCGCCTGCCGCGCGTAGTTTCGCCGGGCGCCGTCAGCAGACGCTGTACCGATCTTGCGGCAACAGCACCGGCGTACCATCCCGCGGTTTTTTCCCTGTTTCTACCAGTCTGTCCGTTACCGCCTTACAGGTATCACTCGTCTTTGTCGTCGCTCGGTAGTGCCCGTGCGCTGTAGTTTGTTTCTCGAGCAGTTTCAAATAAGTATGTTTATTGACGGGAATTAGTTACGGTTTTTTTTTTTTTTTTAAACTTAATTTTCCTACTTACCATTTCTATCGTTGTTATATTATTATAGTATTAATAGTTGTAACGTTTTCCGTAGAAAAGTTATAAAGATTTTCCAGTGTCCCATTTTTTTTCCGAGTGACGTTTTCTTTTCTTTTAAAAATGAAATCTTCCACTATCACGGGCTTTGCGTCCGCGGTCCTCCTAGTACTGCTGTGCGGTTCAACAATCGCGTTGAGCTTCAACGGCAACGACAAGACGGTCATTGATACGTTAGCGTGGACCAGCGATCTATCTGAGGTAAAAAAATCATTATTATAACCTACCATTTTATGTAGAATAGCAATAATATTATTGTGCGCGTAGAACGGTTTATTATTAACCGGTGTAATTTGTTGGCGCGCGAATCTCTTGTGCAGATCGGCGGCAAACAGGTTTTCGATCAGTATACAGAAAATTAAATCACTCGTAGGGGGGTACATGTAATAGATAACTATTAGTAAAATATTAAACGCTAAATGAGAAATCTAATTTATAGTATATGAATACGCGAGATGTATAATATAGTAAGTAGTAGATAGAAACGGTTCTTTCGAAATCCCCCGTCTGTATTGCGACTATTGCGAGTAGACTAACAGCTAACGATCAGCCTCCTTTCATGCGATTACCCCTTCCCCTGCTATTTCTTTTTGAGTGGCTGTGGTTTTACATTATTTTTGTTCGCGCAACGATTACTCAGATTCTCAGGCATCCAAGTCATCGTCATTCGTCATACCAGAAAAATAATTTCTCAGGAGTTAGGACACGACATCTAGACATTACCCTATGTTTTATGAATTATGTCAATACCTTCTAATCTTCTAATCATTTGTTGTATTGTTTCGTACACGTGATATCGATAACCAAATGTGAATGATAGGTAACGATACCGGGACGTTGGGAAGGAAAATCCTCGCGGAACGTTTAACCACTTAACCTACTTTTCTTAGTCGTCTAATCATAATATGATGTTTTATAATATTACCATGCGATTTGTTGTCATTATTTCGTGGGCCTACCACAGGAACTTACAACCGAAATTATAGCGGCTGATTATAACTAAATATTTATTATCTACTGTTATGCGAACATACAGCTGCTGCCGCGCCACATCGGAAAATCGCTGTTCTCGCAGTGGAGTCGTCGTCTTCGTGTAGGTTACCCACTAAATATGCTTGACGGAGACGCAATAAACCGGTATTCGCCATTACTACAATGCCCCCCTCCTACCTAACCACTGATGGACCGTGACCAGGCACATAATACTATATTGTATTATTTACGCCGGATCTGTTGTTGCACTGCGTGCAGCGTCTATCGTCCGCCAGGTGTTTTTGGAGGACGAACAAAAAAAAAAATCAAATTTCAAGTCGTGTGTGTAGGTAGGTAGATAGGCAGGTAGTGATCGTGTATGCTATATAATATATTATGTGTACCGTACCCGGTGGATGTACAAAAGACCTTCGCCAAATCGTCACCGCCCCTAAGCACAGTAACCTGATAATCTTACGCTCCAAAAAGAAAAGGAGAAAAAACACCCCATTGTGTGTGTATTACTTATATGTTATATGACTATACCAGCAATATATTGTAATGTAGAGATGCCGGCATGCATGAGGTTAATGCATCTCCGTCTTTATCTTATTCAACGCATGCCATACATGAGATCAGTATAATGTGTTTAAAATCTACTATACCTATTTATTTGAATGTGGTACATTTTAACAGTGGTCAAATAAGTAAGAAAATTTTAAAATTTCATGAATAGTTTTTAATGTTATGTTTCATTCACTTAACAATCTTTATTTCTAAAACTATCAATGATTTTCTAAATATTTATTTTATATAGCTACTAATTTTTTTAGTCTTTATGAAATGTAAATGTACAATTATAAATATTATTGAATATTCGAATCATATAAAGGTTTTAAATATTTGTTTTTATTTGTTTAATATGCGTATCTAACGAGGTATCTAACTTTATGATCTATGGTTCATTATGTGACCATTCAATAAATATAAATTAATGACTAGTCGCGCACTTGTTTCGATGTTAAAAGGCTATGATATTTGTTATTGGTCATATTTTTACTTTAATTTAATGTTGTTCGTTTGATTCTAGGATCAACTATTAAAGTATAATAATGTGTATTATGGATTCTACTGAGATTTAGAAATATAGATATTCTTGCTAGTATGAAAAAAAAACCGTTTGCTATGTACATCTGCTTTATGATTTTAATTTTTTTTTTTTTTTTTTTAATAATAGTTAATACAATTTTTACTAAATATGTTGTGTCAAAAGTTAAGTATTCTGAATTTATGTAGATGATATCAATTTTCTTATTTTGACTATAGAGAAATAGTAAATAATAATATTAATCTATACCTAAGTATTACTTTTATATATAAGACGTACTTCTAACATTAGTGTATATCTTTTAATTAGAAGTTTATTATCGTGATCGTTATTTAATTTTTCTACTGTAGTTATTAAACGTTTGATACTACTTATGTCTCGTTACATAATTGTTCGATATATTTGTTGTGTTGGTATTATAATATTGCTGTAAATCAGCAATGTATCCTAACACTTTGTAAACCCTGTTGATCTCGGCCTATTGTTATTATATTTCGGCAGGTGTTACCAGGTGACCACCTGGCAATATTATATCCTGCAATTCAACTCTTCTAAAACTTCTGTGTATGTGACATTAACCTTGAGTATAGAACATTCATACCAATTTAAGGGAGGGGCGTCTTATACACCTACATAAATTTATAGCATAGAGTGTGGACTAAAATATATTATACAATTTTTCCTTCATGAATTCTTGTTCAATTTCGGCGCATCTACTTAAAATGTTATTCTAGGTACGTTCTTAGTATGTACTTTATTATTATAAAGCGATGATTTAGGAAAAAGTTTCTTTATATTAGGTTTATAAATCGTGTTTATTGTAATAATGATATCTATCGTTTAAGTCACTATTTAACAGATATTTTATATTATAAGTAAGTAGGTATGTTTAGTAATTAATTTTTTTTCCAAAACTGAATATGATTAATGACAATATTCAATCATGTTTTCTTTGACAAGTATAAAAGTATGATCGTGATTTTGTTACTTTTTTCATGAAAGTTAAAAAAGAAAATATTTACTTGTGAGTTATGACTTATTTGAACCTACTAGAAATCATATTATTATATTATAATACGATGTAAAATATAATGGTTAAATATTCAATTTGATATAATTGTAGAATTTTTTTTTATTTTAAATAACTAAACAAAATTACGTTTTGTATTTTATAAGCCTTGATCACTTTGTATGTTTAGCACTCAATCCTTACTAATTGAAGCTTTGCAACTCACTACGTAGTTGTAGTGTATCTCTTTTAAGGCTGGTATAGTTTGATAATACTATTCTATAACTTTAAGGGCATAGCTGAAAATCAAGTGATATTATTGAGGATAGGAAGTTAAACACTTAAAATATAATAAAAAAATATATAAGATTTTTTTTAAAGCATATAATGTATTTATGTATAAATACTTGTATATCGTTTTTAACGTGAGATAGTACCAAATTTAAATAGGTACTATAGTAAGTTTATAGTTATCACTTGATATCTTTGATCATATAAAAATGGTCACTATGATATTGAATGTTTATTGTAATAATTATTATATCTATTCAAACTGTACCAATAATCAAGCGGAATTTTATTGGTCGATAGAATACAGTAAAAAAATCATTTAAATATTCAATCAATAGAACAAATTAAGTTATTTTACCAAAGAAGAATATAGTATATTTTCATATCGCTCCTGACAAAAACGAAGCATGATTTTACAAATTTTATACTTATAAGTTAAAGTTTTAGTTTATAAATATTTATAATATTTATAAAATATTTAAATAGTATTATCATCTCTCATGGGTGTAATTCTGTGACAACTGAATGCAACTTGTTGGAACAGCAGTTTAGAGCATTACATGCTATATTACGGTGCTGGTTCAAATATTGCTGTCATGATTCGTATATTCTCTGAATGCACGTCACCACTGGGTGAACCATATTCGAAAATATCTTAAGGTTACACAATAAATCGTGAATCTCCACTATTGAGTCTAGATTCATAGCTTTGTTTCATTTAGATTTCTTAGTGTTTTTATTTAATAATTTTTATAGTACATGACTGGTAATCTATTTTGTATATTAAATATTATTAAACAAACGGTAAAAAACTAGAAATATAGCTGTTCAATGATGCGTAGTTTTGTGGTTGTTTGCGAGTGCATTGGCCGCAATACCACTGACAATACAATAGTTTTTGTTTTTGGGCGATATTTTGATTATACGATTAACTTATTGGATAGAAAGTTAAAAAAAAATAGAAGATATCCATCCAGTAAATCCAAACCTCATATAGGTATAACCATGTAATATTTTAAAAATAAAACATCTCATTTTTATTTGAATATATATCGATTTTTAACCTCTAGAAAATTCAATAACTTGTTACAAAACGTTAAATCATCGGTATTCTAGTCGAATAAGAAAATCGATGAATAATTAATTTACACTAGAGAGATTAGCAATTGCACCATAAAAAAATTTCATTTCAATTCATGGAATGAATTTAGTGTTTGTGTAACAAAAATATATATATTATTATACCTACATATAATCTTTATTCTTTAGTAATCAACTTTAATAAAATATGAAAGAAATTTGATAATAACAATTATTTTAAAATTTTTTTATTTACTAAAACGTATAACTTTTATGAAAGAGACTTTAATAAGACACAACGAAAAAGATTAAGTGTAAGTATGACATAAAATATCAGTTATAAAACAAAGTTTTTATTAATTAAAGTATAACGACATATGCATGTGTATATTTGTTATTACGCGTATGTATAATGTTATGTACCTAGCAATACCAACTGTGCTATAAAGTAAAATATTTAAACAATATATGTGTGTGTGTGTGTGTGTGTGTGTGTGTGTGGATGTGTCAGGTGCGTATATATACGTATTACAGGATTGGCAATAAGTCGAGAAGAGTCATCATTGAAATAAAACGTGTTATTTTTGATCTGCTTAAATTATAATCTATATTATATTATAATTTTAAGTATTAAACATTTATACACATTCCTTAACACGTTCTGTTTTAAATCGTGTTTTTGTAATATTACGATTGATTTGTAATTTTTATCCGGTTGGGACGAGCGTTTGTTGTGAACAATTTTATGTCGTACTTATAGGTTTAAGTATACCTAATATTATTATGGATGCCAAAAATTGCAGCTTTTCAGCTATTATAATATATTTGTGTACAAGTTTTCTTCGTATAATAATTCCACATTTAATTCAAAACCGAAAGTACACAGCTCAAGCCCCCATCATTTGTTTGATACACATTGTATACACCTTTGTACACTGTACGCACAAGTATATAGACAAGAATAAAATGTATTCATAAGTATGTATATTATAATATATTTGCGCTATTCACTTTATCTGGGGGTTACCGCCGTCGTCGCCGAGAATTGTGTGCGTGTGTTGTAATACAGTATTGTAAAAATATTGATCACGCGCGCGCGCACCCCGAAAACACTGCGACGGTGGTGGAATTGGGCCGTGGGCGACGGCAGCTTTGGTGTGACGGGCGGAGTAACAGGGTTAAAGAACCCTCAGGGGAAGGGCTCGATAGCACCATAGGGGTAGAAATCCGGCGCCACGGCCGACTTTTATTACGTTCGGCGGCCACGAGGCGTATCGTACTGCGTGTGGAGAACCGATTCTCTTCACCATCATCGCCGGATGATAGGTATATTTATAATGGTAAGCCACTGCGCTGCGTGCTGTGTATTTATGCGTGGCTACTGACGTTTGGCCGTTGTAATTATTCTATGTGCGTATTATTTTACCACCCCTCTCAGCTACCACCAACGATCAACTCTGCTACCTTTCCCGATCAAGCTAGTTAAAATTCTTATGCCCTTTGGCTTATATATAAACAATTAATCCCGAGGAAATTTTATTTTACCTTTGAAACTTTGCTCACGTTGTACTTAAACGCATGTACAGAGTCATTGATACATAATTACTTTTATTTTATCATTCGTCAAATGTTATATTTTTTTAATTTATTATTATAACAATTTGTTATCATACTTATATTCAACTCAACGAGTGTATAAATTGATTTATTTATAAATTATTATGCGTAATTATTTGTCCATATCTCTTTTCATATGCAAAAGTGCTTGCACTATAAATGTTTGAGACGTTATAAATCGCGTTGGTTTTATGTGAATCATCTCTTTTTATGATAAAAAAAAAAAAACTGTTAAAATTTTTAAAATTTTAAAATCAATTAATTGATTGTATGGAATATAGTTAAAAGGACACATACTATATTTCACAATCTCTTCGTGAAACATGTTTGATTGTGTCATTTCTAAACTTTAAATGTATAATACTATAATGATAAAGTTATTCAAGTTTTTTTTATTAGATTTCAACAAAAAATCTTGACCAAATTAGTCTTATGAGTACAAACATAGTATTACAATATAATATTTTTATTAAATTATTTAAGACAATCTAAGTTAAATTTTCTAGAGAAAACAAATGTTTAAAAACGCCTGTATTATTTTCAGTTATGAAATATAAATTTAATTTTAATAAGGAAAACGAGCCTCTTTGAGTTAATCAAACATTAACATTCAATACATTTTTTATAATATTCTTAACTAGTTATGGTAATTGTTATTCACTTTAAACTTGATTTGGATAATTTTTATATACACAATTAATTAACTCTGAAATAAAACAAGTAAGCAAGTATAATGGTTATGATGTGAGTATTAATTTTCATAAAATAAAAACATAACAGACAACGAGTATCTAGATTTAATAAATTAATGTTCATAAAAACTAAAATAAATATTTATTAAAACATTGTAAATTACTTTAATAATATTAGATACGTGACAAAAAAATAGTATCATGTTTTGAATAAAAAAGAATTTATCATTTTTTTGATACTAAAAGTTTTTGTTTTAATATACATTCATTAAATGAAATATTTTAAAATAATTAAAAAAACATTTTAGTTGCTGTCTACATAAATTAATTTCAAAAATAAAATATTTTTAATATTGTTATTATTATTGTGTTATGATTTTTTTAAACACAAATATAATATGATTATATTATTATTTATATTGGTTAAGCTATGAAAAGTGTAGTTAGTATCAAATATTTAATAATGCTAAATAGTTAATATGTATAAATTAATAAACAAATAAATATACAGCGTACAGATTTTAACAGATTTTAGATTAGTTAGGTATGACAAAAGTTCTGATGAATGTAACATTTATCGTATGTTTGTATAACTTATAATTTATTAAATGATCTCATATATAATAATGGTATCACTTAAATTGAGGAGTGATTATTTTCATAAAGAATAACAGTTTAATGTTAAAATAACCAAAGATTCTTGCTGATTGGCGATTTCAATATTTATGTTTTTTGAGTACGTACTCGTAGATATGATCATTATTTTGTATAATTCAAAATGATACAAAATTGAAAATACACAGTCCTAAAAGTAGTTACATTCTAACCATAAGATAGTTTTAACACATTTTCAAATTTCAAATTTACTAAATCGATCAGAAGTATTTGAAGCTGGTCAAGTTACTATTTATTAATAATACTAGAATTTTACTTATTTATTTCTCATGCCTGTAAATATCATAAATAAATTGTCTTTCGCTTTCTAAATTACTTAAAACAAAAAAAATCCTCTAAAATATCATTACTTTGAAAATCAGTATGTCACGGTCGTTGATATTATCCAAGAGTTCCCACGAATGTTTTGCTGAACATAGCGCAGTTACCAGTAATTTAAAAAAAAAAAAATCATATGAATGTGATAAGGTGAATTGCTCTTTTTATATCCTTGCTTTTTAAGTTATGTCTCCCTTGATACGTGCATAAAAATTTAGTTCATTTTTTCAATAGACGTCCCAACACTAACGAATCAACAGTAAGTAGAACACGAATCGTTGCTATTGTTGTGTAAAGTATAATATTTATTGTATTATGTACATATATTAATTTGGACCCGTATTTCATTTCTTTTGTGTGGATAAGTTTTATATGTCGCCGTGTAATTTTTCATCGTTTTTATTTAAAAAATAGATACGTTTTGATGGGGAGATAGCAAAAATAGGTTGCTGTTAGTTTATGTGGTAGAAATGTAACAGAGTTAAACGATTTATATCAGGTTGAATTTATTGTTCTTGTAATTGAGTTTATTATCTGTAATTGATATTTAATGATACATCGTAGTAACTAGTAGTTTGTATAATAGCTATCATTTAGATTCTATTGTTTCTTTCAACACGATAAATTTGACAAGAATTGGGAAAATTATTTTCACCTTTACTTTGTTGAATGGGAAGTGAACACTTGAAATATTTCTAATCTGAAAATATTTTTAAAAATCACCATGCGTATAAAATAATATTTTTTTATATTTGAATACAATTTTATTATTGCATATGTTCAAAAAGATTTTGAAAAAGTATACTTAAAATATTTTATATTGGTATGCTTGTATACATAATTTGTATACATCTATTGTCGTTCTCACTTCTCTGTTTAGAAATATTATGTGTTTGAAAATCTACTGGATATATCATGTATAATACTGTTTTGATTGAATTAAATTAAATGTTTTTGTTCCTGTTTTTATTTTTTAAATATGCTATTATAATAAAATACCTCTATTTTGGTATTAAATGCAATGCCGAGACCGGATTAGTATCGTCCTATTAAAATACATTGTAAAAAAAAAAAAAGAAATACATATAATAATAGTGACTAGAATCATAAACTTGATTTGACGCTGTATTCAATTCAAAAGATACGGGTCCTTTTCTGTGCCCTTTAACAAACGAATAAAGAATATTAGTCAGTGTCCCACGGTATATAAATATCCAATAAATATAATTATATAGTGATGTCTTAGAGTTCATGAGTCAGAATTACAAAAATAGTATTAAAGTTATTATTTATTTAAATTTTATTGATTTAAGATTTATATCTAACGGCAATTGTAATATTAATATATAAATTAAAATTTTTTGTCGTCAATAATTAAAATATTTTTTTAGTTATTACTATTACTAAGCATACTTATATAAAAAGCAAATATTTTTTTAAAGACACTTATTTTATTTTGTTAACGTATTTTTTTATTACCTTACAAATCATTTACATATTTACAGTTTCTTAAATTACTATTTAAATGTATTGGATATATTTTATTAAATTGTTTAAAGGATATAATACGCATTCACGTATATATGCAATTACTTTATGTCGGTTTACCTGTGCTGTCTTGGTCATTATATTTTATGTATATTTATAATTTAGTGTAGTTTTTATACTATAACCAAAATTATTGTGGTGTTTTAGATTTATACTATTTTACATTTTTACTAGGTATTACATTCTATAATTCTTTCATTTATATCTTGCTTCTAATTGATTGTGTGATAATATACATTTTTTTTTAGTTACTATTATTCTTTTAAAAATGCATTGATAATTATACCATTATTTTTGTATATATATTTTACTAAACAAGGATTCTTTTTTATGATAAAATAAAATAGTTATATTAATAAATGTTTAAATAACTATTTAAAAATGTCAAAAATGTAATAATTACGTTTAGTACAATACATTTAAAATATAAATAACACCTTAGATAATAACGATAATTAGCTTAATAAACTTATGAGTGAATCATTATTATACAGTTATAAATTCATTTATTAGAAAATAATTATTTTAATTTTGGTAATAACTAATAACTAATTAACTAATTTACTAATTTATATGTTTAAGAAGTAATTATATTTTAAGTTAAAAAAAAATCACTGTATTATTTTAATAGATGTCACGTATTGATACGGTCTAATAGAGTGTAAATGTTTGATGAGTAATTAAAAGTAAAATATGTATAGAAGATTTATAGTAGAAGGGTGGACTCTATTTGAACCTATGATCTTGATTCAGATGATTAATTGTGCATCGAAAATCGTCTTTTAATTGTAGGATGATCATACAGAGGCAATGACAAAGGATTTTCAACCGTGGTAAAATGAGTTCAACGAGCCACTGTCGTTCCGTTTGATGTACTTCAAGGTGTATTATTTTATAATAAAACAATTTATACAATTCAAAGTATTTTTGTTTATATCTTATTAGCGTAGTGGTATCCATATCTAGCTATTATTGCAAATTTTAATTTGCTTCTGGAATATATTTTAGTTAAAAATTAAAGCTAAAATAAAATATTAGGTACTTAAAATTTCTGATCTAAAAATTTAAGATTAGACATCTATACAGATAGTTATCAGACTTTATGACAGTGATCAGTCATCTACATATTATAAGTAATATTTGATAATATAATAGTTTTTTATTTATTTAAAAATAAAAATTCATAAAATTGAAAGTTTTTTTGAAATTAATATAAAATAAATTTATCAGAAAAGTTGACTACTCGAACGATATTTTATAATTATTTATTAATGTGGTGATATTTTTTAAATCAAAAAAAAAAAAAAAAAAAAAAAAAAAAATGTTTGCTTGTAGAAAATAACATTTTATAACTTATAACTATTAAATTAAATTGTACATCATACTAAATGATAATGGTAGTTAATACGTTATACAATATTTCAAAATTCGTGTGACATCGTGTAAAGAATAATATAGTTAAATTAACCATCGGTTCACATATAAAAAATAGAATATTGTCTAGAAGTATTTATATGCAGGACTAGCACATATTTATGGTTGTTTCTATTGAAATTTAAAATTGTTTAATAATGTTTTATAAAATTCAATTCATAAAATAAATAGCATGTATATTTTATAATTTGGTAGTATAATTTATTGTATTCGACTATGTTTTAAATATTTTTAGTAATTTTATGTAGACTTTATTTATGTATTATACTATGACTTTGAACTTTATAACGTGACTGATTAGTGATTAATAATGCTAAAATGTTATTAGGATGCCATTCTGTTGTATACATTATTGTTCTATCCTTTATTATTTTACGTGACCCTGTGTATATTAATAATCTTGTAGTGGACTATTATTTATTTGGTTAGTTTTCTATAGGTCTTAATCCAGTATTTTAATGCAAATATTTTGACTTATATTTTATTATCCTCTCAATCATTAATAATATTATTAAGTGCTTGTGTGTTTTTATTTTATTTATAATTATGAATTAATATTATTGATATACAATTATTATAATTATAAACGTATGCTGTTTAATTCATTAATTTAGTATTTTTAAGAAATATTTTTTTATGGTGTAGTATAATAATGTATGTATTAACCTATTATATATACATTATCTAATACGTATGTAATTTGATTTTTTTTTGTTAAGTTAAGTAAATAATCTTAGTTTTTTCTATTTTTAAGTTATTTATTATAATAACAATGATAATACAATTTAGACTAGTTATTTTATTAGGTATAATGAAACAATTTAAGTTTCATTTATAATATTATTTTTATTTATTGGAACTAGATTAATAGGTAGCATTGATTTATTATAAAATACCTTCTAAAATACTAAATTGTAATTAAAATACAACATTTACCATTTACATTGCTAGTACCTTATAATATGAATGAATGAACAACAGACATATTAAAAACACTTATACCTAACAGGACACGCGGACATCACTTCGTATATTGGAATTTCATTAATCATCCATCATTACAAACAACTTTAACGCAATTACTATATGTTCGTCCGACCAATGGTTTCCGTATTTAGGTCGCTAAACGGTTTTTATAAACGATAGTATAAATGAAAATTGATGTATTGTTTCTTTTTATTTAAATAAAACAATGTTTATACATACATTGTATATACATATACTCTATATGGTCGTCATGGTAACACTCAATGCCCCTAACGTTCACATAATTCCTATTAGAAGGGTCATTTGAATGTGTTTTTGGCGCCCTCTTTAATTTTCCCCTGCTTGGCCAACAAAATGTATGCGTGGACGTTCAAGTAATAAGTAATAACTAATAAGTCATGTCAATTATATAAAAGAAAAATTTTACTTAGATTATCATAGTTGCCGAGATTGCTTTGATTTTTTTGGCCGATTATTCTCACTTATTAGTACTTAGTAGAAGAATATAGTTATGTAGTAAAGTTTTACTTTGTTGTTTCACTATATTTTACTGTGGTAATAAAGAGTAGAAATTATTACAACATAATAAAATGGTATGAGTTTTATGAGTCATAAGTGAACCAAATTAACGTTAACATTATGTTTATTTTTTTGTGTTTTTTACATTTTAATATGGTGCTCTTATTTGTATCTATTTAAACGTATTTAAATATGTATATACTATATATTTTCTAGAAAAATATACTATTTTAAATTATTCGCATCAATATCATATTAATAAATACAAATTAATCATAATATTTCTCTATTTATAGTATGTATGTTAAATATTAAATTTAGCATAAAATATAAGAGATACATTTTATATTTATATTATTAGAAACATACTAAAATATATTAAAAGCTTATTTACAATTATTGAGTTTTATTAAAATTTTTGTTTTGATTATCTATGTATAATAATAATGGCATTTTTACTAATATTAATATTAGTATAATATTACTGACACTATGTAGGTTAATTTATTGAAAATTAATTATCTTTTAAACAATCTTTTGTTGATTTTAATATGTATATTTAAACCATAATATTTATCGAAAAAAAAATAAGTTAGATTTGCTTAGGTTTTTGGTAGTATTTTTAAACTAATAAACTTATGTTTACTTGTTGAATAGATAGTTTGAATTTAGGTCGTAGTTGTAATCTGCGTCATGAAAATATATCATGATTCATGAATAACGGGTTTGGGTATAATAATTTTAACGGAAATTTAAAAGCTATTTTAATTGTATTATCATATACGAGTACCTATATTTAAATAAAATAATATTGTCTCTTAAAATTAGTTTGTGAACCATTTCTATTAAAATGTTTTTGTAATTTACTAAAACTAGGTAATAGTGCATTTATCTTTTATTATGTTTATCGTATACTATATATTATATGATATAAATATTTAAGTTTTGTTATAATAATTATTTTCATAAAGACACTTTAAGTAAATTTGAATAAATTGTGTGATGTTAATGTTTTGATGACCTATAATTTATGTTATTATTTGAAATTCTTGAGTTTTAATTATAAAAAAAAAAAAACATTCATATAAGGTGAGTATAGGTGTGTGCCTCAATGTAGTTGAGCGTTTAGCGCTGTTTCCTGCATATAATGTGGGACACATACGCTAACTAACCGGTTCGAATGTATATTGTTGGGAAAAATCGATTGATTATTATTAACTACGATGCAAGGTCAAGTTTATATTATGTTTCTTTAAAATGAGCTATTTTAATGTTACTTTTATTTTTATAAGATAAATAACGAATAGTTTAATTCACTTGTAGGTCTCTGGCAATTTAATCACTTTCACTACGAAAGTCTTAGTTGTGACCCACTAGGCATAGTAGACAATATATTAATATAGTTTTAAACAGTTACTATTGCGTCAATATAATAAGTATTATGAAATTATAATGATGTTATACTCTAATCTCACGTAAATAGGAAGAAAATTAATGTTCTATGCAATTTTCCAATGTATTATACTTCATAAGCCGTTTTTTCGTCTTTAAGTTGTTTATTTGTGACGATAAACTTTATACCACAAAAACGGGTCACTATGCTGATACATCATAATAATAGTTAAAGTGTTAACTTCCTTTTATCTTTCTTACTTCCAATACAGTGAAGATAAATTCCTGTATTTGTCGTTTTTATCTGTGTGTGAAACGTTTACTCACAAAATGTCGAGAGGCTTGAGTTTTGTTATTAACACTTTATGAAGATTATAAATAGATGGTAGGTTATAAATTATAATATCATCATGTTAGTTATACCTTTTGTATAAAACTTCTCAATCGTTTCTCTGTAAAAAAAAAAAAGTAAACTATAAAATACCATCATTGTACGTGCTCAGCTGTTATGACACCCTTGATATTCTTTGAAAGGTTGCTATGATCTTGATTATTACTGAATCTTTTGATCTTTTGTTGGTTTTATTGTTAAATTTAAAAAAATATATTTACTTTGTTTGTGTACATACACTATACACCTAAGTAATATATTCTTTACAACTTAAATAAACCTTAACAGGTTTTTTTAAAATTCCAATTAAAATTGAAAAATCGTAGTAAAAACTATTCATCAAATGATTAAATATATTATAAACCATGTAATAATTAAAAAAAAAAAGTATTTATTAATGTTTAATAGTTAAATAAGGTTTATGTTGTATTTTATTAAACATTAAATTAATATAATATTTCATATTTCAAAAGTTATCCTCTAAAATTGTATGGTGTCAATACACCATGGGGTTGTCATCTTAAATATACAATTGAATTATTTGTCTTCAAATTCAATTAATAAAAAATCTGTACTTTTTAATTTTCTTATGCAGAATATGACTGATTATTAAGTAAAATTTATACTGTTTAGGTTTATTTTTAAATTACCTTTTTCAATGATTAAATAATGATCAGAGTAAATAACACATTTAATTAGTAATTATTAATTGACTAGTTTTTTAATGTAAAAATATAAAAATATAATTTTTCAAATCATTAAGTATTGTACTTAAGCACACATAATTAACTAATTAATAGTTCTACCTATAATATTTTCTTACTAAACTTTATTAACTATAAAGTATTTTATTTATGTTTGTAATTTTAATTTTAGTAATATAATTTAAAAATTATTTATTAAGATTAAAAATACTTTTCTAATAACAAGAATTTATGCATAAAAACCTATTAGCTATGTATAGCTATTTAAAATATATTAGTTTTATCAAAATAAAAAGTATGTTTGTGATTAATTGACTGATATGTTTTCAAAATCAATATTTTATGGTTCATATAATGTTCGTTTTCTGTATTAATACAACAGTTTCAGATCTGCTCTTTATTCAAATGCTTAAATACATTGATCTTAGATTTCTAAAAAACATAAAATGTTACGGGATCTAAACAATATAAAATAATAATTAGTTCGTGCGATGTCAAGCTATATTTATATATTAATTGCACAAATTCACTTTTAATTTATCTCGTAATTTTGTGGGGCTTATACTTAGAACCATTTGGAATCTTGTCGCACGGTTGTTACAACTAGCTAAAGCTTTTTTTCATTTATGTGCACAACAAAATGTATATTATTCTTAACGCGTTACACGCAAACACATAGGATACACACATATATGTATATATATACATATTACATTGCACGGAGGTCGTACCGAAGCCCCCTAAACGTTTCCCAGCTAAATCGATAGCTAACCCCGGAAACTTAGGGATCTATGTTGGAACAAAAAAAAAAAAAAAAAAACTGGGAGGGCCAGTTTTATTACCCAATAGGGTAATCGTAACGACTACTGGCGTAGAATTATCAACGGGACAATAATATAGACGATCTATAGTTAGTACAGCGTAAAAAAAAGTAATAATAAATAATAATAGTGGGCATAGGGGAGAATGTACTTGGAAAAATAAGCAATGTAAATTCAAGCCGAATATTATATTCAGAGCTGCTCGCTGGTTATAAGTTATATCTAAACGTATCTAAAAAAAGTGTTGCATTGTATTAATATTTCTCATTCGTTTCTCAGTGCTTGACTATAGTTTAATTTTAAACGATAAAAGTGGTAGAATTATACTGCTAAATCCAGTCTTCAATGTATATTATCATGAATCACAACGTAACTGTAGTTTTGATTGTGCAATAAATATTTTATTTTTAATGAATGTCACGTATTAGTGTATACAATTGGAAAAAAAGTCGTGATTAAAACGAAGGACTACATTTTTCTAGAATTATCCTTTATCTTTTCGATTATCACGAAAATGTGTCATAACATTTTATTAATTATCAATTTCTTTGTTTCGTTATTCATTTTGATACAAATTGTTCATAAGATTATGCAAATATATATATTATTAATTTATTATAAATTGAATTTATTTTTAGCTATTATATCGCTAAATTTAATTCACAAAATTCAAAGTATTTAGTTTTATATAATACTAAAGGAATTTCAATAATTTCTAGAAAAGCATCATACATGAAAAAGTAGTAAAGTTTTTTTTACGCGATTGAATAATAAAATAAAATATTAAAACTCATTTGATATGTTTCTGTGTATAAATTGTAAATAAATTAAAATTAAACTGTATATTAATATTGAGTAATACATAATAAAATACATGTAGGTATTACTCCGCTTAGAATCTAAAAATTCTATCTCTATATTTATTTGTAAATTTGTAGAAACTCACATATTATCTTATACTCAAAATGTAATAGCATTTCAGAGCATGTGTCATGCATAGCTGTAAATTGGTGATTCATCACATTAATCAATAATAATTTTTTTTGACCTTGCTAGTTTCCTGGATTTAAAAAAAAATGTATCAATTAAGTGCATAGTTAGCTTAGTTTAATATTCATAGTCAATAGTCATTGCTTTAAAAAAGAAAAAAAATGTAATATTACATTCAAGTATAGAAAAGAAAATAAGTCCTTTACGATTTTTTTTTTTTTTTAAGTGTATTTAATGTTCATTAATTATAAGATTGAATTTTTTTTCTTAAATTTAAACTTCATTGGATGTTTTTGCAGTGCTTAAGTTTTTGTATTGTTTGACAGATTTCAATTATAACGGCAACATTCCATCCCATTTATGTACTTAATAATAATTGTTAACAAACTCATGTGACCTCGACAAGTAAAAATCAACCACGCCTTTCAAATATTCTTATTCACTACCGGTACTTCAAATCAATTTCCTATTTAAAATTGTATATATCTTAGATACATTATATTCATATAATCTATTATAATTTTTACTGTGTTAGATCTTTCTTTACAGTTTTTATATTTTCAAAACTTTTGAATATACATATATATATATTTTAATGAAATGTATGTATTTCTTAACAACTAAAAATTAAGAATTCAATTGGATTTCTAAGCTTATCTGTTATTTATTGTTGCAAATCAAATCAAATGTTTTTATTTTGCAATTGCCTTCTATGCCATTCAAAAATGTCAAACGTGTTAAAACAAATAAGTATTTTAAATAATATTAAATGCGTTTATTTATTTAATTGTTATTTCTAATAGCCGAATAGAGTAAAAAAATAAGCATAATAATGTTTGACAAATATTTACAAGCTTTTAAGAACAATACACGATAAATACAAACATTTGAAATAAAAACATTTATTTTCCCTTTTTAACTGTGATATATCTTTGTATTGTCAAATTTAAGCAAAATTACATTTGTTCGTATAATCTGTTACGTTGTTTTACCTAAATTACACAGTGCACACAAAACAAAATAATACAAATTATTAAAAGTGAACTCCCATAAGTATTTTTTTGTTTTAGACGTATTATCTTAGTCAAAGAACTAGCTTTGACTACGAAATAAAAAAGTGTCATATAATCATGAATAATTTTTATAATGGTTATATTGATTAGTATTTTTCCGAAATTGGCGGTATTCAAAAAAGTATTGTAGTGTATTAGTATTGTAAAATAAATTAAATATCAACATCAATGTTATTTGATACTTGTGTACAAGTATTAAAATTATAATTATATATTCTAATGTACATAAAATAGTATAACGTGCACACTGATTTTTCCAAGATCAAGGGCTTATATGAAACTCTTAGAATTGTCTGTTAGACTTTCATTTTCTATGGCTGGTACTTATCGATTTAATGTTAGGGTTAGGGTTTTTTACATGTTTTCCTGTTTGCCCTACAAGGGGTTCCCAGCTTGTTGTTTATATTGCAGCGCAGGAGGCATAGATATGAAATCATTGGCTTAATATTTATATAATACAGATTATAGATTTTAGATTAAAAGCTATTTATTCGATTATTTTAAACAATACGGCGAGGATAAAAAAAAGAGATGAATTATAAAGCTAATAAAAGATAGGTCATGGATGTTATCTATGATTTTTGAACGAGAACTGTACTATGCGAAATCTGATGCTTTTATATTATACCTTGACATTTAGTTATAATATTTTAATAAATACATTATTTTTAATGAGCATTATTATGTGGTAGGTATATTGTTTATTTGTAACTTATATACTGAATCGAGTTTCGATATATCAAGTATTATAGATCTTTGTTTTGTGAGATTAACACAATTTATAGTTTGGAGAATTAAATTTTAGCATTTTATGTTACTAAAAAATGAATTGATAAAATATTTTGAGAGAGTCAAAAAATTTACTTGACTAACGGACTTCTAAAGCATTGTTTCTTTTAATTTTGTTTTACAATGGCAGTACTTATACTTCAAACCCATCTCAAAAAATTGGCCTGTCAACACCACTATAGGTGGTGCTTAGGCTGCGGGAACATTAGTCATATTTTCATTCACTTTGTCTGTTAAGCCTTAAAAAAAAAAAATATATAATTTAGATAATGGTCTATAGCTGTTTAATTATTATTATTTACTATGTTTTCGTATATGCACGCAACAACTAAGATGGGGTTGCGTGCCTAATAATAATCAATTTTTTGGTTTGGTGTTATTTAATAAAGATCCAAGATATGCCTAAAAATACAAATAACTGTTGTTGATTGTAAGTTTTCAAAACTGATTTTTGTGTGTAATGTGTTGTTTAATATTTATTGATGTAAAGTTTTGAATTGTTTTATAATTTTTTTTGACCTGGGATAAATTACATACTTATACACAAAAATAACTTCGCCCATATATTTTGTTCGTTTAATCATTTAATAAATTATTAATTACGCATCAATATTAATTTTTGAAATGTTTTAGATTTTATCTGTTTTAATTGATGTTAGACAATCAAAAATCATACATTATTGTGACTTATTCAATCTCAACCATTTTAGTTTAATTAATATTTTTTTTTAACTGAATATACTTACTTAAATTATAGTTATTTTCATCATAAGAAAATATGTATATACCTATTTAACGTGTACATTTTTACCTACGTCAGTTTTAATCGAATTTGACATATTGAAACTATGCCCCTCATAAACTATAAACGAATGATTTATAATGCAAAATAATTTTAACTAACTATTTTCCATTTTAATCGTATAGATAACATTACAGTATCACTTTCCATATGTCGTTATTATTGCATTATCTTACTCTTTATTAAGAAGTGTAAGATGAATATATTGAATACAATAGACAATAATATACAATTATAGTAGATATAAATAATTTTATATTATTTTCAATATCTATATGTATTCTGTATTCAGATTATAGAAAACATATCTCTTCCGCGATTTACGCGTCTTATAGGTATATAAGTATATTTAAGATTATAATGAGGATAGTGTTAAAGCTCATGAGCTATCGGCCAATATCGTTTTATATTTTAGTGCAAATCCTATGAACAATTCAAGTTATAACTTATAACAATCGTATATTTTTTCAAGATCAGAATTACCCAAAAATTAGATCACTAAATAATGTTATATCGAAAATTCTCTTAGATGTTCCAATAACTAAGGCTTCTTTTGATTAAACAAATTTTAAGAAAAAAAATTATATAAAGAAGAAACTAAATACAAAAACAATAAAAGTAGTTGTCTCACATCTATTAATTATACATTATAAAAATTGATTTCAAAAATAAACTATATTACCCCGTTAATTTTTTCCTGTTAATAATTATAAACATACTAATTCTTTGTATTTAATGACTAATCTTGCCAAAGTCACTTTTTCTTATTAATTCTATTCATAAATATATTTATTTAATATTTAATTTTAATCTTTATATCTATATATTTTGTATGTATCATTGGTCCTATGTATAATATTATGATTGCATAACGTGTACTATACTACCAGAAACACATCAAAATGAAAAAAAAGGAAGAAAAAAAAATATTTTTCACTTGTCTATATAGTTATCATATCTTAATATTTTAATATAACTTATCGTATTAATATTCAATATTGTTTGGTTATATATACAAAATGTCTTCATGTTTTTATAAGAAATTTTCATATGTATGACAAAATTGTTTTAATTTCAAAACCGTTCGTCTTGGCAAAATTTAGTATTCAATTATATAATTAAAAGTATTTAAAAAATAATCGTATAGTTGTGATTGAAAGAAACCCGTCTTGTCATTACTTATTAAATATAATGAATAACACGCTGTTCATGCTGCGATTCGTTGTTGGATAATAAATAACTCAGGAATTGTTAAAATACATTTAGTAGAAACCTATTTTTAATTTTCTTTATTAAAACTTACTGTTTCAATAACCAATAAGACTAGAAGTAAATAAAGTTGTAGTGTAGTGCTTCATGCGTAAATACCAGTAATCAAACCTCACACCTTAAATATTATTATTGTGATGATTTGAAGTAATATTACGTCTTCCATTACCTATAATGTAATAGTATTTTTTTTTATCTACAATTTAATTTCTGTATTGTTTCAGATCTACAGTATTATTGAGAGGAATCAAATTGCAAACACAACGATACATTTGAGAAGTGTTACTGTGTTTGCTCCGCACAACGAAGCGTTTTTGAAGTCGACTAAACAAGAAAATGACGATGAATATTTACCGTGCTACCATATAAGTGAGTAACAGCAGTTATTTTTTTAGCAATTTCCTACTACAATTTAGGATGAGTAAATAATATATGAAATCCATCGTATATAAACAGCCCCAAAGGATATGGTTGGTTGGGTAGTACTCGTTAATAAGACTCAGAACTACATTTTAATCCCTACTGGGAATTAAGATAATAAAAATGTATTTTGCATTTTTTTTCTAATATGTAAATGTATGTATATATTTTTAAGTAGTTATTATTATTTTTATGAAAGAAAATGACTGCATTTAGATTATTTATTGAGTGCCTATCTATATTGTGTTTATTTTTGATTCTTTTAGTACACATTTATTTTAAATTGATTTAAGTTTAGGTTTTGATAAAATATTTCTTTTATACAATAACATGTTTGTTAGATGTTGCCTATGTTAACAATCATGTAAATAATTGTCAATTTAAAATAAATTAATACATTTCTATAATGTTCAAACATTAAAAAAAAAAAAAAAAATAGTAATAATAACTAATAAGTACTCTGTTTAACTATTAGATTTCACTACATTACCTAATATAAACGTTATATAATTTAAAGTTAGACCAATATTATGATTATACTCGAGGGTGGTTCATTAATATTGGGAAGGAAATAATATATTTTATTTTTTTATAAATTATAAACAATGATATTCAGTTTTAACAAAATGGGGAGGTAGATGTAGATGAAAGGAAGTGTATTAGGATGTTACGGTGCATTAACTTACCAGTGTCACGGGCTTTGGGCTTAATAACGACAGTATACCGAAGTTCTGACCACCTTGACTAGTGGTTTTAAACGCGTTTGTCCGTTAAAACCACGACAGTCGAATTGCATCGCCCATAAAATTTTCTTTTTATAGTTAAGCATCGTTGTAAGCGCACATGGTAAATGTACACTATCATTAATGTCTACGCGACGTCATCTTTCTATGTTACGAACAAAGTCAATCACTGGTTGACCACAAGTATACCTACATTACATACGAGCATATAACCGGGTATATCTACTTCCCTGTTTTATATCGACATGTCAATAAATACATTCAGTTATGTAGAAACATCTAAATGGAATTTAATATTTTTTAAAGCATTAAAAAAAATAGAAGTACCTGCTACTACTTCATCTACATGCCGTGAGTGTCTGACCAAATAGATAAAAATATAATATAATATAATGTATAATAATTACACTTTAATTGTCTTTATAGACGCATATAAACATAATATATTAATACGAGTTTTCAATGAACTATTTCTTAAATATTTTTCAGGATATATTTTCTAACGAATTTGGTTTATGCTTAAAAAAAAGTGTGTAGCTACTTACGAAAATATATTAGTTTTGTTTTTGTGTTAAATTATGTATCTCATTTATTTAAATATATAGCATTACGATTGAAATGCTAAATTTATCTTCCAGTACCGCTGCCTTAAAGTATTGTTTTGTGAATATAATTTATTCTGTACGTGTTTTTTTTTTTTTTATATAACAGTTGTGCTCTACCTATTTATTTTACGAGGCCTAATACCGCATAGTATTGTTATTGTATAATAATAATTATTTTTAGTTTTTTTTTTTTCCTTCATTCTTTGCGACTATATTTCTCAAGGAACTTAAGAATTTCATTATTTGACACGGTGCGAGTACGCTTATTAGAAATTAAAATGTTTTAGATGGATACTGCACATGCAAGTAATTTTGTACCATTATGAATAAACGCTGTTAGTATTTTCTATTCTAAGGTTATTGAGCGTGTGGCCTGGGTATAGGACACGCGATTTTCTCGATTCATTTGTTTGGACCACACTGTGTTGTTTTTCACATTCTTTACCTGATTTATAATTATACACCTTTGTCGTTTTGTAAAATAAAAACTATTGTTCATTTTAATATATGGACGAATTTATTCTAAAATTTTTATAAAATATGTAGTTATAATTTATAAAATATTTTGTTCAAACAGAAATCGAAACTTTAAAATTTGATCAAATATCAATTCATTTATAAGTTTAACAAAGCAAGTTTGATAAACATATTATATATATATATATATATATATATATATATATATATATATATATACTAGACCTACTTCGAAGTATAATTTGATTTAAATTAGTATATAAATATATGGTAATAAAATAAATCGAACCACTATCCCTTGAATATATTTGCTTAATTGAGTCTAAAATGAAATGTAACAAATAGTACCTAATGCAATATTGCTCTATAAAATTCAATATGTATTCAAATTTACACAACAGCAGTAAATTAATTTAAACAACACAAACAAGTAGAGCGATCAATAATATAAAATATTATAAAAACATTAGCGTACATAGTTATTAAATATTATTATGATAATAAAACATAAAGTAACTCAAAGATATTGAAATAAAATGCTCTTATATAATATTTAAAAATAAATTACGAATTAAATAATACACGGATAGCCTTTTTATATTTCATGACTCACGAATACAAGAAAACGATTTATTTGTTACAATAATTTCCTTATAGTCGTTATAAAACGATTTTTTAATATAATAAATTCATTGTTACTTAATTGATTATTTTAAATAAAAAAATTTAATGAATTTTAAAGCACCAGAATCAGCATCATTTTGTTTGAAATCTTCTAACGATATTGTTTTTTATCCTAGTTTTTAAAAGTTGTAATTTTTAATTTTGTGATTTTTCATGATAAATAACTTAATAACATTTTCATTTCAAAATATGAATAATCCAGTTACCTAGTATTATCTATATTTCCTTTTATTATTAAATTTTTTTTTTAGTTGTAAACAAAATCATTTTTGTAGCTATTAATTTTTTTGGTTTAATAAAATAAGTAGCTAATGTTAATTTATATTTACAGCAAATGTACCAATGAAACTAGAACAATTGGGAAAGTCTGTATTTTCTGAATTAGATGGTAATCCACCCATGTGGATTACAAAAAAAAGTTCAGAAGAGATATACGTTAACCAGGCTAAAGTTGTCTATAATTTGGCTAATTATGAACACAATAATACATTTGGAAAACCTCAAGTAAGAATAAGTTAGATAACTATAATTCTTTAATTTCAAAAAATATATTTATTAAATTTTATTTATTAATAGGTGTTGCACGTAATTGACCAAGTTTTACAACCTTTGCGAATGAAGAAAAATAGTCCTCAAAATGTTTACAATCCTAATGCATGGGAATTCATGGAAAATGCGGAATACTTGGATTTAGATAGTTATCACACTAAGTAATTATATACTACGTAATAAAAAATGCTTCAGATTAATTATAAAGTCATCTCTAGCTTAAAAATTAATTATTTTCATTGAGAGAACCAACCACGCATTTTATTTGTTCCCGTTAGTATTTTCTTTTTTTTTAATAATTAATTGAAGTATGAAATTATTATCATTGTGATATAAAAAGTCATAGTCATAACAATTTTAAATATTTTTTAATTTATCTATTATACTTAATATAAAAATATTTAAGTTTTGATTATAATGTTATTCAAAAATTTGAATGCTAATTTAAGCAAATTTATTAAAACTTAAATTTTTTATTTCCTTTAAATACCCATTTATTTGACGTATATCGTCATATAAGTACTTGAGAGTTCTGTCACTGGATAACACCTCCCTTTCATACTATTATTATCTTGTTAATTATTCTCCGTATCATATATTACTCGTACATTTGTTTATTGTACACATACTGCAAATTAGAAAATGACACAACTTGTTTAATTATTATTATACTTAATTATTTTATTAATCAACTTCAAAACTTCTGTTTAAGAATAAAATCATGTTTCTTTTCTTTTGATCACGATTATTACAATAGAATAAACCTTTTAATAAACACAAACCTATAGACTTTTTTAAGTTTTATTTTATGGTTAAAATTATTTACAGTTTTCATTAAGATTCCCATTAGAAATATTAATGTCTGATGTTCACTTATACTCTATTCAAACTTCGAAACAAATAACAAAATAATAGTTATCATTTGTAGGTTATTTTATCCATATATTTTTATATTCAAAACAAAATATTTTTTCATAGTTATTTACTATAATATTGTTCAGCATTTTTTTTATTGATCATAAAAACCATTTTACTATATAATAGTCAATCAAATTTATTATTATTTTCATGTAAACATTTTATAATATTTTTATATATATAATTGACTTACTACTAAATACGCATTTTGTTATTTGTAGAACTTAAAAAACTACTTTGAAAATTTAAATTTAAATTAAGTTTAAACTAAGTAATTTTAAAATATTAACAAAATAAGTCTTGCGCATAAAATTAATTTTTAGAAATTACAGTTGTATATTATGTAGATAGATATTTACGTACGGGCGTCGTCTAAAAATTGTCTCCGAGTTGAAAAGCAGACCGCTTTGTCTTATACGACTCATTTCCTCTCGTACTGTTTCTTTTAATTACATTTAATCGTTTTCGCTTTAGTTCTTTACACCCACTTCCATAACATGTTTAATTACCTCATTGAGGGGTCTCCATACCACCTCGGTCAGGGGCATACCACGCATTTTTACCCGTACATCCTGTTTATCATTGGCAAATCGTTAAATTTAGATTATACCCGTTCTTTTATACTTATCAGCATAATAATTGTGTGCCTAATTTAAGTATTAAACTTCATCAGAGAAATAAATTATCAAATTCAAATGACATTTTAAAACTAATAATATTTTACAAATTAAGTATAGAAAAAAAAATTAACATGTATCTTTTCTTTTCGTAACTAATATTTAATAAAAAAATAACACTTCACTAAATAGCTATTTTCTTAATTTAAAATAAAAAAAATTGGTTAGTTAGAGTTATGAAAGTATACATATATATATATTAAATGTAAAAAAAAATATATTCTCAAGTTTATAAAATTATAAAATAATTTTAAAGTTGTAAAATAGTAAAAATATTTTTCTTTGATTTTAATTCTGCTGTAATTAATCATTAGGTTATGGTTTTTGTAATTTTGAATGCGACAATAATTTGAAACGTGTTAATAATTTACTTAAAAACGTAATGTAGTTAAATTTATTTAAAATTGTATTAAAATATTTTTTAAAAATACATAGATTCACCGATAATATTAAGTGATAAGAATAGCGTCCAAAGTAAAAAATATTTTTAAAATATTAGTACTTTATCTGTTAATTTATATTTTGTGTTTTGATTATACATAATTTTTTTTAGTACTTTTTTGCAACGAGTACAAACTCTGGATAAGAAGAGCGTATTCTCCAATCAAGGTGGACATACATTTTTTATACCAGTAGATGAAGTTGCCAATGTAAGTATTATAATAGATTTATAGATAGTATGTAATTTATTCCACATTGTGTTTGTGGTTCAAAAAATAATATTGTTATTTGTAAACATGAATTTCTTTATTAAGTTAATAAATATTTTTAAAAGATAGACTGAAATATAATAATATGTATAGCTCACAGTTCCGTTATATTATTTTTGAGTGTTCAATAAAATAAACTACCATTTTTATTATAATAATATAGGTAACACGATCAAAAATTATCATTTTAAAAGTTATTTCATTCTTGAGTATGTCTACTAAATTATGACGATAAAATATTGTATTATTCATCATGACTGTCTCTTTTAGTTTTATATTTGTATTTACATTTCAAAATTAAAAATAAAAGTTTTCTTAAATACTTGAATATGAATTTTATTGATATTACTAACTCTCTACAACTATTATTTTTAATGAATTCGATATAAAGTTTATAGTATAATTAAATATTATTCATATTACTTTACAAAAGTAATTTCAAGTATCTCTATTGTCTTCAATCGTGTAGGTCTTAGCTTTCACCGTTTGGTAAACATTGTTATATAGGATGCTGAATCTTATTTTCGTAGATAATAATTTACTCGTCATTTATCGATGTAATGTTATCCTATGTTGTTGTATATATCGTGACCAAATTATATTTTCAAGAGTGAATTGTTATAATCAGTATTTTTAATGATTGTAATCAATTTGATTTTTTAAGAGAATTCATTTCTAAACCTGAATGACATTGTAGCGGTGAAATTATATTTTATTTTGTATTTTTAATTTCGGGAATAATAAAATGTTGTTACATCTTTCCGACTTGGAATATTATTATTTTTCATGTTAATTATTTTTAAAATTTTTAAATGAACAATTAATTTTAAATATTACAAACAATTAATATAAAGATAAAATAAACTATAAATTATTAAATCTAAAATATATCATTTATATATCTATCTACACTTTTTATTTTATGACAATCAGAGCTGTTAAAGATTATTTTACTAGATAGTTAATCTATATTAATTAATTTATCGGTTTTATTAAATTTTTAATTATATTTAGTATCCAAAAGTAAGACCTGAAAAAATCGATGTGAAAGTGATTGACGCCCACATCGTTCCAGATAATGTTTTATTTTTGGGTCCAACCAATGAAGACGAGCAATTCAAAACATTGGCGTTTACTGACATGCTTAAAGTATTAGCATCTTTTTCTAAAGCTGATGAAGGGGATAAAATTAAATGTGAGTTAAGCTAAAATTACTAAAATGCAAATGAAATTTACGAATTAAAAATGTAATTTTTATATTGTATGTGTTTTATGGGGTTTTCTTATTACGTAAATACTATATTGCTATTTTATACGCTGTTTACATTTTTATAACAAACATAATTGATTATATAGTTACTTAGAAAAGTTTTTAAAATTGTATTTTTATTATTTTTAAAAATGTTATTTTTATTAAAATCCATGGTGTTTTTTAAATATATGTTATTATTATTTTTTAGATTACGTAAGCAGTGACACTGTTGTTGGTGATGGTGTTCATCCAACTGGAGCTGTAGTAGCAGAAATTGTTAAAGCAAATATACCTGTCAGAAATGGCGTGGTTCATTTGATTAGTAGACCATTGATGATAGTCGATAACACTGTTAAACAATTCATTGAGGTCAGTTAATATTTATATTTTATTTAGAAGTACTTTGAAATTATAAAATTTTAATTTTATTTTGTTTCATATTTGATGCTACTGAATATAATAAAAGCAGTCGTATAAGGTATGCATATTTTATTGTTAAAATTATTTTATTTTTAAACTTAAATTTCTTTTTAAACTCATGTACAGTATATACAATCATATTAGTACGTAATTATTTACTATGCTAAGGTATTATTTATTAATTATAATTTAATAACCTTAGTAACTTACTCATCTTATTCATTTTTTACTTTCGAGAATGAATAAATTGTCTTGAATAATTACATATTTCAAGTTTAAATTTAAATGGTTAAAAATAGAATAAAGATAGAAATAAGTTTGATAGTTCGATTACGAGTTATTATAAATTATAACATATTAATAGGTTTTTCAATAATATGAACTTCACTGTTTCCAAAAAAAATAAAAAGATAAATAATTTGAATACAGATTTATGTTAAGTTAAATAATACATAATACAAAGCAGTTTGTTCTTCTGATAGATTTAAAATACTCAGCATTATGTAAAATTAACCTAATTTACGGTATATTTACTGAGTACTCAATCGTCTGTTTATATAATATCCGTATTCCGTATACAATAAATTGTAACTTTAATTGTATGTATTTGACAAACATACATGTTTAAATAAACTGTTTTATTATTTGAAAATAATATCATTGTTGTTATTTCTTTATGTATATTTATTTTTTTAAATAAGATCCTTTAAAATAATTAATACAATACAATGTTTACATTTTTTTTCTAAATGCGCATAGAATTAGGTTTTCGTATATTTTTCAGATCTTTTAAACTACTAAATTGAATTTGTTTAATTTATATATAATATTACTAAAAAATAAAAATAAAATAATAATAATAATAATAAAGTGGCATATTTATCTTTAAACAGTTGAAATTAAATTCACAAGAATTTTTACGTAATATAGGTATATTTTTCATTTATGATGGTGTTTATTTCATTGTAGTCACTTTTTATTTATCTTATTCCAAATTTCAAAAATATTTGAGACCATAAAATAATCATAAAGTGTGACCAAATGTAATAAGTAATATATTATTTTGTTATTCATGTTATCAGGATAGAGAAGACAGTGTTTTACACAGATTCTACGAGGAGATTATGAATTCCGGTGGTGATTTTTTGGAAAAACTCGGTGCCATGCCAAATGTTACGCTTTTTGCACCTTCTAATGCAGCACTCAACGACCCATCTATCCAATCATATTTGACAAATCGTACTTACATCAGGTCTTTACTTGACTTGCATATTGTTAGTAGACGTCTCTCCATCGATGATATTGTTGCTGAATCCATTGATAAGGTATGTGATCTACAGTTTAAAAATTATAGGTACCTATACGGCTATACGTTATTTGACTTTAAGTATTTTGCTTATTTTCTACTATGTTTTTTTGTATTAAATTCTGTTTTGCAACGTAGATTTTTTACTATTAGTATTGGTAATTTACGTAATTTTACTAATTTTAGTATATTTGATTATAATATATTTCATTTTCGGTAAAATATATCTTTCAATTATTTTCAAACAGTTCAAATATTTTCAGTATTTTCAAATCATCAAATAGTTGATTTTAATCAACTATGTATACTTATTAAAAATAGTTTAATTTATTCGTTCATTTCTAACATTATAATTTCTGATCTATCTACTTACCACTTACCAGGTAGTTATTACTGACTTTATCTGACTAGGTAGTCACTTGCGTATATATAAACAAGTTTTACTAGAAAAAAATTTCTCATTTAAGTTTTGAAACTATATTTTTATTTCATACACTTAATTATTATATTATACCTTATTTTGACAATTAAAAAAATTGGTATGTAGTTATATTATTAATCGCGTCTTTAGTGTCTATAGGAACAATTGATGATTACAACTAATTTTAAAAATTATTAAAATCTACTTAATACTTATACTAAATTAAGATATCATATCATTTGCATACTTCCATAAATTTTATTGACATTTTTTAACAAAAATAATTTTACCATCACTTATTTAAATTTATAATAATATATTACACTTAATAGTAGACAATTATGTTGTATTTGTTTTATTGTATAATAGGATAATGTGCATGATTTTAATTTTTTTTCTATCTACAATGGATTAGCGTCTTCAGGTTTCTACAGAAGTGCCTCGCAAGGATCTGTTCTTCAACGTAGTCACCAATGGTAAGAACCGCACATTGACCCTGGAGGGTGGCGGTGTTAACGCTACCGTAATCCAGGCTAACTTAGCAGCTACAAACGGCATAATACACATCATTGACCACGTACTGGGTATTCCATCATCGACTGTCGACCGCAAACTGGCCACTGACCCCACGCTCAAGTAAGTTACCGTGATAACAGCTATGTAACGTTTCTCATGTAGTAAAAATCGTATACACCATTAAAGTATAATATTATTGTTAAATGCTCAAAAAAAAAAAAAAAATATGTTTGTTCTATACATATTAATTAGTATAGCATAATATATGACCTACAAGTGATGTAGTTAATGAAATTATAAGTTATAAATTATAATCAAGGTTTTTAATATTAATTTATTATAGTGAAACTAACTATCTCGGCCAAGTTTCCTTGCTTAACGATCAACTAGGCGATGTTCAAAAAAGATTCACTTATTTTGTGCCCAGAGACTTTGCTTGGAAAAGATTGGCAATCGATAACCCGTCAGCATACAAAAAATTGTTCATGCCTGAATACTCGAACGTTGTAAGTAAATAATATATAATATATATATATATATATATAGGAGCAAACAATTTTATTTTATGTGAAGTAATGAATGTTTGCAGTACTATTATATAATTTTTGTTTAACTTCCATATGTCTAATTTTATTGTGTAGGCTCGTCAGATTTTGGAACGCCATTTGATCATTGCAGATAAAGCATTTACAATGGACGATTTTAAGAGAGAAGCCAATAATAATTACAATTTGTCTGTCAAACTTCCTACTGTACGTGATGTTTCCATGTATATACAAATCAGAGAAGCTGCTGAAGGTACAAAATCCATTAAAAACTGAATATTACTTAAAAATGAATGATTAGTAATTATGATGCTTCCATTATAATACATTTTTTTGCTTATTGAAATTTCTCAATCATTAGTTATTTTTTGAACAATTATATAGTACGTAATTATATTATTTTTAAATCACGATTTCTTCCCCTTACACAAAACAATTATTATTTATTTCATTGATTTTTTACATTGAATATGTTTTGTTGATAAAACATTATTTACTTTTATTCAAAATATTGTTGTTTTTAGTGTTAAATTGTGTATTCAATTGGTACGTTGAAATTCATACTTAATAACCAAATTTATCTGAAATTGATTTATTACACATAGTAAAATAGAAAGTTCAAATATTCGGTTTTTACAGACAGTAAAACAATTTTATTATTCTAGCATACCTAATATAATAATATATGATGTAACACTATTACAGTATTTATATTTTATTATAATAAACAGTAAACACATTTTATTTACGAGTATAATATATTATATATCAAGACGCGTGCATGTATCATCTTATACATTTTATTCTGAGTTATCACCGAGTTCCACCACATCTAGTTATTATTTTTGAATACTTTACTAAATTTATAGTAAGTAATAATTTTTCGGCCAGCTACAAATACTTGCACCAAATTAGTCCTTTATCACTGTTAATTCCATCTACTTGATCATCAATAAAGTAAAATATATTTTTAAATATTTTAGTATATGTTAAATTGTACTTGGTATAATAGATAAATACCAGATAGGAAAAACATGATTTTCATGTTCAATTTTAGAAGAGACTTAAGTTATACCTAGTACAATTTCTTCACGTATAGTAAAATAAAATGTAAGTTAATACATTTATATTTTACTTTAGCAATAATTTGGTACTAATATACGGCAATCAATAAAACAAAACTGATTCAGCACACTTATTTGTGAAAGGCTATAAGATTATTATTATTATAAATTCATTTAAATACTTAGCGATCTGGTAGGAACTCCATAAAAATATATAACAAAGTGTGAGATAACACAAAAGTCTTGATTATAGGTGATTATTTTAGCAAACAAAACTTATTTAGAAAAAATGTTTATATTATAACAGAATATTTGTTGAGAATGCTTAATAAAAAAGAAAAAAAGAAATTTTTTACGTGTAGTTAATAAGTTATGATTATTTAAAATTTAGATGAATGAAATAGTGGTGTGGCACAGGAATTGTAAAATGTTGGTTTTCTACTCCGCACAATTCATTTTTAATTGTTTATAAATTATGATTATTTAACTACTTGTCTGAAATTTGATTATTATACATCAATATAATATTCTGCTTAAAAATATAAAATAAAAAATCATGTAATACAAATAATTTCAAAAACGTTAATAGTTTTAAAATAACAGGCATGCTTGAAAAAAATAACCCCGTATACTACGATAAGTCTTTGCTATTTATAATAATTTCTATGGTGAATAATTTACTATAATAATGATTATACTGTAGGCTCACATCATTATAATATGAATTCAGTTTTATACTAAATCTTATGATTCTTTGATAAACATACTTCAAGTATTTTTGTATGGTTTAGTATATAAATAAAATGTACTTATCTTTAATATTTTAATTTATCCTATTAATTATTTTATGTCAAATATTTTTTTTTTCAAATTATATAAATATTAAAATGAAAATTATTTTTTTAGGTTACTCAATTGAATGGCGTGGTGAATGGATACATGTACACCGTTCTGATGTCCGTTGCACCAATGGTATCATACACGTAATCGATAAAGTTTTGATTACTGACAACGACATTGAAGTGAATGCTGCTATTGCTACTAAGTCGATAACTGCATTGGTGTTGATTATGGCCCAATGTCTTGTGTTCTATTATTTCAACTAGTCAATTCTTCTCAGCAGGCGTGTCTTGTATGTGGAATACCCTAAGATACGTTTAACAGTTGGTCATAAGGTTCCCATCCTGTTGTTTCCACTAAATACTAAGACCTACTGATAACATTTACATTTTCAAATATTATCCTCTTTCCCCATACGACACGTTTGGTTTTTATAAAGTGAAAATTAGTTCTCATTTGAATTGTATCCAATTCTAAAACGAACAATGTATTTTTATTTCCTATAACATTTAAGTTTTTTTTTAAGTAATTTCCCTTCAAGATTTTTTTATTATAAGCTTGTGCCTGATTAGTTTTATATACATAAATACATAATATATATCTCGTGTATATATAGTATATACATGTCATGTTAATGTGTAATTTTATTTCATTCTTAACATCTGATAAAATCTTATTATTTCAATATTTTTTCTTTGATGTGGATAGTAGTATAGTTATTTTTATCCAAGAAAGAGGAATAATTTTGATTACATTTCAAACAATATTTGCTTTTAAAGCTGCACATCATCAACACATTTGAACAAATGCGTTAATTTGATTATACCATATTACTAAAAAAATTTTAAATGTATTCCCTATGACATTTCCCTATTCCTTTATTTAAAAATATAAAATTTTACATAAGAATTTTAGTATAAAAATTGGAATGGGTAAAAGTCAATGTGATTTATTAAAATCAAAAGGAAACGCATAAATGAGTCTGACAAAACAAGATTTCGAGTATTTCACATGTTAGGAAAATAATTTTTTTTTTAGATCAAAATATTGATTTGTAAATACTGAACATGGTATAACTATAGGACTTAATAGTATTAAAAAAAAAAAATTATATTTAATTATGTATGCCTTACGATAGTTCAAAGTAAATAATTTGTTATTCGTTAAATATTATTTAAAAAAAAAAGACAAAACTAGAATTAATAATGATACATAACCGATGTAGGTTCATCTTAATCATATTCTATTGATATATATTATAAGTTATATATTTATACATGTGTAAATTGTAATTTGAGAATCATTTAATAGGAGAATTAATATATAATAGAAAATAATCTTGTTGAATTTATACAAAAATTTTACGAAAATATATTAATCTCGTCCTTTCATTGAATAACTATAATATTATAACAATAATGATAATTAATAATATTATATTATATTATACTATAATACTCAATGAAAACTGATAATTAGTGCATTAATGCTTGGTGTCTATTTATATTTTCTACTGCTGTTGAAGTGGAAAATATAAACCAAAATTGTAGTTTTTTTTTTTACTTAAGAAAACGATTGTTCATATATTTAATGGCTAAGAAACGAAATTAAGAGTAAAGAGAATTATTTGGTAATTTTGATATTGTATAGAAGAAAAAAACTGTGACTGCTTCATCTAAATAAGATTGTAAATGGATGCAAATTTTCGGTGAAAAAAAAACAACCATATTTGTTTATATTTTATTAACAATATAATAAATGTAAATACTAGATTTATGTGTTAAACAATTTACTTTTTTTTTTTTTTGTAATGATGGTTGAAGTCCCACTGCTATTATTTTTCTGTGTACCATAATTTTATTATTTTTTATTTTTTCCTTATTCATATTAAACATAATATCAACGACCTGCACCAACTAATAATATTCCATATTATATTCATTATGATGTAATATGTATAATTCTTTTTTTTTTAGTTGCATTATCCATTTAATAAGTGTATTCAGTGTTTTGGCACCAAGGCTTGTAGCCAATGATTGAATTTTGGTCAGTTATATTATTATGTGTTTGCGCCAAGTTTTTAACATTACACTTTTAAATTATAATACCTTTAATGTATATTTTTTTTTTCAAGTGCTCGCAATGTTATCTTTATAATTATCTAACTACGTACATAATATAATATGTAATCTTGTTTTTTTTTTTTTTGAAACAAATAAAGTATTGATATTACAACAATAATAAAATAGAAATATTACATGAGCTTCAGTTCGTTCTGTTAAATTACTTGAAAAAATTCTTTCATTCTATTGAATTTCTTGGTTAAATTCAATTTCAATATGCATTGAAGAACAATAAATAAAATATGTAAACTTATTAAATGCACATAACATATGTGGTTATAGCTAAAACATCATTGTGTCAAAGGTTTAAAAAAATAAATTGTAATATTAATTCAAAAGTGTAGGTATTTACTTTGAATTAATATAATCCAGTTCTCTTATGATTATCTAAATAATTAGGTATACCATGTTATTTAATCATTAAAATTTACAAAACAGTAAAATGCAGAACATCACCCAATGTTAGTGCTCATATTAAACTATAAATATAAAGTTATATTTACTGAAATTAAATTATTAAAATATACTTAATACACAAAATAATTAAAAAGTTTTAAGTATTTACATAGGTACATGAATTGCCTATCTTAGATTTTTAAATAATATAAAATCACGACAAATTAAATACTTTGATAAATTGATAGTTTTTATGTACATTCATCTTACAAATACAATTATTAACAAAGACAATATTATAATGTAACTTTATTTGAAATACCTATTTTAGTAATGACATGAATTTAATAGAGATACCTGTTGATACTTACTTAAAGACTAAGGTGGATGCATTTATCCAATGAGTTGTATAATCCCACTTTTGGGTTATAATTGATGCTTTGTAGGATACTACTTTTTTTTCTTATCTCATTTTGGCGCTTATGTCTTCCACTACAAAATACAATTTATTTAATTAATTTTTAACGTTCAAATAATTTTGTATTATTTTTGTTGCGTCCCTTATCATACAATATTAACTAATAACTGAACTACATTTAACAATATTAGACAACAGTCAATAATCAGTGATCTATTGAATGCGAAAATACTGAATTGAAGATAATATTGAATAGTATTGGTAGGTGTATTTTATATTACTGATCACTGCAATAATGCAGATGTATTTAATCTATTATTTATAATAATAGTAGTAATAGAGAGTAAACGTATTAAATTCTATCTATAATCGCACATGTTTAAAATGAACCAAGTTAAATATAAAACTATATTTAAGTTATTATCATGATAGTGATATTATATTAACCGTCATAAATGTTATATTAATTATTATTCTATAATAAGCTCACGGGATAATGACGGCCACTTAATAGCTTGTGACTTCGAGAAAAAGCCCATTTATATACCACACTGAACTTTTTTTTCTCAAATCAGAAATACATTCTTATCATCGAGCTTTGAATTATAACAGTTATTTTGTATAAAATTAATAATAATACGTTTGAAGCTTGAAATTTTGTTTTCAAAATATAACCTAAAGGTCCTAGGAAATAAATATTGAACAAGTTAGGAATGTATACAAGTTCAAATTATACTTAGTTCGAAATCTATATTTTAGTAAAATGACGACTTAAATAACTTTTTAATCATATAGTCAATGAATATTTGTTTGATAAAAGGTTAGTAACAAAATTGATACAAAATAGACAATAAAAATAAATATAAATATCCATTTTATTACCTAGGTACTGAATTTTTTTTTTTTTTATTTAATAGAATGAATTCAATTATTTTTTAGGGCCATTATTAAATATGTTAAACGGAGCATGTATTAAAAAATTATGGATTTTATAATAATTATGTAATACGTTTTTCGTGTTTATCATCTATTCTCAAAGCAGTAAAAAAGATTACTTAGTTGCCAAATAACAAAAAAAAAAAAACCAATGGGAGCACCAATCGAACGCAACATGTAAATAATGAATATGGCTTCGATAGGTTTTGTGGTTTCTGACTTCCTGAGATTATTGAGCGTTGAAAAACGTATAAACATTTATATACCTATAAATAGATAAGTATATACTAAAGTACTATTATAGTATTTTATTATATACTACGATGTTATGGATAAAAATTCAACATACCGAGTTCATATTTTCATTACAGTTGCATACTCAAATGTGAGGTGCTGTGGTACACTCAACACTTTCTGTAAAAGCAGAGCAGTAACCTACTTGACCACTTTGTTTTATGTTGTTTAATTTTCAAATAAAGTCTGGGCATGCCTAAAGATAAAACATAAGCATAAATTATAATAATGATAAACGAGTAAAATAATTTTGGTTTCGTTATATATATATATATATATATATATATTTTTTTTTGTAGTAATTATAATGATTTGCATAAAATTAATCAAATTGAATCTATTTGGATATTCAATACAAATTAATAAAATAATTATTTTATTAAAAAACAATTAAGTTTACATGACTAATTTGCTTATCTTCATAATCTTTTAATAGAATCTGATTTGATTAGCAAGTCATTTTTTATGTAAGAAAATCTGAAGTTTGGCATCGTGTTACTCTTAAAACTTCAAATTCATGGTTTTTATGTATCGTTTCTCTTTATAAAAATCGATAAAATATCTTTGAATCTGAAACATGATTATTAGCGTTTGCCTTTTAATTAATTTCAATATGTTTTAGGTAAAACCATGCATAGCCATATTCAGTGGCGCCGAACTTCTAAAAATGTACTCAGGCCAAATGAAAATACAACGGCCCCAAGCCACCCCAGCGGCCACAAACCTACTCCTACGTACCTACCTAATAACTAATTTAATTCATTATTTTTATATTCCATTTCTGTAGCTATTAGAATTCAACTGAGACAGAGAAGTCTCTGAACTAGGTACCTAAATAAATAAGTATTACTAGTGTTAGGTAATATAATGTTTTTTATTTTCATCAAGTATTCGAGTATATTATGTTGATTAAAATATTGCTAAAACGTCCAGCCCCCCCTCTGATCGCCGGCCCCCTTTTAAAAATTTGATTAGGCCGTAACCTGATCTAAACACAGGACTTGACGCCATTGACTATATTAATGTATCCTATAGAATTTCTGCAATTCTCAAATAAATATGTACATTAGCACATTGCCATAACCTAACCGTCTTCTTCACGTATTGTTATTTGTTATTGATAAACCTAAACTATTATCTCATTTTAAATCTTCATTCTATCGTTAATATTTACTATTATCATGAACTAATAGTGAAAATATTATGAAGTAATTCATACCATCTTATTTCAAATAATAACAATAACAACCATGAATTTTTATTAGGTACTAGGTAGGTATTGTTAACATTTACAGTTATATAGTATTATAATAATTAATCAGAGTAAATATTTATAACTAAATATGCAACATAATAAAACTTAAACTAAAAAAAAAGTATAATAGATTATTTAGATACTACGAGTAGGTAGGTACATAAATTATGTTGATGACCATCATATAAATAATTCATTATAAGTAACAAACATTACCTAATTGTGAGTTAAAATCAACTTAAAGATTCTAAAAGTGGATATAATGATATAAATTATAATATATTTATTTTATCCTTAAAAAATAATTCTATAAGAAATGATATAAAGATTTATTAGTAAAAACAATTTTTCTGAGTATATACCTAATCTAATAATTCTAATGCAAATAATAATTAAGTTTATTTCAATTTATTACCCATAAAATTAAATTAAAAAAAAAAAAAAATTATTTCTCAGTTTAATTAAATGTTATTGGAAATATAATTTGTTCTAATCAAAAGTAATATTCATGTTAAGTTGCAGGCACTTAAACTGAGTTTAAATAAAGTGTGTCTTTTGAACATAATTTATAAGATATTATTAATTTTAAAGTTGGAAAATCACAAATAAAACATTGTTATTAAGTACCTATCTATTAATAGGAAGTAAGAAGTAAACAGCTTTACTAGGTTTCTGTTTTATAATATTTTGTTAGTGCAAGGAAAACAGTTAAAGATTACCAAAAAATTTAAACTACTTTCGTTTTCATAAACATGTTTTTCAATATATTGTTAATAATTTTAATTATGTTTGAATTTCTTAACTTCTTTAATATTGTAAAATAATGTTATTATGCCAATTTAATAATAATTTAATTAAATAATTAAGGTTATTGTAAGTTAAAATATGGATAAATTGTAATACGTATTTTAGTTAATAATTCAAGAGACCTAAAAGCAAAAATTGAAAAGATATTTTTACACTTATTACCAGTAAATGTTTACGTTTAAATAATTTGTGTATTTCGACAAATTTAATGAAATGTCTGTTTCAAGAAACTCCCGCTCTAGTGAGAATTAATTAGAAGTTGAAAGGTTTAAATCAAATTATATTTTAATTAAAAAAATTTATTTAAGCAACACATTTAATAGGTAGTTATTAATTTTTGTTTTAAATACTTACATAAAACAATAATTTAGTATACTTTTGAATTATACTTTAAGTGTTAATTAGTTGTTGTTTGTTTATATTAATGTCTTATATTGTATTTTGCCTCTTTATTTCAAAAACTAAAAAGTCTAATTTTAAATGTTGTTATAATAGTATTATCATTTTATAAACATTTAAGCTAAAAATTTTCTTCTTTAGAACAACTATAGAACTTAATGCAATTTAACAATAAATTATGACTTCACTCATCAATTTCTGTTGACGGTATCTACTGTTGTTTGCTGTATTATCTGTATTATATTTAATTAAATTGTGTTAACAATGTGTAGTATTCATCTAAAAATTTAATAATCGTAATGGATGAATCATACTTAAATTTTTTACTATTTCATAATTTACCTGACCATGTAAAGTGGATTATTTGAATAATTATTACATGTTGATCATGATGCACCAGAGATGATAATTTGCATTCCATTCGGCCAATTAAATTTTCGGGTGCCAATTGAATGCACAAACGTCGTATGAGTCAAATACCTATTTTTTTTATACCTATGTATACTTCCGGTGTGTCGAGAATTGCATCCGGTTTCCAATGGTTCCATCAACGGTATACGTTCATCATACAGTGCTGCAGTGTCCAGTGTATTCGAAATGAGATCACAGGTCAACTGAAATCCAATATTTTATTGCAATTTTTTGTCAGGAAATTCGTTTTACAACAGCAGTTATAATAAATCCAGAGTCAGTATAGATTGTCCGGTAAATGATACGATACAAAGAAAATACTTTTTTCAAACGGATTGCTCAATGAATAGAAAATAGTTTTTGAATGTACAATGTGACATAGGTAGGTATATATTTTTTTTCTTTTATAATTATACCTCTTATGTGTAGACAGTATATAAAGGATCACAAATTGTTGTACAAGAAACACAGTTATGTTATAAATAATCATCATATATTACCATTTTTTTTAATTGAATAGTATTATTTTACCTTTAAATCACCAGTGATCGAAATTTGTGGCTAAACCAGGTTTCTGGAACCTTTTCATGTCAATGAGCCACTTTTTCAAATAATTGCAAAATCATGATTTTCAAGGAAATGCACAGGTTAAAATAAAAAAAAATAAAAAAAAAAACATACCATAGTACAAAAAATAACTGATATATTTTATTAAACAATTGCATCAGAAATTGACAGGCATTAAAAAAATAATAAAAAGTCTTAAATTTAGAAAAACTTTATTTTGTTATAATATAATCGAATTTTAATTTATATTTATGGGTCTCCATATTGATACGTATTCCAAAGAGCCGCAGATTGCATGTTAAAAAGCCCTGCGGCAAGTTTCCGATCTCTGGGCTAAACCATAGTATACGTCATACAAAGTTGTGAAAAATTTTATCTAGATAACTAATAATTAATATGTATTCAAATAATTTTCAAACATTAAATTAATAGAAATATGTGTTATAGAAATTATAAAAAAAAAAGTATTTTCTGCCAATTTTTCAGAATGATTATAATTCTTCTAGTAAGTCTATCTGTATGCAGTATGTACTTCAATAGTAACTATATGTATCAATGTTGAAGATGTTATTATTATGCTTAGTATAAAGTTGTGCAAAATATTATTCGATTACATTTTTATTCAAATAATTGTGGAAAAATCGTCCGAATAATTATTTATTCGAATAAAATGTTATCTAAATAATCATCCAAATAAAATTTCATTCGAATAACGCCTTAATCTGACATCATATATTATTGTGTGATACATGAAAAAATGTTTAAGGACCTTAGTCCTCTACATTATTTAAAAGCGTAATATAAGGTGTCAGAATAACTTTTATAATACAATATAATATCATAAATTGGTTTAATAAAGTCATAATGTATTTTAAATGTTATCAATAATTATGAATGTACATTTTTCGAATAATTATTTCGAGAATCGAATACTTTTACTTTTTTTCTATGTAGTTATTATTGTGAAATCATGCTACAAAAAAAAAAATAACAATAATAATAATAATAATAATAAAATATGTTTGAATTTTAATTTATTAATACTTATTTATATCTTAAATATTTCCGAACAGAATATTCAAAAGATTTTGATGAATTTATGGTGTAATGTAACAGGCAATGATGACGTTTAACAGTCCTAAAAGTAGAGAAGGCTTCCTCCCCCTCCCCGGGTGAAAATGTTTTATACATAAATATCTCACTTTTTACTTTCTGTTGACCATTTATAGGTAGGTACATGAGAGCTAATTTTAGGCAACATAAACGTTTTATTATTTGATCACTATAGTATGTATGAATATAGTATATGATGGCTATAAGCTTTATATCGTAAATACGTATTTACACGAGTCTGATGAATAAATGAACCAATAAGTTTTATCATTGAAATTCGATTTACATGTTTCGCATGTATAAAGCATAATGTCTAAACATTTTTTTCATTTCAATTATATTTAAACTTTATTTTCCTCGTGCTTTCTTTGATACATTTTTAAAAGCATATAAAATACAACTGATTTAGTTAATTCAGCTACCACAGCAATTTTTCGCGGATCAATGAAAAATATGATTTTTGTAATAAACATGCATATCATTTTTTTGGTATTACATTAAATGTATATTATACTATTTTAAAATTTTTTATTTTTTTTTAAATTTTTTACTAAAATCTAAGGTCATCAATTAAAATATTTATGCGAACATACTGTACCTATAGAGCTACTGATAACTTACAAAAATTAGTTTTATTATCAGCTAGAAGTAAATTAAAAACCTGGATAATATTTATGTGTATTGTAGAACATAATTCAATAGTAAAAATATTTAGTGTATCAAATTAATAGGTGTTTGATTTCATACATGGCTAACCAACAGCACTTGCTGTGAACCAATATAGATAAGAGTTTACGATTAATTGTAAAATAAAAAAAAAAATTCGAAATGTATTGGGTTTCTGGTATGAAATAAAAACAATGATATTGATTAAATACAATTGGTCAAGGTAAATGATATTTTAGTAGTAATAATAATAATAGGCAGGAAAAGTCTATTAGAAAAATTCAAATATCCAACTGTTATCTAAATTGTTTTCATTCAAGGTCGGTCATGGTCAAAAATAGTCTTTATGATTACTTTAGTGATACATAGATACACGCACACACACACACACACACATATATATATTTATAAATTATAACTTTTGTAATTGACAAAAATACATAATACCAGTCGAGGCTAATAATTGATGTTTTGAATCTTTGTACCTCTATCATCGTATTATACAGGGAAGGTCGTTTTAAGTAATCAGTGTCGGGATAATCCATACATATTTTTTGAATTAAAAAATAAATATGTATACTATATAAATATAAAAAGCATCTGAAGGTTAATGACATAGTATTTATTTTGCAATAAGAAATAATATAGTTTAATAGTTTATTTGGTTTCGTATTACAAATATTAAGGAATTTCCAAGTCTTTTTATTGAATGAATAATGAAGGATAAAATAAATTTATTATATTGTTTATAAATTTGTATGCTTGCCAGATATTTGTCACGACATTCGTATAGTTATTGGAGAGTTTACCATGATAAACTTCTGTCGTCATCTGTCCTTGCTCCTAGACAGTGGACTCACACATTTTAGATTTAAACAAACAAGTTCAAATTGTTCATTTTAACTTCCAAAATGTTATTTATTTATTTCAATATTAACGTATTTAATGTATTACGTCAACTTCAAAAATAAAAAAATAAAACAAAAATTATATTTACTACTTTTACCGGTGATTCAGTTTATCAAGAGAAAATATTTATAGGTTAAGAATTAATGAAAAATATATTAACAATGATGTGTTTTATTTAAATTTTCACTATTTTTTTCAGAAAAAAAATTGTTCAAAAAGTTGCATGTAAGTGCATGACCTTACTATCAATAAATATTATTTTCTTTTAATAGTATTTATACATTTTAGATGTTAAATAGTTTATTATGTTTTTTTTTTATAGCAGTCATCGAATTAACGCAAAATATTTATTTTTTTAATTTTTAAATTTAAGGGTAGTTTTTGGTAGCACAATTGATTTTATTGTTACTTTAGGGGATCAAAATGAAGAGAAATCATGTTTATTTTAGAAAAAATTAACTAAAATGTGTGTGGTTAAAATATTAAAGTATTTGTTATTTTATTTAACAATATAAAATAAAATTGTTCATAAATAATTTATGAAAAAAATTTAAATTATTTTAAATTATTTGTTACACAATAGCTTAAATACATTTAAAATACAGTCAATTTTTTTAAACAGTAGTTAAGTTCAAATTTTAACAAAAAATAGTGATTTTTCCTCTATCAATTTTAGTCATTTTATTGTAATTAAAAAAATATTTGTCCTAAATGTATAGAATCTTAAAAATTTAACATTAAGTATATTATTATTTTATAAGCACAATACAATTTTCAAAATATTTAAATTCATATTCACACCATTGTACAGATTTTATCTTTTGCGTGAAAATTGGAACTTTTTGATATCCATAATTCGGTATCGCAAAAATATGTATTTATTATTTTCATTATTTATTTTTTTGCAAATAATAAATCATTTTATAATCATAAATTATATAATACAATACAATTGGTATAATTGTGTTAAAATGTACTGCACGGACCAAGAGAGGAGCCTCAGACTCCCTTAATACGCCACTGACAGTAGGTACATCAGTATTGGCTTATAGTTTATATTGTATATGTTTTATTTTCAGAAATAACATTAGTTCAATCATCTGCATTAAAAAAATATTAATTATAATATAATATAGTATATATAGTAAGTACACTGTAAGAAATAGATGCCAATCCACCCGACTTCTTTGTCTAGAGTCGTTTATTATTGAATGCCAAATTTAACATACCTACTTGTACTAACAATTGGTCAGTATATTTACTTAGTCAATATTGAGATACACTCAAAACCTACTACTTAAATCTACAGCTAATTGAGTTCATTGGTTTTTTATATTCACCATATACTTTTATGGATAAAATATTAAAGTTTCTAAAACAAATTATCATAATTTGTAAACAAATATTTGTTTACAATTTTTTTTTGGATATGATGCTGAATCCGAATTGGTATTAAAATATTATAGTTTTTATTGGTATAATACATTATTTACTATAATATTTTATTATATATATTTTATTAGGTTACTAATAATGTATCATTAAAGTATTAAATACGTGTTTAAATATAATATATAAACTGATGTTTTATAAAGACTTAAAGTTTTTCAAGGCATCTGTATTTGGCTAATAATACAAGTTTTTTTAGTACGTAATAATAATTTATATTATTACTAATAATCGTTCTCCCGGATCTTACATTCAAGGTCAAAGCGACACTTCGACACCAATACATCATGTACTATGATGATTGTGTTGTAGGCAGTGTAAATTACCTATATCGTAAGCGTCTGACTCATTTTAGCAATATTTGCCAATAAATCTATATATATCCAACACTACATACGTACAATTTTCAATTGATTTATTATTAATTAGAACTTAAAATCTCAAGAATAAACATTAAAAACCTGTGGGTAAGTTATATATTTTTAAATAGTTCATCACTTGATCTTTATATGCGTGTCTCAAAATGGGTGATGAATGTAAAGTGTTTCAGGATGATAGCTTAATTATTCCTGCCCCTTGAAGAAGGGATAATTTCTACTCCCTAAATAACACTTAATGGCCATGCAATTAAGTGAATAATAGAAATTTAGACACTATAATACAATATATGTGATCAATGACAATTGGACAACAACTTAAATTCTGTTTAGTCTAATCTGATTTTATTGAAAATTCAAGGGTGTTAATGTTGTTAACAAGCAGTAGCTTGTAAAGACAATGTGTCAATATCTAAGTACTTATTTTTAACCGTAAAAACTAATTACTTATAACATATTTATTAGTTATTATAGTACTTAAGATTTATTCTTATAAATAGGCAATGTGATAATTATAATTTAAATTTAATACATTTGTTAATTTTTATACTTTCTTCTTCATTTATTCTCAACTGTATATTTACATTGTTTTGATAGTGTTTATGATCAGCAAAAATTCAATTAATTATACAAATGGATTATTAATTGTAAAATATCAACACACTTTTTAGTGTTTGTTATAGTATTATAAACTTATAAACTGTACATCAGCCATATTTTAATATTTCTATAGTACGAGTATAATATTTTTTTAAATAATACTAAATACAAATTTATCTAATGAATTTATTTAAAATAAGTAGGCATCTGCTTGAAAAACTGTGTTTGAAAAATGCAAAACACAATATGATGTTTGAGAGGTATTACCATAGACTTATAACGATTAAAAGTGTTATTGGTAGCAATTCAACACAATATTCATAGAATCCATATTGTTTTATTGCCAATAGCATATTATAACACATAATATTATGAAATATAGTATATATTATTAAATATGACGTGATGAATATGACACTTTATCGAATTTGAGAGACATTCGTTCTGTTGAAATTGAAATTATCAACTGACATTGAATATTGATGGAAAGTACATTTTCACTGATTAATGCGGTTAGATATACATCAAAAGTAATTACTGAGATGATTTAAAGTTTAAAAATAAAAATACGATGTTTCTTTGCTTTCAATATTCAGGTTAAAATTACAATAAATTACGAGATTCATCAGTTTTAAAATTACTGTCAGCTTGGCAGTTGACACGGTGGTTTTGATCTGCGAATTTTGGACGTTTTCTGTGGTCAAATTATCGTAACAGTTTCACTTGCGAATTTGCGATAGTATACTTTCTGCAAGAACACCACCGGGAAGATTATTGAAGTATATGATTAAACAAAAATATTAATGGATCTTGTACAGTTGTAAACACACCAAGGTACGGATAGATTATTAGATTAACTTAATCTAGTGTTGTTATTTTTAAAAATCTAAAACGCTTATTTTTTTTTATTTTGCAAAAATATATAGTCATGTGAAAAATAAAACAGAAACACAGATTTTGTGAGTAGTTATATCACTTATATTTATTTTAAAAACCATAATACAATGTTATTATTATTATTATTATTATTATTATTATATATTGTATTACCCACAATCATGAAACGACGATAGTTTTGTTTATTTTATTTACATAATTTTAATTTTACCTAAATATAATATTATGGTTAACGAGTGACGGTTGTCTCCCACAGTTATTAAAAATACACTGATTTCGGAACACTAACCCAACCAACAAATGTCAGTTATTGACGTTCACGGTCTGTTAACTATAATACACTCGTATATTCCTCGTGAATAGATAACGTCCAAGATTACGCGTTACGGCCATTTAGGACTGTTCGTCATGACATGTTTTAATCGATTATTCGGTGCGTTCGATTCGCCGTTAACGCACACATATATTATAAAATAATTTGCAATGCATAATAATACACGTCATAAACAAATCATAATATGTACATATTGTAAACACACACACACACACACACACACACACACACACACACACACACACACACACACACACACACACACACACACACACACACACACACACACACACACACACACACACACACACACACACACACACACACACACACACACACACACACCACA